>NW_011495035.1:8235120-8255982 GCF_000754665.1 Bison bison bison
GCCGAGTGCCAAAGAATTGATGCTTTTGAACTGTGGTGTTGGAGAAGACTCTTGAGAGTCCCTTGGACTGTAAGGAGATCCAACCAGTCCATCCTAAGGGAAATCAGTCCTGAGTGTTCATTGGAAGGACTGATCCTGAAACTGAAACTCCAGTCAATACCTTGGCCACCTGATGTGAAGAACTGACTCATTTGAAAAGACCCCGATGCTGGGAAAGAAGCAGGGCAGGAAGAGAAGGGGACAACAGAGGATAAGATGGTTGGATGGCATCACCGACTCAATGGACTTGAGTTTGGGTAAACTCCATGAGTTGGTGATGGATAGGGAAGCCTGGCATGCTGTGGTCCATGGGGTCACAAAGAGTCAGACACAACTGAGCAACTGAACTGAACTGATACTCATATTTTACTTAAATAACACGATTATATTCATATCTCTGTGCCAAGTCTAATGCTATTCTGTTTTTCTGGTAATCTCACCTTACAATACCTTATGAAATCTTGCTCAAATATTCATTTAAAATATTGATACATTTATTGATAGTGGTTGTACCAATTTACACTCCAACCAACCTATATGGAAAAAGAATCTAAAAAAGAGTGGGTATATGTGTATGTATAACTGATTCACTGTGCTGTACAGCAGAAACTAACACAACATTGTAAATTAACTATTGTTGTTGTTCAGTCACTCAGTTGTGTCCGGCTCTTTGTGACCCCATGGATTGCAGCACGCCAGGCTTCCCTATCCTTACCATTTCCCAGAGCTTGCTGAAACTCATGCTCGTTGAGTCGGTAAAGCCATTCAACAATCTTCTCCTCTGTTGTCCCCTTCTCCTCCTAACTTCAATCTTTACCAGATCAGGGTCTTTTCCAATGAGTCAACTATACCCCAATGAAAATCTATTTTAAAATATATTTATTGAAAACTGTCTATGTCTTAAACACAGTTCAAGGCCTTAGATAGTCCAAATTGTGGCAGTAAACATGTAACTGCGTGGGGAATATGTACATGTATACAATTAAATATACTAAGTACTATAACAGAGTTGTGTTAGAATCTCTATGGGAACATGGATGAGATTGCAATTGCCTTTAAAACAAAATCTAAATACTACCACATCCTTTGAAGTGCATAGTCTAAACCTCAGTCAGAATCAATCACTCCTGTTTCTGTATTCTTAAAGCATTAGGCCATGATGCCATCATTTTCAAGAGTAAATACTACCTCTAAGCATCAATTTCTTTATTTGAGAATGAAGATTAGAATAGTATATACCTGATAGAGGTGCTGTGAGAATGAAATAAAACAATCCATCAAGTGTTGGAGATGATGTGAAAAAAAGAGAATCCTTCTACACTTGTTGATGGGAATGTCAATTGGTAAAGCTACTATGAAGCATAGTAAGGAAGTTTCTCAAAAACTTAAAAACAGAACTACAATATGATCCAGGTATTCCACTTCTAGATATTTATCCAAAGAACATGAAAACACTAATTTAAAAAGATACATGCATCTCTATTGCAGCATCTTTAAAAATAGCCGAGACATGAAAGCAATCTAAATGTTTATCAAAGGATGAATGGATAAAGAAAATGTGATATATGTACATATATATATATATGTATACATGTTATATGCATGCACATATATACACACAATGGTATACTATGCAGTCTTAAAAGAGAAAGTTGTCTTGCCATTTATGACAACATGGATGGACCTTGAGAGTATTAAGTGAAACAAATCAGACAGAAAAAAAAGTCAAATACCATATGATTTCACTTGTAGGTAGAACCTAAAAAACGTGTGTTTAAAAAACACACTTAAAAATTAAGTGTTTAAAAAACCTAAAGAAGTTGTGTGATATATATATATACACAATGGAATATCACTCAGCCATAAAAAGAAACAAAATTGAGTCAGTTGTAGTGAGATGGATGAATCTAGAGCTTGTTATGCAGAGTGAAGTGAGTCAGAAAGAAAAACAAATATACATAGTAAAGCATATATACAGAATCTAGAAAAATGGTACCGATGAACCTATTTGCAGGGAAGGAGTGGAGACACAGGTGTAGAGAACAGAGTTGTGGACACAGCAGGGGAAGGAGAGGTTGGGACCAATTGAGAACGTAGCATTGACATTTATACCCTACCATGTGTAAGACAGATAGCTAGTGGTAAGCTTCTGTACAGCACAGGGAGCTCAGCCTGGTGCTCCGCGATGACTTAGAGAGGCAAGATGGAGGTGGGGGTGGAAGCGAGGCTCAAGAGGGAGGATTTTATATATATATAAAAATAGTTTTTATATGATATAATGTATACATATACATATATATACATATACATATATATATAATCAGTTATATATATGTATAGTTATGACTGATTCACAGTGTTGTATGGCAGAAACCAACACAATATGGTAAAGCAATTATCTTCCAATTAAATTTTTTCAATTTAAATAAAAACAAAGAAAATTAAAAAACAAAGGCATAGACACAGAAAACAGATTGGTGATTACCATAGAGGGGGGTTGGGTGTTGGGTGAAATGAGTAAGGAGGTCAGCTGTATAGTGACAATGCTAACTAGACTTATTGTGATGATCATTCTGTAGTAGATACAAAAAATTAGAGTATTATAGTGTACACTTGAAGCTAGCATAACCTTATATACCAATTTCACCTCAATTAAAATGAAAGTGAAGTCGCTCAGTCATGTCCGACTCTTTGCAACCCTGTGGACTGTGGCCTACCAGGCTCCTCTGTCCATGGGATTTTCCAAGCAAGAGTACTAGAGTGGGTTACCATTTCCTTCTCCAATTAAAAAAACACCTAAAATACTTCGGCAAATTATTAAATGTTCAATGCATCTTTGATAGTATTATATCTCAGTCAATATCATCAATTTCTTAGGATAGTGAGTACATCATAATCATTTTGTACTCCCATCCTTATCTCGGATCCCATAGGGAATAGTTTAAATAAAACAATAAATAAGGGAATAAATGAATGCATGAATAAATGAATGAGTCATTTTTTAATGTACACAGAGCAAGCCTAAAACTGGTTCAGCTACACTGTTCAGTGTCCAAATTGTTGACATTTTATTTTAGTATGAAAATTATTTTCCCATTAACCAACTTTTATAGTAGAAAATGACCCTGACTTCAGGGACTGCTTACAATAGAGAATGTTAACAGGCCTTTCAATAGCAACAGTTAACCTCATTGCCCATTGATGGATCAAGAGCTAATTCCCAAACTATTTTCAAGCCAACCTGGTAAGAACATATTATTTATTCAAGGAAAACTAAGTTATTTGGTGTGATTTCAACAGGAAAAAAAAAAAGGATGCTTTGAGGAAGAACTCGTGGTATAAATAGGGTTTGCTCATAATTGTGTGGGCAAAGCTTCTGTTCATCTCCTAGTAGAGAGGCTAGGAAGTAGTTCTTTAGAACTAGCTCTGTTTAATATTTTGCTTATTCTTTCTGCTGTTCTCATTACAGATCTGAATGACAGTATAATCAGGCAGAACTAAAGTATAATTCCAGCCAGAAAGGGCAGAGGCGATTATGCTCACAGATAAAGTAAATGAATTCTAGTTCATCCAGGGGAAAAATGTTCAGGTTACAAGACAATGACTGCTTTTTTTTTTTTCCCCAAGCAAGTGGAAGGTTTATCAGTGACAAATGCTTGCTTAGGTTTCTTTTCTGAATCTATTTGTCTACACTCATAAAGGAGAAATGTGGAGAAATGGAATTTTCATATTCTATTTATAATGACTTTCAAAGATGATTCCATCTTTTAAAGCTCATCCCTTTTGTTGGTAGAAAACGTTCACCTCTCTTAGGCACCTAAAACAGCAGTTTCTTTTGCGTGTTGTGGAAACAGAGAAATTATTTTAAATTATAACTTTTTAAATTTAAGATGGACACTAGGAATTTCTTTTAAAACATAGTAAATACCTTAATTATGTTTGTTTCTGGGTCACATTAGTTTCATTCCACTGGTACAGGTATGCAGTGAAACATTTGTCCTAAATAGCCATTGCATTGAAACCCAAAGAATTGGAGTGGAAACCTGGAAATGAGAGGTGGCATGCTTTGCCCCAAGTCTAAGATGTGGAGATAAGAACACAGAGCTTGGGAACAGGCTGTGGAAGGGATATTGGGAGGGATTACTTTACATATTTACTCCAGTTACATACTAAGAGTTCAAAATGCTTATGACAAGCCAAGATAAACAATCGTTAACAGCTTGTTTCTCAGATAAGAAACTTCCTTTATTATAGTCATTATTATTTGAGAGATGCCTAGTCATGAACTTGACCTTTCTTTTAAATTTTTCTTGATTTTTGTTCTTATTCTATTCATACATATTTTAAGATTATTTCTTATTTTTAATTTTTATTGGGATATAGTTGATTTACAATGTTGTGTTCATTTCTGTTGTATAGCAAAGTGAATCAATTATACATACACATGTATCCACTCTTTTTTAGATTCTCTTCCCATATAGGTCATTACAGAGTACTGAGGAGAGTTCCGTGTGCAATACAGTAGGTTAAGAGAAGGACACTTTTAAAACTCAGACATAATAATATTATCAAGCATAGATGAAATGAAAATATTTCTTCAGTAGTATTCAAATTTTCCCCATTGTCTGGAAATTTTCTGAAAATGTGTTTAATCAGATATAAATAATCTTGTATCTGTTGTGATTGGTTAATATATCTTTATCACATCCTATAACCTATAAATTACTTCTCTCACCCTTTGCTTTCTTGTAAAAAATATTTATTGTTGCTCCTGAACCAAAGCACACTGCCTGAACATAGTAATAATTAATAAATGCTTATAGAATAAAGGATAAAGGACTCAGAAAAAAACACGCTTCACTAGATATTTCACTGTCCTGGCTTGTGTTTGAAAGATAATTCTTTCTAGCATGAGTGATTTTTTGGTTTTGCCTTTCACTTTCATGCAGTTTCTCATTCAATTCTTCTTTTAAATTATTATTTATTATTTTTATATGATGAAAATTGAAGATAATACAAAGAAATGGAGATATATCCCATGTCCATGACTTGAAAGAATTAATATTGTTAAAATGCCTATGCTATCTAAACCATCTACAGATTTAATGCAACTCCTGTCAAAATACCTATCACATCTTTCACAGAACTAGAACAAATAGTTTTAAAATTTATATGGAACCATAAAAGGCCACAAATAACCTAGATGTCCATCAGCAGATGAATGGATAAGAAAGCTGTGGTACATATACACAATGGAGTATTACTCAGCCATTAAAAAGAATACAGTTGAATCAGTTCTAATGAGGTGGATGAAACTGGAGCCTATTATACAGAGTGAAGTAAGCCAGAAAGAAAAACACCAATACAGTATACTAATGCATATATATGGAATTTAGAAAGATGGTAACAATAACCCTGTATACGAGACAGCAAAAGAGACACTGATGTATAGAACAGTCTTTTGGACTCTGTGGGAGAGGGAGAGGGTGGGATGATTTGGGAGAATGGCATTGAAATATGTATAATATCATATATGAAATGAGCCGCCAGTCCAGGTTCAATGCACGATACTGAATGCTTGGGGCTGGTGCACGGAGACAACCTAGAGGGATGGTATGGGGAGGGAGGAGGGAGGAGGGTTCAGGATGGGGAACACATGTATACCCTGTGGCAGATTCATTTTGATATATGGCAAAACAAATACAATATTGTAAAGTTAAATAAAATAAAATTTTAAAAAATAAATAAATAAAAATAAAAAACAAACAAAAGCAACAACAATAAAAAATAAAGAACACTAGTTATTTTAAAGAAAAGCATTTAGATCAGGGTCTGGGTCACAGTGATCAATGACAGCTATTATTACTACATTCAGAAGAAAAGGCATATGTTATATATAATGTTTATTCTAGTTCATGTGTTTCAAATTAGTTATCATAGAATGGCAAATTGAAAGCAAAGGATCCAAAAGCTTCACAGTTTTATCTCTTTCAATATTTATTAAATATCTACTGGCTTACCTAATACCATTAAAAATTTAGTCTTCCAGGGGTAAAAGACACAGAAGGTTCAGTTTAAATAATTATTCATATATACCCCCCAAAAAATCCTCAGGATGGTATTTTGTTTTTACACTAAAATGCCATGTTTCTATATACACTTTCGAGTGTAAAACAGATAAGCTAGTGGGAAGATGCTGTACAGCATAGAGAGTTCAGTTCAGTGCTCTGCGACAACCCAGAAGAGTGGGACGGTGGGGTTGGGAGGGAGGCTCTGGAGGGAGGGCGTATATGTATACAGATAGCTGGTTCACACTGTTGCACAACGGAAACTAACACAGCAGTGTAAAGCAAATACACGCCAATACAATTTAATTAATTAAAATTTAAAAAATAAAAATAAATAAACTTGATAAAGAAGAACAGAGTTGGAGGTATCATGCTCCCTGACTTCAGACTCTATTACAAAGCTACATTAATTAAAGCAGTATGGAACTGGTACAGAACAGACACATAGATCCGTGGAACAGAACAGAGAGCTCACTCAGCTCTTTTATTCAGTTCCACGTGGTGAGACGGCAAAAGAGGCCCGATCACGTGTGCTCACCAACCTGACAAACTCATGTCCCTTCTCTTTGCTCTTTTCAAGTCTCTCAACGTTTTATAATTCACTGGTTAAACCACTGTGCCCTTTCCTCCCCAAATGAGGACACCATGAGCAACTTGTAGTAACCATTCTTAACTGATCTTCCTATCTCCAATTACTAAAACCCTTTCCATCACACAGCACATACTCACTGAACATTATTGTTGATTAAAATCACAACTATTATCAGTCCTTATGAAAAATATAAAGATTAAAGAAGAAAAACCATAGATACAATTGACCAAGATTAGCATTTTTTCTCACATGTAGTTTCCAGTTTTCATCAAATAAGCAACACCAAATAAGTGTTACCTGTTTGAAACACAGTGTGCGTTCAGTTTAAGAATAGCTGTGATTTTTGTTTTTTTTACCTCTGTGTATGCAAGGCAGCCTTGTGCTTTTTAATTAATTAACTCCAATTTTACATCTTGCACAAAGGATAGTGCTGTGGAATGTGGAACAAAAACATGTTCCCAGAGACAGTATCAGCACCAGTGTCTCAGAGGAGAGAGCTGAGTACAACTGCAACTCTAACTTAGAGTTTGCTACAGAACTGTGCAGGAGTAAAAATAAATTTACAATCTGAAAAGAAAGACTATGATGCCATTTCTGATCAATAGTGAGGAGCCCTGCCAAAGAATGGATGAGGACTGAAGTTACTGTTTTTAAACATATCCCTACTCTCCAGTCGTTGCTCTTAGTGAGAGGCTGCTGCCAGAGACACAGTGGTGCAAAATAGGGCATATTTTAAAGTGACAGGGCAATCTTCCATGGACCTCCCTTATGCTAGCAGCAAGCTTTCATCCCAGCTAAAGCCAGATCAATTTAAAAACTCCAAATAGTACTTTAACTTTCTCACCTAAGCCTCTGAGACAGGCACTTATATCCAATTAATATTTTCATTGCTATAAACCTAAGGATCCAAAGCACAACTTTTATTTATTGTCAGCTGGCCCAAAGAGTGAAAATAGAGATAGATTAACCTTCCAGATGATAACAATGGGGTAATGATGCAGAGTGTTAGTCACTCAGTTGTGTCCAACCCTGTGCTACCCCTTGGACTGTAGCCTGGGCTGCTCTGTCCATGAAATTGTTCCAGGCAAAAATACTGGAGTGAGTAGTCATTCCCTTCTCCAGGGGATCTTCCTAACCCAAGGATCAAACCCGGGTCTCCTGCAGATTCTTTACCATCTAAGCTACCAGCAAAGTCCTAGACTGTAGCAAGTACAGAGTTAAAAATTAGGTGCTCAAGCTCCTCAGAGATGTTTGGTATAAAATGAATTGGGATTCATTCT
This sequence comes from Bison bison bison, assembly GCF_000754665.1. Classification (NCBI taxonomy): domain Eukaryota; kingdom Metazoa; phylum Chordata; class Mammalia; order Artiodactyla; family Bovidae; genus Bison; species Bison bison. Next base: position 8,243,100 of record NW_011495035.1, read on the forward strand.
AGAAAAGTAAATACTAATGGACTTGAGCAAGAAGGATTAGGGGGAAAAAAGTATTTAGTGGTAAAAGGGTAATTGAAAAAGATATGACCTAAAAGTCCTTTGGATGCTAATGGAGTTATGAATCATTTGTTGATCTTTCTTCTATTTTTCCTTCCAGATATCTGTTTTTCCTCCTGTCCCTGGTTTCACATTTAAATTTTAGCCTCTGATGTGGAAATATTCAATAGTTCCATTGAATATACAAATACTAACTCAGTTCGGTTCACTTCAATTCAGTCACTCAGTTGTGTCCGACTCTTTGCGACCCCATGAATCACAGCACGTCAGGCCTCCCTGTCCGTCACCAACTCCCGGAGTTCACTCAAACTCACGTCCATCGAGTCAGTGATGCCATCCAGCCATCTCATCCTCTGTCGTCCCCTTCTCCTCCTGCCCCTAATCTCTCCCAGCATCAGTCTTTTCCAATGAGTCAACTCTTCGCATAAGGTGGACAAAGTACTGGAGTTTCAGCTTTAGCATCATTCCCTCCAAAGAACACCCAGGGCTGATCTCCTTTAAAATGGACTGGTTGGATGTCCTTGCAGTCCAAGGGACTCTCAAGAGTCTTCTCCAACATAATTCATCACCTTCTAATTCCTCAAATACCATTCATAATGCAAAATAATACAATTAGATTATTGTTGAACCCATCTAGTTGTAAGAGGAGATAGCTTGGTTAATACGTGTACCTCATTTATGCTATATTGGGATGAATAATTTTTCCAGAATTAGAATACTATCAAAAAATTACTCTAGAAACTGTCACGTATTACTGGTCACTTAAAAAATATTTAAAATCAATTCTAAAGCATTTGGAGTAGATGCTGTAGCAGATGCTGTCACAACATCTCCCGTCTCTTTTTCCTATACTAGAGGTTAAAGCCAAGATCCCTACACCACAGTATGTTTCCCGTATCTCTGGGAAATCACCTGGCCCCTGAGGGCAGGACAAAAAAGCCAGAGGCCTAATGTTCCCAGAAGTGACCATCAAACAGTAATAGGTGGAAAGTTGTGAACAAACACAACAACATCCATACCTTTCAGTGAGACAATTCTATGGAGTGTTCTCCACCACTGATCAGAGTGGCCCCAATGGGACAGGACTGAAATTGCCCATGATATTGATGCACTTTGAATGGTTTTCACTACCTCCATGTCTCTCTTCCCCACTCCCTTACTGCATGCTCTGGAATTACCTTCAATTATATTGCTGGGATCTAGGCCCTTGTCTTGAGGTTTGGTTGGAGGAGTACTCAAACTTGGATAAAGCTCTACACTGCTATGATTGAGTGCCATCAGAAATGATAATTCACTACCATTAAAATAGTGCTTCTATGGTTTCATTCATTCATTTAAAATATCATAATTTTGTCTTGTCCATATTAGCATCTGTATAACAATTTACTCAATAACCTAATTCAGTTGAAAATTGATTCACTTTCTTGTTTAGTTTTTACTACTAGGGTAAAATCAGGTATGAAATCACACTGTAACTTGATAACAAATACATTTTTCCTAACAGATATTTAAAATTACATATTTTATTAATGTTTGCTCATGTATCATCTAAAATGATGCTGTATACCAACCTTCCCAAAACACTGGCTACAGTGTAGATAAAGAATAGGCATGGTATTTCTGTCACCAGGCTATGACACCATAGCTGAGAATTGTTAACGTAAAATCAGCAGAATTTTGACGAGACACTTCTCTTGGGGTGTTAGAGAATTCTGTATTTCTTATTGGGTGATTTTTCCAGGATTAAAAGTGACCATTTTGAGTTAGAAGTGCCTACCCAGCAGGAACCATGTCTAGCATTCTTTCATATTAATATATAGTTCCATGGCACCTAAAGAGGGACATAAATGAGGAGGTAATAGCCATCATTGAAACTCATTTTGTGTCCATAGAATTTCCTTCGGGATATATAAGATACAGAAAGCAGAGAATGCTGATATTTGGGGTTCATTGTCAAGGGACAAAAATTTTATTCTGTCGTCTAGCAATTTTTTTTTTTCATTTATTTGGAGGTAGCGTTTTGTGTTTGAAAAGGTTTTGGTCCTCAGAATGCAACTTCTGACCCAAAGCTCATGAATCACTTTTTAAAAGAAAATTAGTAAATATCTCATTTTATTCTAAAGAGGCACTCCAGATTTCTTTTAAGTGGCACAATTTGATTCTCAGGGATTTAGCACCTATTACTAGTTTGTAAAACACACGTTGCTTGCTACTAACAAACACAGCTCATTTTATTCATGAAAGGCTCGATGGCTCTGTCTCTGGAGGTGTTGGATATGTGTGTGTGTGTGTGTGCCTGTGTATGAGTTAGAGAGAGAGAGATCTCATAGAATCAATCAGTATGCATTGAAGTCAATGAGTGTGCAGACCTACAGAGACATGTGCAGACAGGATATAAAACTGTATGGATTATGAACATCTCTGGTTGATGAAATGGAATTGAAATACATTTTCCCTTTCATATTTGGAAGAGGATTAACATTAAAAAACTAATCTTTTCTGAGATAAAGTTCATTAACACAATGATTATTCATTTGGTTTTTATAATGATATTGCTGCTTAATCATCAGAACATTGCTTCCTGTGCTCAATGGAAACCAGCAGGAAACATTTGAAGAGCAAGTCTTGCTACTAATGTGACGGGAGAGGAAATGGTATGCTCATTGCTCTTCATTTCAAAAGTACAGCGCATTTCTGCTCAGAAGTCTAAAACTGCTGGTCTGACAGCATGAGTTTTAAACCCCACATTAAACACAGAATAAAGTTACATAATCCTGAAGGTTAAATCTTTGCCTTAGATCCGCTGTTTCTCTTTGGATTATACAGTTTCTCCAGTGGGTGGATTTTTTTTTTTTTTTTAATTATAAACCAAGATTTGAGTTGGTTTACCAGCATTGGTAGCGGCAATACTATGGTACTACATTTGTTTTCTCATTTGTCTGTTTAGCTCAGTAAACAAAGACATGAATAAGATGGGACCAAACTATAAATCTTTAAAACTATATCCTCTGTGGTACAAGTTCAACCCACAGTGCACCACTAAATCTATAAAGGCTGGGATTTCTGCAATGGAATCAAAATGAAAATATAATAATAGGATGTCATAAAAAAGAAATATGTTATAATATTTTTATTCACTAAAGATTCTTTTGAACATAGGGATTCAAAAGCTCCTCTATAGGGAGCTAAATTATCAACATGTGTAGGGAGCTAAATTATCAACAAGGTGTAGAATGCATAATTATCCACTAATAAGTGTTGCACAGTGTAGCATTAGTACTCGGGGCTATAAACTGCAGGCATTAGAAACCCAGTCTGCATGATTTAAGCAGACAGTGAATATCTTTAAAAGATAGTGGCTAATTCACAAATTGTCCAGCAAATCAACTTCAGAAGCTGGGCAGGAACAAGGAAGGTTGATGAAGGTTAGGATCAACACCAACATCACACCATGGAATCATGTAAATGAGGACAGCCTGCTCTGGGTGTCCAGCTAGAAACCCCCTAGAAATGTGACACAACTGCAATCAAGTCTGCCACTAGCTAGCAAAATTGGTTCTCTACTGTTTCTGCTTCTTCAGTTTACAGGTTGGAGATTCCAATTGTGGAGAAGGTGCCTCTGCCTGGCTGAACTACCTAATATATGCTCAGGTTCTTTTGGCAAAGGGATCAAGTGATCTCTGGCTTTGCCAAAACTTTCATGATGGTGAACTTCTCTGATGTATAAAATTTGTTCAAATATTAGTCAGCCAAAATGTGACATTTGCATCATCCACCATCCTATAGGGTCTGATTCAAAGTCACATTCCTAAGAAGGAGATGCTTAGAACATTTACTTCCATGACTGAGGACTTATCAGTTCAGTTCATTGCTCAGTTGTGTCCAACTGTTCACGACCCATGGATTGCAGCACACCAGGCTTCCCTGTCCTTCACCAACTCCCAGAGCTTACTCAAACTCATGTCCATTGAGTCAGTGATGCTATAGGTGAGAACGTATAGCTAATTTAATTAGATTATTCAAAACCTGGTTTACAATTTCTCAAGCAGCACAACTTTTTGTTCAAGGTATACTCTTGATAGAGGTATATTTTGTTCAAGTTATATTCTTGATAGCTGAACAAATAATGTTTTTTAACTAACCATGTAACTCCTTTAGCTTCCTTCAATTGGTTGACAGCTCTGAGATAAGCAGAGTCATAGAAAGAAAGAAAATTAAAAAAGGGAAAAACAGATGTAAGTAGCATACGAGATTGTTAAATGACATTTCCAAGGCTCACACATTTGGTGTACCTTTACAATGTTAATTCACATTTTTAAAGAGAGGGACATTTTAAAAAGTGAGCATGTAAAAGGGAGTAGATGTCTGTGAGTGTACTGATCCCCATTTGATCACATCCAAGGCACTTCTAAGTCTCAATCACCTAACCTAAATGATTTTGGAATTCATAAAGAAACCTGACACCAGGGAGGTGCCCTTTCATTACCGTGTTCTATTTCATTATTTTGCAAAACCCTGGTGAATATATCTGACTCCACAGAGAGCATATCTGAAAAACTCACACAGAGATGAGAGTGTATAGGCTGAAAATCAGAGAGAGGTCACTGCTAGAAAGTGAGAAGCTATGTTTTGACATTTGTCAAATGTTAACAAAAACAATCCGCATTAATCTCACATCTATGGATAGTAAAAGGTAACAGCAGGAGCCAATGGGGCATGAATAATCCAAAGCATGAGCTAATGTAAAATTAATTTACATGTGATTACTGGAGACATTATGTAATTTCTACAGCATTTATTGCTCTTATGTTTTCTTCTGCTTATAATTGGGTTCAACTCCCAGAGTACATCCTAGTTGGGTGACACGCAATTAAACCTTTTCAGTGAATAATGATTAGAAACGTTTTCATAAGCAGCAGAAATTTTATCCAGGCACAAATATGTCAGAGTATATCCCCTCTGGAATCACAGAAAATCTCTTGACTAAAAGAATATTTTGAGCAAGGACAAATCCAAAATAAACAGCCAGCAGTATTGGAAAAGTATGTGCTTTAGAAGATTTGGAAACAGTGTTTGGTGATAAGGAATTACTAGATTTAAAAGGAATTTTGAGGAGAATTTTAGTTAGGAAACAAGAAGTCATTTGGCTGGGACACAGTCCCCAAGCCAGTCTGAGGCAAACATCTCGTGCAGAAATTGCAACTCTGGCCCTGGGGCCAGACTGTGAAAGAGGCTGCTGTGGAGAGCATTTACTTCAACACCACATGCGTATTGGATGCTCAATAACTTTGGAAGATGAGGGTCCATATTGATTTTTCAGTCATATCCAGACCCCCAGATAGTAAGAGATGGAGCAATGCCATCGCCTGGATTTAAAGGACAAATTTGAACTGCCTGCTGCAGGATTTACATGCTACGTCTGTTTTTCCCTTTTACAAGGGATCTCCTTTTGAAATGTTAACCACAGTAACTTTCCTGCCCATGATTTTCAGATTGACTAAATTGCAACACAGCTTCGATATGCACTTTGAAATGAGGAACACACACCCACATACTGTTTCCGACTCTCATGGAAAACTTGTACAACTTCAGGTCAAGTTACTTAACCTTTCCTGGTCTCAATTACTTCATTTGCTTAATGAATGGTAGGTGGGAGAAAATGTCATCTGTAATTCCCTTCAGCCATTTAAACTGGAGCAGAAAAACTTTGTCATCTCATATAAAAGGAAACTCTCATTACATTAGAGCATGATATTTTGGACTTGAAATATAAGAAGAGTTTTAGATAAGACCAAAGAAAGGGCTTTATTTTTTGTCTTCCAGTTCTATTGCAATCAACATACAATATTAAGTTTAAAATGTATAGCATAATAATTTTATATATATATTTTTTCCTGGTATTAAGAAATCTTGGGACTCACTGTCTTAATATCCTTCACATGTGGCACACAGCAGTGTTAACCATACTCACCACGCCACATACTATATCCCTAGTATTCACCTATCCAACAACTGGACATTTGTAACTTTTGATTATGTGTGTATTATTTGCTCAGTCATGTCTGACTCTTTGCAGTCCTATGAACTATAGACCCCAGGCTCCTCTGTCCATGGACTTCTCCAGGCAAGAATACTAGAGTGGATTGTCATTCTCCAGGGAATCTTCCCAAGCCAGGGATCAAACACAGGTCTCCTGCATTGCAGGCAGGTTCTTCACTGTCTGAGCCACCCAGAGAAGTCCAGCTTCTAACTACTTTTATCTAATTCCCCTTCTCCACACTCCCTACCTCTGGTAACAAAAAATCTGATCTCTTTTATGTGAGTTTATCTGTTTGTTGGTTTTTTACCTATAACTGACCCACAAAACTAAATTAGTTGTTACTACATTGTAGAAATGTGGTATTTTCATACATTTCAAAATGATCACTTTGGTTAAGTCTACTCATGATATGTCACCATACAAGGATATTATATAGTTATTGACTATTTTGCCTACACTACGCATTTCATACCAGTGACTCATTTATAGAACAACTGGAAGTTTGTACTTAATCTCCCTCACCTATTGCTTTCTTCTTGCCAACCTCTTCCTCTCTGGCAACACCTGCTTCTCTGTATCTATAAACATGTTTCTGTTTTCTTATATTTATTCATTTTTTACATTCTACATGTGAATGCAATCACAGAGTGTTTATGTCTCTCTGTATGGCTTATTTCCCTTTATCATATTACCCTCTAGGTTCATCCATGTTGCTGCAAATGGCAAGATTTCATTCTTACTTATGACTGATTAATATTCCATGTGGGAGTTTCCCGGTGGCTCACTGATAAAAAATCTTCCTGCCAATGCAGGAGACATGGGTTCAATCCCTGAGTCAGGAAAATCCCCAGGAGAAGGAAATAGCAACCCACTGCAGTATTCTTGTCTGGGAAATCCCATGGACGGAGGAGCCTGGCAGACTAGAGTCCACGGGGTCACAAAAGAGTCACACATGACTTAGTGACTAAACAATATTCCTTTATATATTTTTATATACATACACACACACACACACACACACACATATATACACTACATCTTCTTAGCTGTTATAAATAATGACACAATGAAAATAGGGAAGCATTTATTGTTTTGAATTAGCATTGCTGTTTTCCTCAGATAATACCCAGGAATGGAATCGTTGCATCATACTGTAGTTCAGCTTTTAAATTTTTGGGGAATCTCCATGCTGCTTTCCATAATGACTACCCCAATTTACATTCCCATCAACAGTGGGAAGGGCTTTATTTTTAAGAAACATCCATAACTATACAACTAAAGTTAATGCTTTTAGGGCAAATCACACAATCACCATACCAAAATATTACATGAATATAACTCTCTGCCCTAAAAGCTAGAACCTAGATAAACTTCTGGGATACAAACAAGATCTTGGTATCTCAGTGCTGCTTTTCTTTCTAGAAAGGGAAATGATTATCTGCTCTGAATTCTGCATTAAAAGTATTGGGGGCTAGTATCTATCAAAGCCAAAAAAAAAAGTTCTGTAAGTTAAGTTTATTCAGTGTCTTACTGAGAACCATAGTCAGAGAGATAGCCTCTTAGATAGCTCTGAGAAACTGTTCTGAAGAGATAGAGGGGAAGATCAGTATATAGATGATTCTGGAAAAGGGATATGTGCAGTGAGGTACACATCTTAGAAGGTTGCTGCTAGTCACAAGGAACAGATAACCTCAGTTAATGGTTTTAGTGTTTTTCTAAGTGTGGAATACAAGGATCCAGGTTCACAAATAATTTTCCCTTAAATATTTGTAATTATCTATCTATATACCTATAACTATATCTGTACCTATGTATATATACACCACATCTTCTTTATCCAGCTTTTGATAGACACTTGGGTTCCATATCTTAGATGTTAGGGAAGCATTTATCTTTCCTATTTTGCCAACATTTCTGGAGCACAGAGTGCTTCACTCAGATCTTTGCCCTAAATCTTTTTTTAAGATAATATTATAGGTCAGCACTGTAGTGGTTTATAGAACTAGATGGTGGGCAACATTCTTTCTTTGTATTGTTATTATTGTTCCTTCCATTGTTATTATGAAGCATTAGAAACAAAGGTGTTTTTTTTTTCCTTTTAAATTATACATGTGTAACAATTCAATGAAATCTACTAACATTATAGAAAATTTAATAATAGATATGAACAACCTCATGTATTTAATGGGTGGACTATTCATTGGATTATCACAGCCATTCAAACTGTGCATATCACATCATGTTGTCCCTCAACCTTTTTATATAATCATGGTGAAGGAGAAATGTGATATGGCAAATCTTGTGTCTTGGGAAAGCAGGTGTTCCTGGCAACAACCCAAAAGTTAAAGTTGCTTCATTCTCAGCTAATAGATAAAAGTCTTCTGAAAAAAAAAAAAACAAAAAACTGTAGGCTGTCATTATGTATATTCTCTAAGATGAAGCAGAAAACTCAACTTTCATTCTTTGTATAAACCAAAAACTAATAACATATGTAAACTGTGGAAGATTTGGAAAGTGTGCTTAATATCAGTTGTATTAAGCCATTATTGTGCTGCTGCTGCTAAGTCGCTTTAGTCGTGTCCAACTCTGTGTGACCCCATAGACGGCAGCCCACCAGGCTCCCCCATCCCTGGGATTCTCCAGGCAAGAACACTGGAGTGGGTTGCCATTTCCTTCTCCAATGCATGAAAGTGAAAAGTGAAAGTGAAATCGCTCAATCATGTCCAACTCTTAGCAACCCCATGGACTGCAGCCCACCTGCTCCTCCATCCGTGGGATTTTCCAGGGAAGAGTACTGGAGTGGGGTGCCATTGCCTTCTCCGAAGCCATTATTGTGTGGAAAGTTTATTCCTCACAGCAGCATTCAATATTAGTAGTTAAAATCTCAGGTGAGAGATTACAAATATGCTATGCGCAGAGTACTATGATAGGAAGGATATTGTGTTGGTATCAGAGAAATAGGATTGAAGAAGTTTAGAGTCTAGTGGAAGAGAATGGTAGAAATTCAGGTCAAGATTTGCTGAGATCTTTTCCATCTACCCCTGACATGACTCTGCCTCATTTGGATTCCTGACAGTGAGGCTGTCACATAGATTTTTGTTGCTGTTTTACCTTCTCTAAATAATTAAGTCATTTGTAGTGGGAGGATCAGTCTCTTCAAACCTCTTCCTCAGTGATCTGAATAAAGAGGACTTTCCTGATTGTATCATGTAAATTACCAAAACTCCTTTCTTGTCTAGCCCTGCTTTTTCTCCAACACTTTTATCATCATGATTCAAACTATGAATTTGCCTGTTGATATATATATATTTTTTCTTTTCTATGTCCTCTCTCTAGGATATATATCCTACAGGTCCAAGAAATTTTCTGGGTTTTTTTTTCACTATTTTCATTGATTAGATTATTGACTGATACCCAGAGTTGCATTATAAGTAGTTGCTTAAAAAGTAAATACGCATATATCTTGACTTAAATAAAAATGCACTGTGTAAAAGTTGTGGATTATATTTTATTCAGGGATCTTTCTTAGCCCAGGAAACAACTTGTCAGTAGCTCTGAAGAGGTTTGGGAAGAGCTAGTATATATATATATATATGATTTTTTTTTTTTGGTGGGGGCAGGGGTGCTTTGAAATACATGTAGTCAAGCATACATCTTGGTAAAAGATGACTGCTAATCACACACACAAAAAAAGATATCTCAAATTAATAATCTCAGTCTTTTTCTATATATGGGAAGATGCAATAACCTGAGGTCACTGTAATTCTTCCTTAGATATGTATCATAACTACCAAAGGGTCTTGTGCAAAACACCTACTTCTCCATTCTATTTTTCTCCATTTTGAATGTCCCTCAGAAGGCAATGGCACCCCATTCCAGTACTCTTGCCTGGAAAATCCCATGGACAGAGGAGCCTGGTAGGCTGCAGTCCATGGGGTCTCGAAGAGTCGGACACGACTGACCAACTTAACTTTCACTTTTCACTTTCATGCATTGGAGAAGGAAACGGCAACCCACTCCAGTGTTCTTGCGTGGAGAATCTCAAGGACGGCGGAGCCTGGTTGGCTGCCGTCTATGGGGTCACACAGAGTCGGACACGACTGAAGCGACTTAGCAGCAGCAGCAGCAGCAGGGTGTAGTGTTGGGCCATTACACTAAGTTACGACTTAACCCTTTGAATAAGGGGGGACAATGAGCAGCACTTCATTTTTGGTTTACACAAGAATGGAAATGAATGAACTTGGGCAAACTTACAGTGAGGGACAGGAAGGCCTGGCATGCTGAAGTCCATTGGGTTACAAAGAGTTGGGCAAGATTTAGTGGCTGAACAACAACTCAATAAATGAACTAATGAATATACCTATATTTTGGTGTATGGATGAAATGCACTAAAATAGTCAAATAATACTTTAATATAGGATTCCAAGTTTGTTTTACTTTCTTTTCAATTAAATTTTTTTCTATTATAGTTTTATAAGTACATTTTATTTCTACAAGCAAAAAAATTTAAGTACTTTCATTAAAAGATAAAGATCACAGCCCTGCCTTGAAATAGAGTGACATAGACAACCCACAGAGAGACTCACTCATGTCCTATTTCTAATCATTTTCAAAGAAAATAATTCCAACTTCACCACCAAAGTAACATATTCCAGCATTCAACATTTCTTGTTATAAAAATTTTGCTTTTAGCTCATGTACATTTTCTCTGTCTTATTTCCCATATAGCCTGTCATTTTGATCTTTGGTAATAAAGACAGTTTCATCCCAATGGCAGTAACTCTAGCCATTCACTCAAAAAAAAAAAATTGACAGAATATGAAATGTAGGCATTAAAACCATGGAACAGCCCATTTATGTCCAAAATATCGTGCATATGTCAGGCGAAATAATTTCTTTTTAGTTCTGTGGACTAATAAGCAAGAGGTTGTTGTATTTCTCAAAAGTCTAAGAACTTGTCCACATTTCAGTATGTAAGGTTTTCATACAAGTTATGAAACAAAACGGGTGTATGTGTGTTTATAAAATTTAACAGATAATACCTATATCTTTGCCTCTACCTTCAAGGAAGATAATGGTGATTATTCATGACATTACTTTATTTCAGGACAAATAAGGGTACTTGTTAATTATGCAATTACCTTGTTTTCACCACTTATTTTTCTAAGTAATGACAGCTTTGAGTTGAATTGTTCATATATTCAAATCAAAACACAATATTGCTCAAAGAAATTGTACTTTTTTTTCTTCTTTAATAGAATAATTTAATTTTAATTGGTATATTCCTTATGGAAAGCTAAACTGCTGTAATAGGAAGAATGCAGTCAAATAGATAAATAGATAATGTCGGGGGAGTTTGTATTTTCCTCGGTTCTGTCTTGCTGCAGCAAAAATTTGAAGTGATGGATGGACCAGTGTTACAGCTCTGTGTTACAGCTCAGTTTTATTTGGCAAGCAAAGAAAAATACATCCTTGGTGGCATGAGGGTGAAACTGGAAAGTGAAAGTGAAGTTGTGTCCAACTCTTTGCGACCCCGTGGACTGTAGCCTACCAGGCTCCTCCATCCATGGGATTTTCCGGGCAAGAGTACTGGAGTGGGTTGCCATTTCCTTCTCCAGACGATCTTCCTGACCCAGGGATTGAACCTGGGCCTCCTGCATTATAGGCAGACACTTTACTGTCTGAGCCACGAGGCATGAGGGTAGGTCGACCCAAAAGACATGAAGAGAAGAGAAGCCCCCTGCTCAATTTTGGCTCCTCTTTTTATATGTTTTTTCTCCTCCCCCTGAGCCTGCCCTATGTAAATTGGGCTAGCCAGGAGAGCTGTTTGTTTCACTTGAGGTTCTCACTCCGGTATTGAATCTTCCTTTGTTCTATTTTCCCAGGCTTTTCCCTTTTTTGTCTTTTAGCCACTGCCATTCTGGACTCCTTTTACCTATTGTAACTACCTAACATATAGATAGATCTATCACCATTTGATTTTACTATCTTGGGGGAAAAAGTCCTGGTGGTCAAGATCAGGACATATATCTATATGCATACATCCATGCTGCTGCTGCTAAGTTGCTTCAGTCGTGTCTGATTCTGTGCGACCCCATAGACGGCAGCCCACCAGGCTCCCCCGTCCCTGGGATTCTCCAGGCAAGAATACTGGAGTGGGTTGCCATTTCCTTCTCCAGTGCATGAAAGTGAAAAGTGAAAATGAAGTCACTCAGTCGTGCCTGACTCTTAGCGACCCCATGGACTGCAGCCTATATGTATATATAAATACTCATGTTACCAAACTCAAGTTTGGCTCCTCCCCACTCAAAAGCCAATAATCAAGAAGCAAGTGTTAGTAGAAACAAAGTCAGAAAAGTCAACAGTCTGGGAGGAAGGTGGACTCATTTCATGGGACCAGCTCCAAGAATTTTATTCATCCCTGACAGTTTCTAAAGGGAATAAGGGGAAAGAATTTCAGTGAATCATGGAGGTAGAAGGTTGGGTTCTGCATCATTTTCCATTGTATGCAGACTGACTGACTCTTCTGATGTTATCTTATCTAAATGATCTGTCTGCATTATTGCTGCTGCTGCTAAGTCGCTTCAGTCGTGTCCGACTCTGTGTGACCCCATAGATGGCAGCCCACCAGCCTCCCCCGTCTCTGGGATTCTCCAGGCAAGAACACTGGAGTGGGTTGCCATTTCCTTCTCCAGTGCATGAAAGTGAAAAGTGAAAATGAAGTCACTCAGTCGTGCCTGACTCTTAGCGACCCCATGGACTGCAGCCTATATGTATATATAAATA
>NW_011495035.1:8256082-8300804 GCF_000754665.1 Bison bison bison
ATTTCATGGGACCAGCTCCAAGAATTTTATTCATCCCTGACAGTTTCTAAAGGGAATAAGGGGAAAGAATTTCAGTGAATCATGGAGGTAGAAGGTTGGGTTCTGCATCATTTTCCATTGTATGCAGACTGACTGACTCTTCTGATGTTATCTTATCTAAATGATCTGTCTGCATTATTGCTGCTGCTGCTAAGTCACTTCAGTCGTGTCCGACTCTGTGCGACCCCATAGACGGCAGCCCACCAGGCTCCCCCGTCCCTGGGATTCTCCAGGCAAGAATACTGGAGTGGGTTGCCATTTCCTTCTCCAATGCATGAAAGTGAAAAGTGAAAGTGAAGTCGCTCAGTCGTGTCCGACTCTTCGAGACCCCATGGACTGCAGCCTACCAGGCTCCTCTGTCCATGGGATTTTCCAGGCAAGAGTGCTGGAGTGGGGTGCCATTGCTTTATGGCTAAGAGGGCACTAGTAGAGAGCTAGTCATTCTTTAACTACTCAACTTTTCATTCTTACTTTTTTTCATCTAGGTAAAGAATCAACAGTTTAGGCAAGTCACAGTGCGCATTCAAGAAAACATAAGCTAAGAGTCAGGTTAAACTGACTAGTGACCTCATTCCTATAATTTGGTTCTTTTAAGGTTAGAGGGAAACAGAAATAGTCAAACAAACAAAAAAGGCAAAAAAGCTACTATAAAAATATGTATCTTCATATGTATACACACACACACACATATATATATATACATAAAAATATATAAACTCTATATTAGATTTCTAAGAAGAAAAGAAATTTTGGCTAATAACAATAGTGTTGTGTTATCTACAGTAGTTTAATCAAATGAAGAAAAATATGTTAAGCTCAATTATTGGAGTAGGCAGTGAATTAATGATGGAAAGAAGATATAGGGAAATTATATGATTATATGTAAATAGTTGATATGGCTAAATTCTAAAATAAAAGATTTCACACTGTGCTATGCCTAGCATTCTAAGTAAATAACGGAAACTCTACAGCAGAGATTCAAATGCAAATTAACCATAATGTTTTTTGATTTTATATTAAAAAGTGAGAACTGCATGAGTCCAACTTTTAAATTAGCAAAATTTTTTCTCATCAAACATTCGGATAAAATAGCCCCAAATATCTCACTATCTTGTAAATTATTTACTTATGAAGAAGCTATTCTAATAATCTATTCCTACCAATTAGTGCTTATAATTTTTTAATCTTTTCTTTTGTTGATAGGTTTCAAAAATAGGAATTGATTGGATAACAAGGGAATATTTCCTGCTAAATGGTTGGAATTAAGATTTGCTTGTATTTTTAAAAGTAATGACTTTATATTGTTTCCACTGACCAAAATCATTTTTATTACAGTTCTCTTCCCAATAATAATATTTTCCACCACCATCACTAAGAGTTACCCCTGTGAATGTGGATTTTTTGTGAGTAATGATAAAATGCACAGAAGAATATTGAATCATTATTTCAACTATTCATTGCAATCAGAAATGGGTTTGCATTCTTACTCAGTTCCTATTAATCATTTGTGTTACCCTTGGCAATTTGTTCTCTTTATCTAAAACTGAATTTGTAACCTGTGAGTGGGGACAGCCAATAAGATCCACTTTATCTGTTGCTGTGAGAATTAAATAAAATATCATGTGTAAAGCATCTAAGATCGTGCTTGCACATAGCAGTCATATAAAATTTTTAATCCTTTTCTCTTTCATGTCTTTTCCAATCAAACTTGTGAGTGGTGAGTCACTTTCTTTATTGGTAAAGTGAGGCTCACTTTATATGCCTTTCTATGTAATTTGTTTGCTGTTGTTCAGTCTCTAAATCGTGTCTGCCTCTTTGTGATCCCATGGATTGCAGCGCACACTATCTCCCCAAGTTTGCTCAAATTTATGTCCATTGAGTCAGTGATGCTATCGAACCATCCCAATCCTCTGCCACCCACTTCTTTTGCCTTCAATCTTTCCCAGCATCAGGGTCTTTCCCAGTGAGTCAGTTCTTCACATGAGATGGCCAAAACATTGGAAATTTGTGTTGGCATCCAGTTCCAATGAATATTCAGGGTTGATTTCCTTTAGGATTGATTGGTTAGATCTCCTTGCTGTCCAAGGGACTCTCAAGAGTCTTCTCCAGCACCACGGTTTGAAAGCATCAATTCTTTGGCACTCAGACTTGTTTATGGTCCAACTCTCACTTCCATACATGACTACTGGAATAGACATAGCTTTGACTATATGCACCTTTGTTGGTAAAGTAATGTCTCTGCTTTTAAATACACTGTCTAGGTTTGTCATAGCTTTTCTTCCAAGGAGCAAGCGTCTTTTAATTTCATGGCTGCAGTCACTGTCCACAGTAATTTTGGAGCCCAAGAAAATAAAATCTATCACTGCTTCCACTTTTTCCCTTCTATTTGCCATGAAGTGATGAGACTGGATGCCATGATCTTCGTTTTTTGAATGTTGAGTTTTAAGCCAGCTTTTTCACTCTCCTCTTTCACCTTCATCAAGAGGCTTTTTAGATCCTCTTCACTTTCTTCTGTTAGACTGGTATCATCTGCATATCTAAGGCTGTTGATATTTTTCCTAGCCATCTTGATTCCAGCTTGTAGTTAATCCAACCCAGCATTTCACAGGATATACTCTGCATGGAGGTTAAATAAACAAGGTGACAAAAAAAAAAAAATTGTCATAAAACTTTCGCAATTTTGAGCCAGCCATTTGTTCCATATAAGGTTCTAACTGTTGCTTCTTGACCTGCATACAGGTTTCTCAGGAGACAGGTAAGGTGACCTGGTATTCCTATCTCTTTAAGAATTTTCCACAGTTTGTTGTGAGCCACACAAAGGGTTTGCTGTGTCAATGTAGCAGAAGTAGATGTTTTTCTGGAATTCCCTTGCTTTCTTTATGATCCAACAAATGTTGACAATTTGATCTCTGGTTCCTCTACCTTTTATAAGCCCAGCTTGTACTCTGGAAGTTCTCAGTTCACAAAGTGCTGAAGTGTAGCTCAAGGGGTTTTGAGCAAAATCTTACTTGCATGAGAAATGAATGCAATTGTCCAGTAGTTTGAACATTCTTTGGCATTGCTCTTTTTTGAGATTGGAATGAAACTGACATTTTCCCATCCTGTGGCCATTGCTGAGTTTCCCAGATTTCCTGGCTTATTGAATGCAGCACTTTAATAGCATCATCTTTTAGAATTGATAGCTTAGCTGGAATTCCGTCACCTGCGCTAGCTTTGTAGTAATGCTTCCTAAGGTCCTCTTGACTTCACACTCCAGGATGTCTGGTTCTGGGTGAGTGACCACACCATCGTGGTTATATGGGTAATTAATATCTTTTTTGTATAGTTCTTCTGTATATTCTTTCCACCTCTTAATTGCTTCTTCCTCATTTAGGTCCTTGCCATTTCTGTCTTTTCTTGTGCTCATCTTTGTATGACATTTTCCCTTGGTATCTATAATCTTCTTGAAGAGATCTCTAGTCTTTCCCATTCTATGTTTGCCTCTATTTCTTTGCATTGTTCATTGAATAAGGCCTTCTTATCTCTCCTTGTTATTCTCTGGAGCTCCACATTCAGTTGGGTTTATCATTCCCTTTCTCTCTTGCTTTTTGCTTCTCTTTTTTCCTCAGTTATTTGTAAATAAGCCTCCTCAGACAACCACTTTGCCTTCTTGCATTTCTTTTTCTTGGGAATGGTTTTGGTCAATGCCTCCTGTACAGTATTATGAACTTCTGTCCATCATTTGTCAAGCACTCTATCAGATCTAATCTCTAGAATCTATTTGCCACCTCTACTGTATAATCATAAGGTATTTGAATTAGGTCATATCTCAATGGCCTAGTGGTTTTCTGTACTTTCTTCAATTTAAACCTGAATTTTTAATAAGTAGCTGATGATCTGAGCCACAGTCAGCTGCATGTCTTGTGTTTGTTGACTGTATAGAACTTCTCCATCTTCAGCTGCAAAGAATATAATCAGTCTGCTTTCGATATTGAACATTTAGTGATTTTCGTATGTAGAGTTGTCCGTACGTAGAGTTGTGTTGTTGGAAAGTGTGTTCGCTATGACGAAAGTGTTCTCTTGACAAAACTCTGTTAGCCTTTGCCCTATTTCATTCTATCTGATATAGGGGTTCAAATAAGAAAAGAGAACACAGGAACATATAAAGTCGTGTGTGTGTGTGTGTGTGTGCGTGCATACATATGAAAATGCTCTTAATAGTATAACAACAAATTGTGAAACTCTTTGGGATATTGAATGAGATTCTTCTTAAGGTCCTTTAAAATTTAGTTTCTTCTATAAAATGTATATTATTGTTACTATGCTTGTTATTCTTAGAACTTTACTTTTAAATAGATTATTTTTTGTAACTTTAAAATAATTTGCATATTAGTGTTTGCTTTATAAATGTCTCCACCTTATGCCATCTTTGAAGCACCTAGGTATCTTGCCAATTATATTAGAACTTTATGACCATGTGGTTGATATTGACATCTTGAGAGATATTTCTTTCTTTGGTTCCTCCCACACGCCCAGTTAATACAGATAATTCCAACTAGATGACCTGATAAGGTATGTACCATGTAGATGCATCAGCACAAGTCTGTTTTAATTTCTGAAAAATGCAATGCACTTCTGTAAATACATGGCTGTGTAAGTGTTCCTGTAAATGTATGAACACATTATATACAGTATTTGTCTGTGTTAATTATTTCATTGATTTCTTCAGCCTACATTCATTGTGCTGTTGTAAAACCCAGACTTTATGAGTCTGGGTTTCAAGTCTTAGTCCTGTTACCAGTTGTATAACATTAAGTAAATGCCTAGCCTCTCCAGTCCTCAGTTTTCTCATCTGCAAATTAGTGACAATATTAGTACCTTTTTTGGTCCATTTGAGCCACTACAACATAATAGCATCTACTAGATGGCTTATGGAAAACAAAAGTTTGTTGCTAACAGTTTCAGAGTCTGAGAAGTTCAACATCAAGGCACCAGCAGTTTCCGTGTATGGTGAGGGCCTGCTTAATCATAGACAGCTATCCTCACTGTAAGCAGGAGTGGCAGAAGGGACAAGATAGCTCTCTGGGGTCTCTTTCATAAAGCACTAATCCCAAGCAAGAGGGTCCTCCCATCAGAACTAATCACCATCCAAAGTTTCCTCCTCCTAAAACAATCCCCTTGAGGGTTAGGAATTCAACATATGAATTGTATGGGGACACAAATATTCAGCCTATAGCAGTACCTAACTCACAGTGTTGTTGTGAGGAATAAATATAATAATAATACACATGAAACAGTGAGGACATTGTGTATCTGGCTTTTGGGTCTAGACAGAATTAGCTATTATAATTATCAAGTACCTAATTTTTGATAGAAGCTCTCTCATATGTTGAGCAAAACAGATGAATTTCCTGCTCTTACAGTCTAGTACTCTAGCAGCCAGGGTGGAAGATGCATCAAAAATAAGATAATTTCAGATGGTAATAAATACTGTGGAAAAGAAAGGAAATAATTATGTGGTTGTAGCAAAGGCTGACTCTAGATTTCATGACCAGTGAAGGCTTTTTTGAGAAGATGACCCTTGAGTTGAATTTTGCATGATAAGAAGGAGCCATTCACAAAACAATCTGATGGAGAAGCAATCTGGGGAAAGGAAAAAGCATTTTCAGAAACCTGAAAACATGCACAAGTCTCAGAGTTAAACACTGAGAAAGGTTGAATCATATAATCAATGTATAAACTAATAAGTGAGGAATGAGTCTTGCTGACACATAGAAGCCACGGTTAAAATTTTAAATATATTCTAACTATAATCATTTATGTATTTGCTTGTGAATATCTGTAATATTTTTCCTTGTAATGGAAAAGCTTGCATTAGGTACTATCCAACATAGATCTGTTGTGTATCTACATATGACAATGACCTTGTTATAATGAGATTCCTGTGTAGTGTTGTTGTTTTTCTTTCTAGACTGTGGCATGTGTTTTAAGTGAGCCATCTGGGGAATCTGACAACAGTGTTTTGCATGTAAAGCTGAATGTCCTGCAGCAAAATTTCCCAGCATCCTAAGACACTCTAGTGTGAATGTGATCTAAACCATTTTTTTCAAACCTATAGATCGGCAGTTGTCATTTTCAGCTCCTCAGGGTTCAGGCCATTTGCCAAGATGACAATAGCATTAAACTTATTGCTATTATTGGTATTAATAGCTCTAATAATACCTGCCTGATGACTCCAGTGCTGAATTACCTCAAAGCTAGTGGGAAATAATGGCTAAAATGATCATAAAACTCTTTTCAAATATCCCATTTGTGCATGCTCAGTCACTCAGTCATGTCTGACTTTGCAAACCTATGGACTGTAGCCCGCCAGGCTCCTCTGTCCAAGGATTATTCCAGGAAGAATACTGGAGTATTGTACTGGAGTGGGTTGCCATTTCCTTCTCCAGGTTTCAAATATCTCCATGTAATGCTTAATGATTACAAATGGAAGAGTAGATGTTGTAGATTCCAGTGGAACACCTGGTGTGATCCAGATGAGAAGCAAACATTAGCTTTGAAAGAGGTCCAGGAGCTCAGACTCACCATGAAGTTTATTTTTGTCAATGTTAGTAACTGCACTTTTGAAAATGAAAGGGGAATCATTTCTCCAAGGATGAGAGAGAAAGAAGATGTTGCCATCCCAAATCTGAACAATGCCTTTCAGGTTTCTCTGGCTGCTCTTACTACTTTTAGCAGTTCTGCTCACCTGCCAAATATCATGGCTCTGGTGGCATCAACACATGGCTTCATCTTTGCTAACATTATAACACCTCAGCAGCCAGCTAGCTACTAATTGTAAAGCATAATAGTGCCTGGTTTACAGACCGTAACAAAAAATCTCTTCACCTTCTAGATATGGGAAGGATACAGATAAGATACCAGAGACTGAAGCAATAGAAATACGGAGACTTGGTCTCAGTAAAACCTATTCTTGGCTGTGAGAACACTCTAAAGTTCTCTGTAAGATGAAACTGTTAATACATACTTCATTCAGTTCTTATCTGTGTGTATATGTGCATATATATATGTGTGTGTGTGTGTGTGTGTATACATATATATGTATGTATGTATGTTTAAATCTATGCATATGTATAAAGCAGAGTTTATTTGGATTATTTTTTAGAAGTTTTATTGGCATATAGTTCTTTACAATGCTGTGCTAGTTTCTACTGTACAGCAAAGTGAATCAGCTGTATGTATACATATATCCCCTCTTTTATGCATTTCCTTCTCATTCAGGTCACCACAGAGCTCCATTCAGTTCTGATGCAAATCAATAGGTCTTGTTTATAAAACTGTCTAAGGAAAAATTCATTGCTCTTTACTCTCAAACTCCAAACACTTCTGACACCAGCTGCATGAGATTTCCCACATCAGGCAATTCTGACACTAACTGCCTGGAGTTAGCGCAGATCCCACAGCTTAAAGGTTCAGTCCCACAAAGCTGCTCCCCACTCAGATGCTGATCATAAAAAGTGGGTCCCCAGGTTACCCATACTTCTGACCAACTTGATTGACCAACTCAGAAGTCCCCATGACCCCTCTTCAGGTTCAGTCATTTGCTAGAATAGCTCACGGAACTCAGAAAAAGTTTATCTATATTAAACAATTTATTATATAATAAAGGATATTATCAGGGAGAGGGAAATTTCCTCCTTCACTTCTGTTGTGTTCTTGCGGCTAAACTAATAATAAAATTTACACTACACAGCTTAACAGGAGAAAAAGTAATTTTAAAATGCATACACAGAGGTCTCATAGAGATAGAACCTAAAAAGTGGCTGGAGTAGGAGCTTTTATACTTTATATACAAAGAAACAATAAATTTTTGAAGAATGGAGATGATAAAGAAACTTAGGCTTTGGGTTTTGATTGGTGAAGAATCTAAACAGAAGGCAGACTTGGGCTGGTCAGTGAACGTACTAAGGTTTCTTTATACAGGCTTCTTGGTCCTGGATTCTCTATCTCTGGCAATAAGGATGTCCTTTTATCTCCAGATGCAGGAATGTGTAACTTTCACATGAGAAATTTATTTCCTGCTTTGAAAGAGACAGAAAGGATCATAAGAATGTTTGTACTGGATTAACCACTTTTAAGTAACTTTAAGTCAAATAATGGATGTGCCTTTAGGCACATTTTGGGGCCACCTCCCATGGGCCCCAAAAGTATGATAAAGAATACAGATGAATAGTCAGATGAGGAGATATATAAGGCAAGGTCTGAAGGTGTCCCAAAGGCAGGAGCTTCTGTTCCCGTGAAGGTGGGGTGCATCCTTTCAAAGATGAAAAAGGATGTTTTCATCAAGCTGGAAATGTTCCAAAGCTCATATTTAGGGATTTTTATGGAAGCTTCATCATGTAGACATGCTTGATTATTACTTCGTCTTCCAGACCTCTCCCCTGGCTGAAGGTGCCACTGAAAGTTCCAAGCTCTTAATCATGACTTGGTCTCTCTGGTGACTAGTCCCATCCAGGAGCCCACAAGGAGTCATCTCATTATAACAAAAGATACTCCTCTCAAGCAGGAAATTACAGGCGTTTTAGGACCTTGTGTCAGGAATAAGGGCCAAAGACCAAATATTAGTAGGAATTTGGGACAGCTCCATCTATATGGATAGATACGTGGATACAGCTGCTGCTGCTAAGACGCTTCAGTCGTGTCCGAGTCTGTGAGACCCCATAGACGGCAGCCCACCAGGCTCCTCTGTCCCTTGGGTTCTCCAGGCAAGAATACTGGAGTGGGTTGCCATTTCCTTCTCCATAGATATAGCTATGTAGATGTAATTTCGCAAGGCTCTTAAGTAATAAATTTCCAAGTGTTTTAAAATGTGAGTTATGTATGTGGAATATAGCTTTTGACAATATGGTTTCAGGAGTCTTACAGTCCCTGGTTTCAATGTCAGCTCTCTTGTGTGTTAGCTCTGAGGCATTGAATGCTTCCTACAATTCTCAGTGTCAGTTTTATTGCCTGTAAATGGGGGGTGGGAATGGTGATAGTGTTATAAGAGTTCAGTGGAACATATAGCACCTAGCATATATGCATCTGGCCATAATATGCAGTGGGAAAAGTCTGACAGCTTCCTGTTTTAATTGACAGCCTTAAAAGAGAAAAGCCAAATATGGTATCCACTGTCCACAAAAAGCTGTGTTAATAATATGCGTCAACTTTCAGTGCAGTGGAGCTCAGATCTGAATATGCACTGAAATGCAAAACTTCCCACAAATCATGATTCATTTGTCTGGAGAAACCTGCACATTTTAACTTTTAGCACGTACTACAGGTGATTCTGGTGTTTAAGAAATAATATCTTGGAATTAATGCCAAAATTCACTTCCTATATCCTTCCTAAGGCTTTCAAAACAGACTCCTTGTCATCAGAATGTATTTTAGAAAAAGGGCTTGGCAACAAGTTTTGAGTTTGAAATCTCACTGTTAACTCATCCTCACTATTAACTTCAGAAAGTTCATTTAGAGTTTGTTTCTGCAATCTATACACATCTTTAGCTTGTGGCTATCATGACTCAAGTACAAAACCTACCAGTTTAAAAGCTCCTTGAATTTTTCTGAAGACAAGGCCTACAATTCATTAGAAGGTAAAAAGTGATGGCTCTTTAACTAAAGTGAATTGGGAGAGAGATCAAGAGGGAAATATATTTGTGTGGAGTTTTGTTTAAAGAAAAAGAGAAAGAGACCAAAAATAACGAGTTTCAGCCTCATGTGTTCTTCACCCATACAGCTTAGAACTGTGCTCTGTTTTCTTGGTAACAAGGATGCCTGTGACAGGAAAGAACTGCATATAGTAATCTATTTGGCATGAACACAGTAAGGTTTTTACCATAACTTAAATTAGTCAAGTTTTCAATTTTACCTTGCATAGACCATAACAAGGGGTAGTGCACCCTTGATTTCTTGCAATTTTTCTCTTTCCCACAAAATTGTGGATTAAAGATGAATGTTGTGCGTTTGTATAGGATTAAAATCTATTAGTGTCACCTAGTGTTCAGATAGTTTTGTTTTTGTTTTTTAATCTTTTCACAGCTAACATTCATCTGTCACTTAATAATCTTTTTCTGGTACATTTATTTTCTGAATCCCATCAGTGATTTATGTGTTCATGAACCTCCACTGAGCACACTTATTACCCAGCAGTCAGCACGGGACTACACCCATGGAATAAAGATAGGCGCTAAGCCTCAGTCATTTTGAGGACGTTCACTGCTGCCAATACACTGCTGTATCTGCTGTGAGATATCCCCAGGTTCGTAGCTCTGCTTCCTAAAATTAAGGCAACAGGCAGGGTTAGAGCTGGTTTCACTATTGAACAGAACTCGGTTAGCATCCTAAACCTGCCTCCTGCTGGCTAGAAAACCATGAGCAGGAAATGAATTGCTGTAAGTTTCAGGTTACGTTACTCATCTGCGTGTAATGTATATGCATGCTAAGTTGCTCCAGTCATGTCTGATTTTTTGTGACACTATGGACTTGTGTCCCACCAGCCTCCTCTATCCATGAGATTCTCCAGGCAAGAACTCTGGAGTGGGTTACCGTGCCCTCCTCCAGGGGATCTTCCCAACCCAGGGATTGAACCCAGGGTTCTTATGTCTCCTGCATTGGCAGGTGGGTTCTTTACCATTAGTGCCACCTGGGAAGCCCCAATATACTGTAATAGTAGTACAAAATTCATAGGGTTGTGGTAAGGAATAAGTGAGATAATGATAAATACTTTTTTAATATTAGCAGTAATGTCTGTTAGTGCCTATTAGAAGTCCTAATAGATCTAAGCATCCAGAAGTGTTTATTAAAAATGCATCTTTTCAAGTCCTGTCCAGACAAAGGGATAAGAACCTCTGTAAGTGATTCCTATGTGTATACTGTAGTTGGAGGTCACAATTTCTATGCCCTTCAGACTAGGAAGTCATCCTTTTTATGTACACTACAATTTTAGACCAACTCTGTTTAAATATGTTGTTTCACTGGTATATCACCTCTGCTTAGAAGAGTGCTTCACTTCAGTTCAGTTCAGTCGCTCAGCCGGGTACAACTCTTTATAAGTCCATTGTCTGCAGCACACCAGGCTTCCTTGTCCATTACCAGCTCCCAGAGCTTGCTCAAACTCATATCCATTGAGTCAGTGATGCCATACAACCATCTCATCCTCTGTTGTCCCCTTCTCCTCCTGCGTTCAATCTTTCCCAACATCAGGGTCTTTTCCAATGAGTCCATTCTTCACATCAGGTAGTCAAAGTATTGGAGCTTCAGCAATCAACATCAGTCCTTCCAATGAATATTCAGGACTGATTTCCCTTAGGATGGACTGGTTGGATCTCCTTGCAGTCCAAGGGACTCTCAAGAGTCTTCTCCAACACCACAGTTCAAAAGCATCAATTCTTTGGCACTCAGCTTTATTTTTTTTTTTAATTTAATTTAATTTTATTTTATTTTTTAACTTTACAATATTGTATTGGTTTTGCCATACATCAAAATGAACCCGCCACAGGTATACATGTGTTCCCCATCCTGCCTCCCTCCTCCTCCTCCCTCCCCATACCATCCCCCCAGGTCGTCCCAGTGCACCAGCCCCAAGCATCCAGTATCGTGCATCGAACCTGGACTGGAGACTCGTTTCATATATGATATTATACATGTTTCAATGCCATTCTCCCAAATCATCCCACCCTCTCCCTCTCCCACAGAGTCCAAAAGACTGTTCTATACATCAGTGTCTCTTAGAGTCCAACTCTCACATCCATACATGACTACGGGAAAAACCATAGCTTTGACTAGATGGAGCTTTGTCAGCAAAGTAATGTCCCTGCTTTTTAACATGCTGTCTAGGATTGTCATAGCTTTTCTTCCAAGGAGCAAGCGTCTTTTAATTTCATGGCTGAAGTCACCATCTGCAGTTATTTTAGAGCGCAAGAAAATAAAGCCTCTCACTGTTTCCACTGTTTTCCCATCTATTTGCCATGAAGTAATGGGACCAGCTGCCTTGATCTTAATTTTTTGATTGTTGAGTTTTAAACCAGATTTTTCACTCTCCTGTTTCACTTTCATTAAGAGGCTGCTCAGTTCCTCTTCGCTTTCTGCCATACGGATGGTGTCATCTGCATATCTGAGGTTATTGATATTTCTCCAGGCAATCTTGATTCCAACTTGTGCTTCATCCAGCCTGGCATTTCACATAATGTACTCTGCATATAAGTTAAATAATCAGGATGACAATATACAGCCTTGACTTCAATGCCTTTGGTGGAGTCAGTAAAGCAAAAGCAGATGTTTTTCCAGGACTCTTGCCTTTTCTATGATCCAACAATGTTGGCAGTTTGATCTCTGATTCCTCTGCCTTTTCTAAATCCAGCTTGAACATCTGGAAGTTCTTGGTTCACGTACTTTTGAAGCCTCACTTGGATGATTTTGAGCATTACTTGGCTAGCATGTGAGATGAGTACAATTGTGTGGTAGTTTGAACATTCTTTTGTATTGCCTTTCTTTGGGATTGTAATGAAAACCAGCATTTTCCAGTCCTGTGGCTACCGAGTTTTTTCAAAATTTTCTGGCATATTGACTGCAGCACTTTAACAGCATCATCCTTTAGGACTTGAAATAGCTAAGCTGGAATTCCATCACCTCCACTAGCTTTCTTCCTAATGATGCTTCCTAAGGCCCACTTGCCTTCAGACTCCAGGGAGTCTGGCTCTAGGTGAGTAATCACACCATCGTGGTTATCTGGGTCATTAAAATCTTTTTTTGTATCATTCTTCCATGTATTTTTGCTACCTTTTCTTAATACCTTCTGCTTCTGTTAGGTCCATATTGTTTCTGTCCTTTATTGAGCCCATCTTTGCATGAAATGTCCCCTTGATATCTCTAATTTTCTTGAAGAGATCTTTAGTCTTTCCCATTCTATTGTTTTCCTCTATTTTTTTGCACTGATCACTTAGGCAGTCTTTCTTATCTCTCCTTGCTATTCTTTGCAACTGTGCATTCAGATGAGTATATCTTTCCTTTTCTCTTTTGCCTTTCACTTCTCTTCTTTTCACAGCTATTTGTAAGGCCTCCTCAGACAACCATTTTTCCTTTTTGCATTTCTTTTTCTTGGGGATGGCTTGATCACTGCCTTCTGTACAATGTCATGAACCTCATATGTAGTTCTTCAGGCACTCTGTCTATCAGATCTAATCCCTTGAATCTATTTGTCACTTCCAATGTAAAAGTGTAAGGTATTTGATTTAGGTTATACCTGAATGGTCTAGTGGTTTTCCCTACTCTCTTCAATTTAAGTCTGTATTTTGCAATAAAGAGTTCATGATCTGAGCCACAGTCAGCACCTGTTCTTGTTTTTGCTGACTGTATAGAGCTTCTCCATCTTTGGCTGCAAAGAATATAATCAGTCTGATTTTGGTATTAACCATCGGGTGATGCCCATGTGTAGCGTCATCTCTTGTGTTGTGGGAAGAGGGTATTTGTTATGACTATGCATCCTTTTGGCAAAACTCTGTCAGCCTTTGCCCTGTTTCATCTTGTACTCCAAGGCCTGTTACTCCAGGTATCTGTTGACTTCCTACTTTTGCATTCCAGTCCCCTATGATGAAAAGGACATCTTTTTTGGTGTTAGTTCTAGAAGGTCTTGTAGGTCATCAAAGAATTGTTCAACTTCAGGTTCTTCAGCATTAGTGGTTGGAGCATAAACTTGATTACTATGATCATACTGTCATTTTTGAGATTGCACCCAAGTACTGCATTTTGGACTCTTGTGGGCTACTCCATTTCTTCAAAGGGATTCTTGCCCATGGTAAAAAATATAATGACAAAATGTGGTCCACTGAAGAAGGGAATGACAAACCACTTCAGTATTCTTGCCTTGAGAATCGCATGAACAGTATAAAAAGGCAAAAGATATGACACTGAAAGATGAACTCCCCAGGTCGACAGGTGCCCCATATGCTACTGAAGAAGAGTAGAGAAATAACTCCAAAAAGAATGAAGAGATGGATCCAAAGTGAAAGCAATGCCCAGGTATAGATATGACTGATGATGGAAGTAAAGTTCAATGGTGTAAAGAATAATATTGCATAAGAACTTGAAATGTTAGGTCCATGAATCAAGGTAAATTGCAAGTGGTCAAACAGGAGACAGCAAGAGTGAACATCGATATTTTAGGAATCAGTGAACTGAAATGGACTGAAGTGGGTACATTTAATTCAGATGAACAGTGTTTGGCTTATAGTAAGGACTCAACAAATCATGCATAAGTAATAAACAAATCTGGTATTTCTTATTCCTTCCTATTTGTGATTGCTGCTTCCAATTTCCTGCTGCTGCTACTGCTAAGTCACTTTAGTTGCGTCCAACTCTATATGACCCCATAGATGGCAGCCCACCAGGCTCCCCCATCCCTGGAATTCTCCAGGCAAGAACACTGGAGTGGGTTGCCATTTCCTTCTCCAATGCATGAAAGTGAAAAGTGAAAGTGAAGTCGCTCAGTCGTGTCTAACTCCTAGCAACCCCGTGGACTGCAGCCTACCAGGCTCCTCCGTCCATGGGATTTTCCAGGCAAGAGTACTGGAGTGGGGTGCCATTGCCTTCTCCATCCAATTTCCTAGACCACAAGAATTCAACTATCCTCTGTGTGTGGGGGTGGGAAGGGCACACCTCTTATATATATCTTACAACCAGCAGAGGTGAATTCTTCTGTGTTCTTCTTACTCTTTCACTCAGTTATATTTATGTCATTTACAACCACCCAGAGTTCTAGGTGTCAGCACTTTCACCATCCCATTTCACATATTAAGACCCAAGGCTTGGAAACGAATTTTCTTGTCTAGACTTACACATCATTAAAGTTCACAAGAAGGATTCTAGCCCAGTCAGTCTCTCTTCAGGTTCTGTGCCCTGAATGAAATGTTATGTTTCTTCATGAGTGCAGCCGTGGACTGAGTACAGATTCTACCTACTGTCAAGTCGTTTGTTCATGAGGAAGTACTATTTATCTCACCATTCACACTTCTGTTTAACAGCTATTTATCCAGCCCAGCTAGAAGTGTACAAACTATACAAGGTTTCTGCCTTCACAGAAACTTTGAAATTATGTAAAATCTCATAACTCATGCCACTATTACCCCCTAGTTTTAGCATCTATTGGCAATTCTTGCCTGAATTAATTCTATCATGGTAGTTGTCACCCTGTGATTTTCCAATTCTGTCATTTCTTTTACATTTATTAGTTGACATTTTATTCCAGGGACTTCCATGTTGGCTCAGAGAGTAAAGAAATCTGCCTGCCCTGCTGAAGACCTGAGTTCTATCCCTGGGTCAGGAAGATCCCCTGGAGAATAGAATGGCTACCCACTCCAGTATTCTTGCCAGGAGAATTCCATGGACAGAGGAGCCTGGCAGGCTACACTCCATGGGATCTCAAAGAGTTGGACATGACTGAGCATCTAACACATTCACTTATTTTTTACAGTTTTCATCTACTCAAAGGAAGACCTTTCTCTTCATCCCCTTTATTCATTTGTTTTTAAATCTATTTATATAAAGCATAACCATTTACTTAATAGATTATAATGCATTGCTATCATTATTTTATTGTGGTGGTTGTTGTTGCTCAAGTTGTCCCAGATTAGACTAGTGGAAGTACTTTTAATCTGACTTCTGTGTCCTTTGGCACAGCTCCCTCCTTTCTGGACATACCTTGCTTTCTGACACAACAAAATGCTGCAGGTCGTTGTGTTCTTTCCCTGTTGCAGTCCTGGAATCAGACGTTTCTCCAAGGATCCTTGGTTCCTTTAGTAGATAATGAGTTCTAAAAACCAAGATATGGTTGCTAAACTGGCTCATTGCCACTGGAATATTGCTCTTCTCAGGTTCTCCAAGTGGATATAAACATTTATGCATACATATATACATACATTTATAAATATATATACATATATGCATATATATGTGTGCATGTGTTTATATCAAAGCATTGGAGAAGGAAATGGCAACACACTCCAGTGTTCTTGCCTGGAGAATCCCATGGACGGAGGAGCCTGGTAGGCTGCAGTCCACGGGGTTGCTAAGATTCGGATACGACTGAGCGACTTCACTTTCACTTTTCACTTTCATGCATTGGAGAAGGAAATGGCAACGCACTCCAGTGTTCTTGCCTGGAGAATCCCAGGGACGGGGAAGCCTGGTAGGCTGTCGTCTATGGGGTCGCACAGAGTCGGACACGACTGAAGTGACTTAGCAGCATATGTATTGAAAATAGAAATTCATCTCACTGTTACTCATTCCAATCTAACAAAAGGTTTTCTCTAGTTTTTTTTTTTTTTTTTCATTTACAATGTTATATCTCCCTTCCCTCCTATTATCTTTCAAAATATGTGTGCATGTGCTCAATCCCCTGTATATAGTCCATCTTCTCACCCTACTGGGTTAGGATACCCTCTTCACACAGCTCTCAAACCAGATGGTCGCTGCCCCAACCAGACAGTCACCTCACTTGAGCCTAGACCTGACTGCTTTCCAAGAAAAAAAAGGGGAGAAGGGAAGCTTGAAACAATATGCTTATTAATCATCATTTTCAATAATGAAGACAGGCAAAAAAACCTAAGAGGCAAACCTGTTGTGACTGCTACTCTGAGCCACCACAGACATTTTCTACTAAAGATTAGCAGTCAGTCACCACCCCTCCCCCGCCTTTGCCGTGTAGGCCTTGTAAAATTTATGTGGGATGACTAATGTAAAAATAATGCATATTATTGCCCCCCAAATTCCCCAAATTCTTAAATCACAAATGGAGGGGGAGGGTAAGTTGCAAATCAAATTCATTATGATCTTGTATATCATCTGATTTGAATCTACTAATTATAAGAAAATCTATTTGTTGCAACCACTTTTAATGACGCCTTTAAAAGACAGAGGGAAGAGAGAATATGAAGGATTGCCTTTAGAGGTATAACTGGACAGCTCTAATTAACTACACTCCACGTAAAAGGGTCCCTTCATTACATAATTATGTTTGCAATTATTCCTCCTGCTCTTTAAGTGAGAAGGTACAAATGTTGGAAAGCAAGGTGGTAAACATGAAAGTTAGGCTTGGAAAATTAGTTTGGGATTTACAATGTTTGGGGAGTAGGCAGGTAGGTAGAGAATTTTTTATGAAAGCAAACAAGAACCTTAGACTCGTCTGGTCAACTAATTGGCACAAATTAAAAGAAAATCTGCTTAAGTTGTATGTCTGCTTACAAAACACCTTGTTTTCCTGTCTCTTATTTTTTAAATGAAGCAAGTAGCTCACATGTAAAGTGAACCAGACAGCTCCCAGGTGCAACTGTCTTCTGAGAGAAGAGAAATGAGATTCTTCAGGAAAATAAAAACGTTTCATGCCTCTCTTTCATCTTCTGAAAGGTTACTTTTAAAAGTTAACTCCTGAAGAGAAACAGATGTGTCCAGAAATTAAGTATTCAGCACCAGACCAGGAGAAATTCTCTGTGCCTGGTATAGAAATGGAAAAAGTGGCTTTATTTCCTTCAACAAAGTCCAGGAATTATTTTTAAGGGGGAGATAGGAAAGGGAGGAACGGGGCCTGTCCTCGCGGCTTTGTTTTCAGTCACAGTGACCCTGGCAGACTGTCAGGTGCATCAGGACAAAACGCCTGCCTCTGCTTGTTGGTATTCCCGTCATGGCACACTCTGACGGATGTATAGAGCGAACGTGTCTTCTGTCTCTTTTTCTCTTGAGCAAATGAGGTTTATTGCAAATATATCTTCATTTTATTCAGGAGATATTTCCTCATCTTTAGCCAATGTCCCCTGGAAATCAGACCACAATTTTCACTGGAAAATGGAGTCATTTTCAGCTGACATACTTTGAAAGCTAATTTAAAGGTGCACATGTATGACAGAATAATCAGAATAAATACCTGGATCAAGAATCTGAATGATTATGTGTGATGATTTTCTGCATTTTTAACAAAAACAGCCATGTCTAATTCCTCATTGTTATAGGAAAAGGAAAGCAATAATTCCCCCACTGACATATTTGAAGCTCTTTTTTCACTTATGCCTCTATACAGAAACATTACCAAAGGTCCTAGGTTCTCCATTCTCTGTGTTTTTCCTCCCATTGTGCATCTCTTATTCCACACTTGGGCTCACAGCTGTTCACTTTCAATTGCACACTGGTTATTTCTGTATTATGGTGACTTTCACCTAAGTCCAAACATTCCCAAAGTATGCACCTTCAAGAAAAATATATTTTCTCCTGTATTCACCAAGAATGTAAACTTAAAGGTCAGGTTTGATTTTCTTTGCAATTCCTGCAAATTTTTCCAAAACTTCCTTCAGCTTTTCTAGATGATTTCCACTGATATTGTTCTAGTTATAACCCTAACCATCTCAAAGATACTTAGTCATATCCTCTCTCTCATTTCTACTTACTGCCTTACTTACTACTTGCTACTGACGACTAATTCAAACTCTCTGTGCCACAACGTTCTCATTAAAAATCGAATCCATAGAGACCCTCTATAATATTTAGGCATGCAAACAACTCTAAGGAAACCATTTACTCAAACAAATGTAGTTATTGTTCCCACAGCTCATCTCTCAGCGGGTAAACTCCTCACATTTGCTGCCTGAGGTATGTTTATTTTTCTAAAAGATGAATGTGGTTATTTCATTCAACTACCAAAAGAATCCTAATTTTATAGTAAAGTAAGCCCATACTTCTTAACTTTCCTAAGAGTGTAAACTAGTACATCTTTCCAAAAATTCTGCAATATAGCAAAAACAATCAACACTTGCTAAGCATTCACCATCCCTTGCTTGTACAATATATGAGGCAGTTCTTGCCTACCTTTTCTCTATTAACATCTAAAGTTGTATCTTTATTTAAATCTTCCTAATCTTAAAATCAAACAGATTTGAATCACATTAAAAAAGACATATGGTATTAACATATTATAACACATATTATCTCCTACTTGTTGCAAAAATTCTTCAGGAAAGAAATCCTGTGTAATTCACTTAGCTGTTACCTGTGACATTTCACACCCATGGGCATTCAGTAAATAACTTACTGAATCACCATTGCTTTAGATTCTACCGAGGTAATGATATGCCTCATTAAATATGACATTATAATCATACTATCCTGTGTGAATTTTGAAATGAGGATACTTTCAAGTTATTTAGTTTCTTGTGTGCATACATGCACGCTAAGTCACTTCAGTCATGTCCAACTCCTTGTGACTCTATGGACTGTAGCCTGCCAGGCTCCTTTGTCCATGATATTCTCCAAGCAAGAATACTGGAGTGGGTTACCAAGCCCTCCTCCAGGGGATCTTCCCGACCCAAGGAGCAAACCCGTATCTCTTATGTCTCCTGCATTGGCAGGCAGGTTCTTTACCACTAAGGCCACCTGGGAAGCCCATTTAGTTTCTTAAACTCAAATAACCCAACCAATTGGCTGAAGAGCGAATATGGGGTGTGTGTGTGTGTGTGTGTGTGTGTGTAGGGGGTGTTTACACATGCACATAAGGGCAGTGTTGTTTTTCACCTGAATCTTTGTTCCGGTTATTAGTCAATAAAAGATTCCCATACAAATGAACTCTTTGTTAAACCCACAGATAGATAGGTTGGATTGGTTAAAGACTGCACAGTGATTTTTGATTATCATTATATTAGTAACAGCTAATTTTATTGACTGCTTTAGACATGCCGAGCATGCCCTACATGCTTTTCATGTATTATGTCATTAAAGTATGCACCATGGTCCAAAAACCAATTAAGTAAAAACTGTCTAAATCTGTATCCCAGTCTCTCTGAAAGAAATGCCAAAGGGAAATATATATTTTCAATGGAAAGCAAAACTTCTTAAAAATCTTATTTCC
Source organism: Bison bison bison (assembly GCF_000754665.1). Lineage (NCBI taxonomy): Eukaryota > Metazoa > Chordata > Mammalia > Artiodactyla > Bovidae > Bison > Bison bison. The sequence continues at coordinate 8,276,025 of NW_011495035.1, forward strand.
CCCCAACATCACTCTCAGTATTTCACATAAGCTTCAGAGACACTCTCCAAACACTTTTCTCACCCAGTGTAAGCTCTAAATTCCATCTCTTCACGTCAGCCCAGATAAGCCCCCTCATCAATCGTATCTCTACTTTCTATCTGTGTGAACTTGGGCAAGTTATTTAAATTCGCTGTCACGCAATCTCAGCTGTATAGTGAGGATGGCTACCAGTAGTATTTAGCAAAGAACTCAGCTTCGAGAAAAGGTAATCCATTGTTTATACAAGTCTGCTTATCTTTTCTCATACAAGAAATGTGATAATAGGTGGTGACTGGCCTTGGTTTGGGAAGGGCCTATGCTTCGTAATTTTCTGGGTCATTCTCTCATCCTCACAAGATGGTTGTTGCATCTTTAGTCATCATGTCCGTAATCAAGGCAAAGGAAGGGAAGAAGAAGGCAGTTTCACTGCTATTTAATGTAAAAGCTTTTCCCAAAGTCCCCAACTGAGGTCCAATTAAAATTCATTGTCCAGAACTGCTGTAAGGGAAGCTTGTACAATGAGTAATTTTCACTGAAAAATTGCCCCCCGAACAAAGCTGAAGCACTGTTAATGAGAAAGAAGGGGGGATATTTAACTAATATTGTCTCCCACCCTACTTTTAGGCTTCTCATGAGGGTAAATGAACTAATATCTGTATGGTATTTACAAGAGTGCCAGGAAAATAGTAACTGCTCAATACAGGTCAGCTCTCTTTAATAATATGCACTTTCTTCCTCCTCCTTTCTCTTACCCTCTATTTCTGTCACAAGTTACCTTATACTGTAGCAAATGTAGATCTCACCTCTGATCTGTCTCCCTTGGTCAGCTCTCATTCCTTCCCGGTGTGCACAGTAAGACCTAGATTAAACAAGATACGCTACAAAGAGTCCTGCAGGTAATCTTTTACCAGAAAGAGCAAAGGAGTTTTTGAAAACTCTTGTTATTATTATTATTATTATTTTGCTCCTGTCACACACTCAAAGGAAAAAAAAAAAGTGGCCCAGGAACCAACCATTGAAAATGCTCATTTATCTAATACCTTTAGCTAGCAGATCAGAATTAAGATTTGTTCTTCCCCCGTGGCAAGGTGAGGTAAAGATGTGCATAACAAGACATATTAAGGTCACCAATGGTTCTTCTAAACTTTGAAAATAAAAGCTTTCTGAAGTCTATAATTAATAAGCAGTATATTAATTAGGGCACTTCAATCATAGAGGTTCCCCTTCTTTACTTGAATGCATCTTTGATGTGGAGGATCAGGGGAATTATCCTTGACTCCTTTTTATGGTATGTTCCAATTCAGCAAAATGGTTGGCTGTCACTACACGATCAGCTTATTATTCAAATCCCTCTCTTTTAATAAAATCAGACAGCCTGGTGTCATCCACAAAAAAAAAAAAAAACTCATCTCCTATACATTTATCATTGAGCATAAATGCCATTTGATCCTTACTTGTGGAAACAATGTCATGCCAGGCCTTGGCGCCATCAGTGTGCTTACAGGGAATTAAAGAACCTCTGGTTAAACACATGAATGATTCACAGTCAATCGTGATATGCTGGTAACTCAGCATGTTCATATACAGATAAGTGGGTTTTGGCCTCAGTTCTGAGTCTACACACTGCCCCCTAGCAGAGCTCCAAAAACTAGGTCATTTTTAAAATTTTTCTCCTATTCATGCATCATAGTTTTGCTAACTTGCTTAGAAAAAAAAAATATTTGTTTGGATTTTGGCTTTTTTGGTTTGTTGGTTTTTGTTTTGTTTTCGGAGAACTATGTCCAGTCCTTATATCTACCATTTAGCTATAGGATTAGCATTCTTCCATTCAACTCTACCCCTGCAAGCTGGTGGTGAGCATCTCAGATGCCAAAATCTAGCTTATAGATGCTCTGTCTGATTCTGACAGAGTAGATAACTCAAACTCATCATGTCAATATAAGCAAACATTAAAAGTATCAACATCAATAGAATGATTGTGATATCAATAGGATGATTTGCAGGCCTTGAACAGGAAGAAATGAAAGATTATAAATTCATGTTAAGAAAAAAAGAACTCATTATCTGACCAGAACTCTTACTTTCTTATGCGACAATTATTGTCACTATGACAAGGTACCTTGCTGGGTAACCTGTTTTCTCCCTTTTGGCTCCTGGTGTAGCAAGTGTACCTGCCTTAATTAGCTCTACTCTGTGTGCTGTGTCCTTCATTATTTATTAAAAAACTTCCTATCGCCTGTACCTGGGTTTATCCTCAAGTCTAGGCTACCTTGAGCAGTCCTTCTTCCCAGCCTTTCTACCGATAAGAATCCTTAAGAGCTGTGTGTTAAATATATAGCTTAGCCCTCATATTTCATATTCAGTAGGTCTCAAGCACAGCCACTATTTTTTTTTTTCTACTAAGTGCTCCAGGTGATTCTTACCTTTAGCCGAATTTGGAAGCAGTGCCCTAGGTGGTATGATTAATTACTAGTATGATTAATTACCATATCCTGACTTGTCCCACTTCTTCACCTCCCTTTCTGACTAGGTCTACCAGGCATCCTACTTATTTTCAAGGCTGAAAGTTTAAAAAAGAGGTCAGAGAAAACATTTAAGATAATTTCAGTTATATTAAAAATTGAGAGAAATTGTTCTTTGGAAGAATTGATGTGAGTTTTCACCTTTAATGGAGAAAGAGCCATGATATGAAGAAGTAGCCCTCTTTGATTATTTTTTTAATGTTAAAAAAGAAAATTGATACACAGCCACTTTGTCGGGTAGGCATATTATTAAGCATTTAATGTGTGCCATTTTCTCAGTGCTACCACTATTTATAGCTACATCTATGTAATGATAATGGTGTTGTGTGTTAGCAGAGTGTCTCCTAATAATCGGTACTAATGTTCTCAAGACTTTGCAAGTGTCTGATTTTTCACCACTCCATTCTCATGTAGAAATGAGGATGGAAAAGGAAAAAATGTAGGTAAAAATGAATCATTTGGCAAGATGTTTTTAAGGATACAGATTATTTACTCATTTGACAAACACTTATTGAGTATGTGAAAGCATGTTATGTGCAAACCACAGAATGAGGCTGTGGTTTCACAACAGTAGATAAGAAAAAAACATAATCACCCCCTTACTAGAATCCTTACTAGAATTTATGTTCTCGTATAGAAGAGAACCTCTTAAAAATTTACTAAAATTTTTAAATCATTGTAGTAAACTATATCAAGGAGAATTTTAAGAAACAATGGTGTGATATTTAATGGAGGGAAATGAGGAAATTTAGGAGTGAGTTAAGGTTCCCAACTGATAGTTGGAACATTTATCTCTAATTTTTATTTTTATTTTTTCAAATGAATGAGTGGATTCTATTTTATGCATCAACACGTAATGACTGATTCTCTCAGGCACAGGTCAGTGAATGCACGAGGAGAGCTTCCAACCTAAAATGCTTTTATGTCATCGTGATTCTGCTGCAACTGTAGCAGAGCCAGATCTTCTCGTCCTTCTGTTTTGAAACAAGTGCCCAACAGCAGTTGGCTTCTTTGCAGATAGACAATAGAAATAAATATGAAAACTTTAAAAAGAGAGAATGAGTGTATCTAAGTAGGCGTAGGTGTGACTTTCTTTTTTTTCATTTTTATTGACTCTGTTCTAGATACGTGACTCCGAAGAGCTTCAGAAATAGCATAGTTGATTGGACAGTGTCATTTGCGTTTCTATGTGAACACAGGGAGATGAGTTGCATTTTCTTACATCTCCAATTAGTCACAGTACCTCTGTAAAAGCATTTGACTATAAATAATGTTCAGGAAGAAACAAAAGGTTGTTAGTGTTTTCTCATGTGAGGTGGTTGCTGACATCCTTTTATCAGGCTGCTTTGGACTAGGTCATATGTCACAATCAAGATATATGATTGTTTTTGATAACTATTGAGATTTATCTTTTTAACTACCACCTCCATCAAAAGAAACCGCATTCCAAAGAAAATTCTTTTGAGGAAAGAAGAGATATATACCTTTACTGCTAAATTTAATTTCCAAAGTCAAAACTCTAACACTTCTTAGAATGTGGACATGAACCTGGAAGCTTGTGATAGCTCTCCTGACAACTTCAATTCTAACTTACACAGCTACTACTTATCAAAAGCAGAAGACAGTGACTTGAAAACTCCTTTTCTGTCACCTAAAATGATAGAGTGATCCCAAGTGCATACATGACTGGGTTGTTATGCTAATGCATGAATTCAATTAATGAATTCAGTTATTCACCAGATAAAGACTGCTGTGTTCCAGACATTGTGTTAGGAAATGTGACTACAATTGTGAATAAAACAAAGTTAAGCCTCTGCCATGAAAAATATACATTCAGCCAGTGAGATGTATAACAATACACTAAAGGAAAAATACTTATAAGAATTTGGAAATGATGCTAAAGCTGAAACTCCAGTACTTTGGCCACCTCATGCAAAGAGTTGACTCATTGGAATAGACTCTGATGCTGGGAGGGATTGGGGGCAGGAGGAAAAGGGGATGACAGAGGATGAGATGGCTGGATGGCATCACTGACTCAATGGACATGAGTCTGAGTGAACTCTGGGAGTTGGTGATGGACAGGGAGGCCTGGCGTGCTGCGATTCATGGGGTCGCAAAGAGTCGGACATGACTGAGCGACTGATCTGATCTGTTCTGATAGAGGGAAAAAAAGCATAGACACCATTGGGAAGGTTTGGAGCTGCTCCATAGAAAGAAAGGAAAGGGAGGGGAAATTCTCTTATAAGTGGTGATATTTAAGTAAATATTTGAAAAGTGAGAAGGGAACTCAGCCATGTAAGTAATAGGAGGAAAGTGTCACATTTGCCAACACCATGAGATGGAAAGGGCTTCCCTGGTAGCTCAGTTGATAAAGAATTTGTCTGCAATGCAGGAGACCCCAGTTCAATTCCTGGGTCAGGAAGATCCCCTGGAGAAGGGATAGGCTACCCACTCCAATATTCTTGGGCTTCCCTTGTGGCTCAGCTGGTAAAGAACCTGCCTGCAATGCTGGTAGATCTGGGTTCAATCCCTGGGTTGGGAAGATAACCTGGAGAAGGAAAAGGCTACCCACTCTAGTATTCTGGCTGGAGAATTCCATAGACTGTATAGTCCATGGGGTTGCAAAAAGTCAGATGGAACTGAGCGACTTTCATTTCATTCACTTCACTTCATGAGATGGAAAAGATTGCCATGGTGGGGAGGTTTGAGATTCACTGAGATCAGTGTGTTTGGAATTTAGGCTAGAAGTAGGAGAAGGTAAAAAGTCAAGAAGGGACATAGCCAAAAGCCAGGTCTCATATAATGTACTGAAAATACACTGTATAAAATCTTCTTAGCTGTTGGGAATATGTAGAAAAGAAAGTGAGAAAAGATTGTATAAGTGTGGCTCATAATAAATAGCTAAGAAACATGATACTATGTGCTATCAGTTGGGCTTTAATCAAAGAAGTAGCAACTCTGTGATGCATGCCATGGAATGGAGTTACTAAAAGGCGTGTGTGTGTGTGTGTGTGTGTGTGTGTATGTGTACACATCCAACTCTTTGATGACCCATGGACTGTGGCCCACCAGGCTCCTCTGTCCATTCATTTTCAAGAATACTGAAGTGGGTTGCCATTTCCTTCTCCAGGTGAGCTTCCCAAACCAGGGATTGAAGTACCTCCCTTGTGTCTCCTGCATTGGCAAGAGGATTCTTTACCACTAAGCCACCTGGGAAGCCCACAAGATTAGATCTTGGGAAATTACTGGAAACTGGTTAAGAGGGCTACATGAGATTGTTGCCTTTGTAGCTAGTGTTGAGCTAGCAGTGAGGGAGAGGAAGGACAAACTGGAACCTCCCACTGGTTTACCCCTGACTCCACCTTTGATTTTGTGAAGTGTCTGTCAGGTGCATGCACATCTGGCCCAGAGCTCAGAGCAAACAAAGGAGAAGAGGTCGGAGATGGTTAGCTGTGGGTCTGGATGATGCCCTACACCATTAACACGAGCCAATGTATCAGCCACAGTATCCATCTGAGGCATGTACCCTACACTGATCTGCAGAGTGCGCAACTGGCTGCTGCCCCATTTCCACTTCCTAAATCTCCCATAAATTTCTCATGTTCCAATCTGGAAACCACACAAGCAAGGGAATTTGGGGAAAGTAGCTGTCCTTTAGCAAAAGTTTGCACAGAACAAAGCCATTGCACTAAGTTAGACATCACCCCCCTCCAGAAAAAAATCCTGATATAGAGAACAATTGTAATTAGATGGATAAACTTTTGCTGGTGGTACTTGTGTATGAGTTCACCTGTTTGGAGGGACTTGTTCTGATTAAAAAAAATCCGATTCTCACATACATACTCTTTGTTCTCTCTTCAACTTTAATTGGAAGACAAATTCTCATATTCACATAAACTTTTGTTTTGATAACATATGGTGCTGTTAATAAGCTAAAAATGGACTTTCATAAAGTCTTCACTTTGAGGTCCAAGAAATGGAAGGTAAAACTTTAAATGTCATGTTTAAGAATACACAAAATGAAATCTGAAAAGCTATCATATTTGGAACAATCCATAGGCCCAATGGTTTTCAAATAATGTCTGTTTTCATAGATGAGAGGATCACTTTGTGTAGAATATAAAAATAAGGAGAGAGAAAAGCCTAATAACTCTGATTTAGGCAAACAAAGGGGATTGATTGGTACCTGTCCTGTCCCCTTCTGGAGCCCCTGAAAGGACTCTTACAGAATAAGCAGAATACAAATATGAGATCTCTCAAGGTTGCCTCTGTCTCATTCTCTCCATTTGAGCCAAGACTTAGTACCTCATTTGTAGCCTCAGGATACAGGCAACTATTACACAGCATGTAAATGGAAAATGGAAGTTTCTTTGAAGATTCTAAGTGGAGAGAAGGAAAATTGTTAGTCCTGCACACCAATGGCAATGTTGCATTTAAATCTCTTTTAGGGATGGGAGGCAAGAGAAGGGTTGGGGATTCTGAGGTACAAACTACTATGTACAAAATAAATAAGCTAAAAGGATATATTTATTGTTAGACACAAGGAATACAGTCAATAGTTTCTAATAAATTTAAAAGGAGAATAATCTCTAAAAATATTGAATCACCATGCTGTACATCTGAAACCAATATAATTAACTACACTTCAATTTAAATGGAGAAGGAAATGGCAACCCATTCCAGTATTCTTGCCTGAAGAATCTCATAGACAGAGGAGCCTGGAGGGCTACAGTCCATGGGATCACAGAGTCATATACAACTGAAGCAACTTGGCATGCACACAAGCACTTCAATTTTTAAAATACTCTTTAAGCATTTTTTCTGCAGATTATCTCTGCTTTATTTCCCTTTCATCCTTTGCAACATATTTCCTCCCAAAATTCATTTTATTGTCCTGAATAACAACTGTGTTTATTAAGAACTTAGTGCAGTAAACACCTACCATTAGTTTTAAGCCATCCTTCTAAATAGTAATGTGTGTGTTAGTCACTCAGTCATGTCCAACTCTTTGTGACCCCACGAACCATAGCCCACCAGGATCCTCTCTGTCTATGGAATTCTCCAAGCAAGAATACTGAAGTGGGTAGCCATTCCTTTTCCAGGGGATCCTCCTGACCTAGACATTGAATCTAGATATTCTGCATTGCAGTTAGATTTCTTATCACTGAGCCACCAGGGAAGCCCTCTAAATAGCAATAGCAATCATTTATTGGGTGTGTAGTATATTCCAGGCACGGTACTAATTGCTTTACATGAATTTATCCCTTTGTAGCCTCAAAATGGGGCTTCCCTGGTAGCTCAGTTGGTAAAGAATCACCACCTAAAATGCAGGAGACCCCAGTTTAATTCCTGGGCAGGAAGATCCCCTGGTGAGGGGATAGACTACCCACTCCAGTATTCTTGGGCTTTCCTGATGGCTCAGATGGTAAAGAATCCACCTGCAATGTGGGAGACCTGGGTTTGATCCCTGGGTTGGGAAGATCTCCTGGAGGAGGGAATGTAAACCCATCTAGTGTTCTTGCCTGGAGAATCCCCATGGACAAAGGAGCCTGGTAGGCTACGTTCCATGGGGTTGCAAGGAGTCAGACATGACTAAGCAACTAAGCACAGCACGGCACAGCCTCAAAACAACTCCATAAAGTAGTTACTACTATTTGCTCCTATGTTATAGACAGGGAAGCTGAGGCAAAAAAAGGTTAAGCAATTTGTAGATGGTTATTCAGGTAATTCAGGTTTTTCCAGTAGTCATGTGTGGATGTGAAAGTTGGACTGTGAAGAAAGCTGAGGGCCAAAGAATTGATGCTTTTGAACTGTGGTGTTGGATAAAACTCTTGAGAGTCCCTTGGACTGCAAGGAGATCCAACCAGTTCATTCTAAAGGAGATCAGTCCTGGGTGTTCTTTGGAAGAACTGATGCTAAAGCTGAAACTCCAGTACTTTGGTCACCTTATGTGAAGAGTTGACTCATTGGAAAAGACTCTGATGCTGGGAGGGATTGGGGGCAGGAGGAGAAGGGGACGACAGAGGATGAGATGGCTGGATGGCATCACTGACTCGATGGACAAGAGTTTGGGTGAACTCTGGGAGTTGGTAATAGACAGGGATGCCTGGCGTGCTGCTGTTCATGGGGTCGCAAAGAGTCGGACACGACTGAGCGACTGAACTGAACTGAACTGAACTGAATTCAGGTAATTCAGATGGTTAGACAGAATCACCAACTCAGTGGACATGAGTTTGAGCAAACTCCAGGAGATAGTGAAGAACAGGGAAGCCTGGTGTGCTGCAGTCCATGGGGTCGGACATAACTTAGTGACTGAGAAGCAGCAACAACAACATCCCGGTAATAAGTGGGAGAGCCAGGACACACATTTCAGGCTAACTTCAGGCTGACTTCTTCCAATGAAAGATAATTACCAAGAGATATATTGTTATTGACCAGAGTTTTTGAAAACCTTATGCCTCACCAACCAGAAAAGATGATCAAAATATGCACCAAACAAAACCAGTCACCTCTTGGGAATTGGGGAGAAGGGGATTACAATGTTTATTGAAGAAATGTTAGGGCAACCCAAAAAAATCTGTTCGTTTTTTTCTTATGGAAAACTATGAATGACCTTTTTGGCCCACCCAATGCAATTATTTCCCATTATGTTACAGCTGTTTGAAAACCACTAATCTTCTGATTTTCATTTTTAAAAATCAAAATGTTTCATCAACAACCATCTATTAAACTGAGTAGCTGTATTTTCCAAAGATGTTTGCAACATCTCCCACCCCATAGATGCTATTACAATGTGACTTTGACGTCCCTTCCATAAAGAAACAAGGTATGTTTTATCCTCCTTAATCTAGGTGGGCTTGTGTAACTATGATTACAGTAATATGCATCTTTCATGGCCAACTTTTACCTGGTTCTAGGGACACTTGCTCTTGGAAATCAGCTGCCATTCTGTGAAGAAACCCAGACTGGTTCACCCAGACAGCCCACGTAGAATGGCTATAGATGGGCTGGTTAATAGTCATCTGAGAGTCCAATTAACAGCCAGTGTCAACAACCAGACATGTGACTAAATATGCTTCTGGAGGATTCCTATCTTGAATGTTCAAGTCACCCCTAGCCTTTTAAGAATACCCAGCTGAGACTTCTGATACAGCAACAAATAGTACAGGTTACATCCTGTCCAAACTCCTGACCCACATCTGAGCGGGATGCCATGGGTGTTTTATGCCACAGAGTGGTGTTGGCTGAAACCTATAATGAGAAAAGAGGTTCAGAGAAGAAGTCAGACTCATAAGCCTTAGAACCCACACTCAGTATGCTCTCCAAATGCTCATTGAATTCAACAGCAGCATAGCAACAAAAGCCAGTGCCTCTTGATAGACTACAGTACTTTCTCCAATTAGACTGAAAAGTAATGAAAAAAAAATTTTAAAAAGGAGATTTTGCTCTAACAGTTATTAAAATTCATAGTAACCAGGAGTTTTAAAATATACAAAATATGCTACTAGTTTCTTGAAAATAGTTTTCTCTCATCAATAAGTTAAATATTCATCCAAATATGTAATTTATGCTTTCAAAGTATTTTTTTAGTCTTTTTTGAAGTACAGTCCCTTTCAATGCTGTTAGTTTCTGCTGTACAGCAATCTTGACTTTTTGTTTTCACTCTATGTGCCTTCTATATTGATTTTTTTTCTCTGTATTCTGTATATTCCATCTCTTCCAGTCAAGAAGTCTTACCTGGCCTTCTTTTCTGGCCTGTGTAGGAAATAGGTGTAGTAAAAACAGTTTTTCAAACCTGGCATCTTTCTGGGTAACAGATTCTGCTCTAGTTCCCTGTCCCCATTGAGAATCACTGCTTCGTGCCACAGCTTCAGAAATCATTTTTATACTTGTAAAAAGATAAATACTAGCTTATTCCACATCCAAATTATGATGATATTCTAATTAATTGAATCCAAATCAGCCATCTATTATTCTCTCTCAAATTCCCTGTCATCCTCTACTATTTCTGAACAAACATCAATTGTGCCAATGTCTTGAGCAGTGTCTATCTAAACTGAAGTGGTTCCAACTTCTTTAATATCATCACCAACTGTCTTATTAATTAATTAATGATGCTGTGAATAATAAACTACTAGTGTTGTTAAACCAGGCAAAAAGCAGTAGGCATGCAGCAGCAGCAGTCACTCTAGCATACCAGAGCATCAGTCTACTAGCTAGAAGAAGGAGGTGGACATTCCCACCAGGCATTAGAAGGAGCAAGAACATAAAATAATAATTCATCACAACTGGGGACAACATTGCTGATTATATTCTTTGGAGGTGAGATGCTGTTCAGGTTATTAGAGTGGGTTCTCTTCAAGTGAAGGCCAATGTTTCCTCCTACCAATAATGTAATGAGGGATATGACTGACTCCTCTCATGTTTGTTTAGAGTACCTTTCAGAAATTGAGTATAAATGTAATTCATTGGACAAGCCACACAATAAATAGGTTTTACCGTCTGTTCTGTCAGCTTTATGACGCTGAAAGTAAAGGTAGAACCAGAAGAGTGAGTATTGGGGATAAAACAGGGTGAGTAATATGAGAACAACAAAGCCATCCTTGTTGAAAAGAGCTTTTACTCAAGAGTATTGAATGGCAGACATTTTTTTTTCCTCCTCTAGTCCAGGTGAACACAGTCTGAGGAGACAGTCATCGCTTGAAATGATTGATGTTGTTTCTTCGAGTTTGTCACCATTACCACAAGTGTGATCAGGATTACTTTGTTTGCTCAGCTGTTCCTGGTCTGCTCCTCATGCCTCAAACCAAGCAAAATGAGAGGTGCACAGATCATAGGATCCATCAACTGCCTGATGGAGCCCCACGTTCAGGCCTCCCCCTCCTCTCCTCATCAATCTCCATTGTCCTTGCAAGAAGTTCTCCATCTGCAACAGTACATGCCTCCCTCAAGCTGTACAATGCAGCACTGTTTTCTGAGGATGCTGGCTTACTGTGATTAAAGATCTCTTTGTTCATTCAAGGAAAGGGGTGAGGTGGGTTAGGGAAGGTGGTTGGCATTTTTTAGGATCTGTTCTGCAAAAGGAACAATGCTTCTTTTTCTTTACATATATGATTATTCTATTTGAATCTTGCAAAAATCTGTGAGTAGGTATCTTTTTTCATTTCATAGATAAAGAAACTGAGGCTCAGAAATGATGACTACTTTGTCAAGAGCTAATTAGCTTCTAGTAACAGCACTCTAACCTCCAAGAACACAGGCAGAAAGCCATTGTGTACCCAGGGTCTAGTCTGACACCTGGCACACAGTAGGCACTAAAATATGTCCAGTAATTAATGCGTGAATAAATATATGAGCAAATGAAGTGGTAAGGCTAGCATTTGTACCCAGGACTCTGATCCCAAAGCCCATTAGATTCATGTGACTGACAAAGGCAACACCACAAACTACAAAATGAATGTTCTTTGTGGGGAAGAAAGAGAAATAGAATTCATCATGAGACAACCTCATTTGATGAACTTTTTGAGTTTTACATCTTTTTGATGTGCAGAACAAATATATGACTCATCATTTCTCATTTTTTATCTTTTGCATTATTGTTTTTCTGTATATGGGGCTGTGGCTTGTTGTTAGACATCTGGGCAGAAGAGTTGAGCTAATGTTGTAAGTAAAACAGTTAAATTAAAACTTCAAATATATCCTCAACTTATAATTAAATGTACCATATGGTCTTATTTTACTGAAAGTCAGGGCCTAATTTAATGTTTTCCTTTTTCAGCAACAAATTTTATTGGCTTGTTCTCAATCATTTTTATGTCAAGAAAACAATTACAACCCAGGCAATATTTTGTGATTATTAGACAGAAACAATCTCTTACCTGGGGATAAAAATATTGGTTTTGGTGTGGATATATCATTACTTAAGATCATTCAGGAATAAAAAAATAGTTGCTAAGCTTAATAAATGTTATGTCATTGTATGAAAAGTTCACACATTTCTCCAGGTTTCATCATCCAACTTTCTATTTAATTTGAATACAATCTGAAACAAAATGCTGATTTTTGCACAATTTAACAAATATAGTTAAGCATTACTTAGGGTGTCTTAAAATGCCCAGTAAGCAAGTTGCAAATACAAGGGCAACTCTTATCATCTGAAAAAGTTTGTATGGTCTTGTCAACTTTCCTAAATGAGGCAAGTGGGGTGTGCTGAGTGTGAATTAATGTTTAAAGATAATAGCCTTTGAAACAGGTAATTCCAATTTTCTGTCCACCTTGTTCTAGATCTTCAGATATGTTCAACAACTATGTTCAACTTAATCTAAGCCATCTTGCTTAAAAAAAGCCATAGTGCATAGTCTTCCCCACCAAATATATTTTATGTACAACTTTCTCCAGACATTCAGTTCAGTTCAGTTCAGTCACACAGTCATGTCCAACTCTTTGCGACCCCATGAACTGCAGCACACCAGGCCTCCCTGTCCATCACCATCACCAACTCCCGGGGTTCACCCAAACTCTTGTCCATCGAGTCAGTGATGCCATCCAGCCATCTCATCCTCTGTCGTCCCCTTCTCCTCCTGCCCCCAATCCCTCCCAGCATCAGAGTCTTTTCCAATGAGTCAACTCTTTGCATGAGGTGGCCAAAGTATTGGAGTTTCAGCTTTAGCATCAGTCCTTCCAAAGAACACCCAGGACTGATCTCCTTTAGAATGGATTAGTTGTATCTCCTTGCAGTCCAAGGACTCTAAAGAGTCTTCTCCAACACATTGGTCTCCAACTAAATAAGTATCTGTCAGTATGCCTTATTGCCTAAACTTCATAGCTATTCATTTTTAAATGCTTGTTAGGCTTTCTCTGTTCCAAGGATAGCTATTCTATCAAAGTAACACAATCTCTTCCCTTCAGAAACACATAATCTAAGGCTGGGTTCTCAACGTTTTTGGCACCAGGGCCTGGTTTTGTGAAAGACAATTTTTCCATGGATTTGAGAGTGAGGATGATCTTGAGATGATTCAACATTGTATTCATTGTGCATTTTATTTTTTATTATTATATTATTTTCACCTTGGATCATCAGGCATTAGATCCCAGAGGTTGGAAACATACACTTTCAAGGATCTCATAACCCCAGAGAGAGAATGAAAATGTGGGGCAAATTGACTATATTGTCAGATGTAAAAGAAAATATTGTGCACAGAGGATTCACTTAGAGGTGCTTGAACTTTGAATTGAAAACCAAGATTTAGAGTGAGTAAATAATTTACCCTCTGCCCACATTGAGAGGCTTCCCTGGTGGCTCAGATGGTAAAGCATCTGCCTGCAATGCAGGAGACCTGGATTCGATCCCTGGGTTGGGAAGATCTGCTCTCATGCAGCTTAAATTCTGCTAGAGCACAATTCATGTAAAAAATAATTAAAAACTGTGTATGTACCTATGAGTAATTCTATTCATATAAGTAAGTAGTAAGAGCCCTAAAGGACACTCATTATACAGCTAAGTGGTGGCCTCTGGACAGCAAAGTAGGAGTGAGGAGGTAGTGATGGCAACTTTGACATTGTTTTATATTGGTATATTGTTTGAATATTTTGAAATAAAATGTATTCCTGTCTCACTTGTACTTGAAAATAAAACAATAATGAGAAAAGTAAACCAAAAGAAATAAGTAGAAAGAATGCATTTTGTACACAGGGGAAAATTTGAGCAAGATTTGAAGATGGAAATGAAGGCTAGCAGCTTGTCAGAGTCTACAAGGTATATGACCTGAGACTTCTCATAATGCCCAAATTGCCAACATGGTCAAGTTCTTCCTGATTCATGGATCCATAGAGAGACATGTGCCATGCACAGTGCATAACATCAAATCCTTAGTTTGCTACCATTTCAGTTTTCATTGCTTTATATCTTACCTGAGGGAACTTAAAAAAGAAAAGAAAGAAAGATTACCGGAATTCCCTGGCAGTCCAGTGGTTAAGATATTTCGCTTTCATTTCTGGGGTCATGGGTTCAATCCCTAGTCTAGAAACCAAGATCCCGAAAGCTGTGTGGTATGGCCAAAATATAGAAATAAAATTATACGTATATAACACACACACGCACACATGCACACACACATGGGCTTCCCGGTGGCTCAGTGGGTAAAGAATCCATCAGCAATGCCGGAAATGTAGGTTCCATTACTGGATTGGGAAGATTCTCTGGAGGAGGGCTTGGCAACCCACTCCAGCATTCTTGCCTAGAGAATCCCATGAACAGAGGAGCCTGGCTGGGCTATAATCTATATGGTCTCAAAGAGTTGGGCATGACGAAAGTGATTTAGTGAGCATACACACACACTGCTGAGTAAATGACTGGCTTGGAACACTTGCCTTGTAAGGAGCATCAGGAATGATTCAGATTCATAATGTGTATCAGTGATCATTCAGAAATAGTTGAAATGATTCACGTTGAATTTGCTAAGTCACATGCCCACTCTGTTAAAAAAAAATGAGAAGAAGGCAGATTGTGTCTGGAAAGAGCATTCATTCTGATTCTATCAGATCAGATCAGATCAGTCGCTTAATTGTGCCCGACTCTTTGCGACCCCATTAATCGCAGCACACCAGGCCTCCCTGTCCATCACCAACTCCCGGAGTTCACTCAGACTCACGTCTATTGAGTCGGTGATGCCATCCAGCCATCTCATCCTCTGTCATCCCCTTCTCCTCTTGCCCCCAATCCCTCCCAGCATCAGAGTCTTTTCCAATGAGTCAACTCTTCGCATGAGATGGCCAAAGTACTGGAGTTTCAGCTTCAGCATCATTCCTTCTAAAGAAATCCCGGGCTGATCTCCTTTAGAATGGACTAGTTGGATCTCCTTGCAGTCCAAGGGACTCTCAAGAGTCTTCTCCAACACCACAGTTCAAAAGCATCAATTCTTCGGCGCTCAGCCTTCTTCACAGTCCAACTCTCACATCTTTACATGACCACAGGAAAAACCATAGCCTTGACTAGACGAACCTTTGTTGGCAAAGTAATGTCTCTGCTTTTGAATATGCTATCTAGGTTGGTCATAACTTTCCCTCAAGGAGCAAGCGTCTTTTAATTTCATGGCTGCAGTCACCATCTGCAGTGATTTTGGAGCCCAGAAAAATAAATTCTGATTCTATTGGGTTTCTGAAAGATTTGGAAGGCCTGACAGTAGGGTGGAAGCATGCAGGTACAATTCAATAAATGGCCCAGTGCAAAAGCAAGTTAAAAAATGAAAACCCATGTCAATCAACCAGGTGATATTGCTGGACCACGCCATGTGTGGAAACACCTTTGTGTCAGTGTTGGAAAGGAAAACTCATGGATTTCTGGCTTTATGGTGTTACATTTTGACCTTTTTGTTCTGGCATTATTGAAGAGTAGCATAGGACACAAGATTAGATTATGATGATAAACTTCCTATGTCTCTGATGAACACAGAATTCTTTCCAGCAGCCAGTGGTCCATATGTGGAACTTTCTGGCACCATGTCAGGGGTGGAATAGTCTCTCCATAGTAAGGAAGTTCTGTCTCAGAACTTACTGTAAGTGCTTTGAATATGGGAGCATCATGCAGCCCTAGTAGGAAGTGTTCTTGTTCATGAGACAGACCCAGGACACAGAACGCTGTGAGCTACTCAGTGAGTGAAGTTCCAGTTCACTTTTTTTTGTTTTTTAATGTTTCTTTATTGTGGTAAAAGTCACACAAAATAAAACACACTATTTTAACCTTATTTAACTGTATAGTTCAGTGACATGAAGTACAGACTTGGGTGGTGCCTGAAGGATGGAGACTTTCCAGGCAAAATCCCCAGCAAAGCTGGACTTTTCTAGCTAGGAACTATTTTCCTAGCCAGGAGGAATGCAGAGTCAGGGAAGCCTGAGGGCTGGGTGGGCTAGCCCAGCTGCTCCAGGGCTCACCTCAGTGCTGTCATCTCCTGGGGTGGAGGCAGAAGGCGCCGTCCTCTCCACAAACACATCACCCATCTCCCCAGTTTTTCACTTTTGAACTGAAACTGTGTCCCCACTAAACCCTAAATCTCCACGCCCACCCCACCCCTGGCCTCTGGCATCTACCAATGTAAAATTCCAGTTCATTTTTACTCTGTGGGTGGGGAGGACCTTACATAAATATCTAAAATACAACTTCCTAGTTTTCTTGTGTCAAAATAAAGATATTTGAACTGTTTCCTAAAGCTCAAAGTTACCATTTAGCCACCTTGCATATTTTACTTTATCGGAGTCAAGACTTCATGTTTGTTTCCTCCCTTAAATCATCACAATAGATGCATTTTAAAGTTTTTAATAATTTTTGAGGAGATGTTTTTGAACTGTGGGGTAAGTTTGACAGCCTTTATAAAATTGATTTCACAATAGTTCCTCATATACACTATGTAGACAACTGGAAAACTGAGAAGAAAGCATTTGAAAGGCACTTAGGAATATTGGAAAATCACCAAAAAATGGCAACTTAAATATTTTTTCAATGTATTATTAAAACTGATTGGTACTTTATGAGCAATTCACCAAATTTTAAAACATCCCTTATTTCCTCACTTGGTCCTCTCAGTTCTTATGCCCTATTCCCAGAATATAAGGTATTTCTTTACCACCCATGTGCTATTTGAATATGCAACTGTCTCCTAATATTTTTTGTTCACCTTATCAGCTCCAGCATTTCTATTCCTCACCAGCCACACACAAATGGCTGAAATAAGAGAATTGGAAGATCCATTACGTGCTTTGTTAGTGTGTGAAGTTCAGATGTATAGGTCCATAATCAAAATAGACTGGAAAGTCACAGCCGTGCACCATTGTGATAGCTTCGGATACTCCATTAAAATACTTCTTGCAACTCAATTGGCCTATTTGCCTTCTCTTTCCAGATCAGATTTCAGATCATTTATATACAAAAAACCCTTCACACAGCACACTTTCCTCTTCTACTCACCTTATACATTTTCTTATAACAATACTTTTCCCACAGAAATCTCCACAGTAACTTGAAATGGTTTGAACCTTTTTTGTTGTCATCATCTTGGTAGAGAACAAGTTTTAGAGCATGTGAAAAATAACATTTTGATGAAATTATAAAATACCTTTAAAGTTTGATCATGTAAGTCCTCATGAAAAAATGATCTTTAATATTATAAATACATATGAGCAAATATATAAATATAAACCACCAAGATCATACTACTGGTGAGAAAATGACTGTAAATCTTATTGAATATTTCTTTCTAAGATGTGTCAGAATATTAAAGGGTACTTATTTCATTTGTTTCAAAATCAGAATGTTAAGTGATAGAATTTCCTCTTCTTCAAGTGCAAAAAAAATTTTCAATAGCATGAAGATGATACTGCTCTTATATAAAGTGGAATTTTAAAGCACTTTATCTTTGCATTTATACAAATACTATGCTTACTAATGAGCAAAATGACACATAAAATGAAATCCATTTCATTTTCTTGATTTGACAGGATTACTGAGAGCAGTAATAAATATTTGTTGCAAATCATAACACAGACAGTCTTTGTTAAAAATTTCCCATGGACTAAAGTGAATTAACCTAAATATCTGCATTTTGAATCAAGCTGAGAGATGAGACAATTTATCAAAACCTGGGGCCCCTTCTAGAATGAAAATTTTCACTTTGTGCATTACTGATTAAAATTGGCAGAGTGTCTTTCACAACTGCTGTTTCAAATAGTCTATGAAAGTAGATGTAAGTATACAAAGTAGAACAAGCATGTTAGGAGCCTTGACAAGTGCTCTGGGTTGAGCTATTTTTTTTTTCCATAAGGTCTTCTGATTTAACTTAGTCACTGGAAAATAATTTTGTTTGTCAAGGGAAGCTTGTGCATAATTACATTTAAGTATCAATAGTTTTCCTTTTTGGAGAAGGCAATGGCAACCCACTCCAGTACTCTTGCCTGGCAAATCCCATGGACAGAGGAGCCTGGAAGGCTGCAGTCCATGGGGTCGCTGAGGGTCAGACATGACTGAGCGACTTCACTTTCACTTTTCACATTCATGCATTGGAGAAGGAAATGGCAACCCACTCCAGTATTCTTGCCTGGAGAATCCCAGGGACGAGGGAGCCTGGTGGGCTGCCGTCTATGGGGTCACACAGAGTCGGACACGACTGAAGCGACTTAGCAGCAGCAGAAGCAGTTTCCTTTTTAGAGACACACAAAGATTATTCAATATTTTATTTACATGCTTAAATGGATTAGCATTGTCAAAAAAGCAGGTTTGCTGTACGGTGACTTTTCAGGAGCACTTTTAATATCATTTTTTCAATTAAACAAGTGTATATTATAAGCACTTACTATATGTAACAAACATGCAATAATAATATGAGAAGAAGGAAAGAATAGTCATAAAGATGAACAAGACCTAGCACCAGTCCCAACATAAAGAATGTTTTAAAACTAGGATAGTTTTAAGAAGAACTACCATGGTTGCAAACTCAATTCTTCTCATGAATTAGAATTTCACAGTGTAAATTCATTTTCCTTTAAGCTGTATGTATGCTTAAAAATTTGTGAAGAACTCTGTTAGCTCTGTAGCTTGTTAGCTAACTTTCTTGAAATGAAGACTTTGTTGAAGCATATTTGGGCTTTCTCTTTATTCTCTGCAGCGCTTCCCATGATATATGGAGTGAAAGTATTCATCCAGAAGTGGGGGTGCTTGCAACACATATTTATTGAGTACCTACTGTGTTCCAGAAATGCGGTGTTCAGTTTTCAATTAGGTCATTTGCAATTAGTTTTGGCATTAATTGCAATTTGCAATTAATTAGTGGAATCTACCACTAATTAATCTGAAATTAAAAATAAGTCAGCACACACAGGGTATCCTGTTGTCGCTTGTTTCATTGTCTCTAAATTAATGAATATTTGAATATAGCTAGATATCCTGAAATAATAAATTCCAGTTCTTATGCTATTGCAAATTACATCATTTGATCACTAATCTTTGGAGGAAATATGAATTAAAGTAAGCTGGGGAATGCATCTGTTTGCAGTAGGTGGCTCAGGATTATTTGAATACATTACTGATATTGTTTCCGATCAAATAGTTGTGATGATTACACAGGGCAGTTGGAACAATTCCATAGATGTTATCTTATAAACTTCACTGTGTCCAAATTGAGTTACTCTCCAATATTTTCTCTAATAGACTATAATGTATCTTTTCCTCATTTTCAGCATCTATGTTTTGTCCCAGTGTGAATATGATCTAAGGATCAATTTCATTAATCTAGCCCTTTTCCCATTTTAACCACTTAATTAAATCATCATGAAGTGTACTCCTTTCCTCTGAGAATAAGATCCCTTTCCTAGCCTTTCTCCTCAACATACTAAATCTCTGAAATAGTCACCTTCATGGTATTTGCTAAATGGTATATTTTCCAAATCTATTTTCTTTTCCTTAAGAAATTCCATAATGACCAATCCAATACTTCCTCTAGGTCAGGTCAAATTGATAACAATGCCCTAAATTTGATTTATTATCTATTTTGCAAAAAACACAACCAGGACTTCTCCTTTCTTTGTTCCTGCCACCTCAAGCTGAATTGCAAGCTTTGGAAATTTCCCCACTATTGGGTTTTAAATTACCTTTTTTTGTCATATGCTGACTTTCCAGTTAAGTATCTTGCTCTAAGCCTGTTTACATTGTGTTATAAATGGTTGTCGCTCCTTGGTCCAGTAACCAAGTGATACAAATTTGTAGCTCCCCTGAAGCCACCATTTCTCATTAAGAAAAAAGAATAACCTAAGTGAAATTAGATGACAGTATAGAAACTGAGTTTCACTTCTGAAAGAATGACTATACTTTTTTTTTAGACTCTCAGTCTTAAGCTTTCTTTTCATAAACTGTATCTCTGCATTCATTTAAAGACAAATAACAACAATAGCAACAAAAATCAGTCATTTCAAGAAAAAACCAGTAATTACAATATCTTTAAATAGAGTACAATATTTTTGTCCCACACTTATTGACAATAATTTTCATTTATATAGTCTAAAGCAATGACGGAAATATTCTTTATCTGTCCTAGTCAATGTGATAACCACTGCCCATATATGGCTACTGAACAATTGACATGTGGCTTGTGTACATGAGGAACCAAATTTTTAATTACATGTGATTTTAAATAATTTAAATGGCCACATGTGGCCAGTGACTACTATATTGGACAACACAGGTCTAAAATGTGAACATAATGGGCACTTTTGAAATCATTATTCATATTATAATTTGGTGTGTTATTTTTGTCTTTTAAATGGAAAGTCTAATCATTCTTTAACATAATCACAATAGTGTGTTTACCCTAAACATTCCTATGTGTCTTAAAAGGACAAATGTTTAAACATTTATAATGATAGAGCCTCACTCTATCACTAAATTTTCACAACAACGCTCTTAAGAACTCCTTGAAGCCTATTTTACAGATAAAGAAACTAAAACTTAGAAAAGTCTTTTTCCTAAAGTCACATAATTTTAATGTAGCAGAACCTACTTGGAATCCTTATGCTTCCAATTCCAAGTTGTACTATCTTAAACAACTCTAATGTGAATTTTTACTGCCTGCTATTTTTCAGACTTTGCTTTGTAAACAATAGACAGAACTGAAAAAAGAAAATATTAATTTCCCCTGACACTAAGGAGAGGTAATATGAAATACTACCCATCTTTTAAAAGATGCCTGCTCCTTGGAAGAAAAGCTAAGACCAACTTAGATAGCATACTAAAAAGCAGAGACATTATTTTGCTGAGAAAGATCCATCTAGTCAAAGCTATGGTTTTTCCAGTAGTTATGCATGAATATGAGAGTTGGACTGTAAGATAAGGAAAGCTGAGCAGCAAATAATTGATGCTTTTGAACTGTGGTGTTGGAGAAGACTCTTGAGAGTCCCTTGGACTGCAAGGAGATCCAACCAGTCCATCATAAAGGAGATCAATCCTGAATATTCATTGGAAGGACTGATGCTGAAGCTGAAACTCCAATACTTTGGCTACCTGATGCAAAGAACTGACTCATTGGAAAAGACCCTGATGCTGGGAAAGATTGAGAGCAGGAAAAGGGGACAACAGAGGATGAGATGGTTGGATGGCATCACTGACTCAACTCAATGGACATGAGTTTGAGCAAGCTCTGGAAGTTGGTGATAGACAGGGAAGCCTGGTGTGCTGCAGTCCATAGGGTTGCAAAGAGCTGGACATGACTGAGTGACTGAACTGAAGTGAACTGAACATATCTTTTATAGCAAGTCCATCCAAAGGTCTGCTGCTGCTGCTGCTAAGTTGCTTCAGTCGTGTCCGACTCTGTGCGACCCTAGAGACGGTAGCCCACCAGACTTCCCCGCCCCTGGGATTCTCCAGGCAAGAACACTGGAGTGGTTTGCCATTTCCTTCTCCAATGCATGAAAGTGAAAAGTGAAAATGAAGTCGTTCAGTAGTGCCCGACTCTTAGCGACCCCATGGGCTGCAGCTACCAAGCTCCTCTGTCCATGGATTAGGTCTAAATCTAAACAAATACATAAATTCAAATTCTGCACACATAGAGCTAGACATAATGTCTAAAATAATAAGTATTTCTTAGAACTTCATTCCTTAGAAAACCTTCTTAGTAGAAAATACCTAAATTTGCTCAATTTTAAAAGATTCTTAAACATTTTTTTAAGTGCATTGATGAGATGGCAAGAAAGTAAGGAAAAGCTCCTACTGCTCAAAAAACACAAAAGTGCAAATCAGCAGAGACTGACAAGAATGGAGTTAGTGGGGGGTGGTGGGGTTGGAGGGTGCAGCTTTGCTAGTAACAAATGCTAATCTCCTGTGGTCCAGAGATTTGCTACTCAAAATATGATCCACAGAACAACATCAGCATCCACTGGCAACATGTTAAAAATTAGAAATCTCCAACCTTGCTGGAAGGTGTGCCAGTCACTCAGCTGTGCCCAGCTCTTTGCGACACCATGGGCTGTAACCTGCCAGGCTCCTCTGTCCATGTGATTCTCCAGGCAAGAATATTGAAATGGGTTGCCATTCCCTTCTCCAGAGGATCTTTCCAACCCAGGGATCGAACCTGGGTCTTGTGCATTGCAGGCAGATTGTTTACTGTCTGGGCCAGCAGGGAAGCTCCTGATGTGTGTTAGGGCCAGAATTAATATCACCCTTTATAGTCTGAAAACTTCTGAGCAGTAAATGCAGATGAAGGTGGTTACAGGTTGTTGGTGACCAGTCTCTTGGTCTTATTGCACTCTTTTGCAACCCTGTGGACTGCCACCAGGGCTCCTTTGTCCGTGGGATTTTCCAAGCAAGAATACTGTAGTGAGTTGCCATTTTCCTACTCCAGGGTATCTTCCTACCCAGGGATCAAACCTGAGTCTTCTGGGTCTCCTGCAATGGCAGGCAGATTCTTTACTGCTGAGACACCTGGGAAGCATAAGCAACTTGCATAAAGGAATAATGCACTTTAATTATATAGAAGCATAATGGACTTACAACAATATATTAGTTTCAGGTATATAACACAGTGACTCAATATTTTTATATATTACAGAATGTTCACCATGATATATCTAGTTACCATCCATCACCATACAGAGTTATTACAATATTATTGACTATTATTTATTTTGTAACTGGAAGCTTGTTCCTCTTTATTTCTCCCACTTATCTCCTTCCTCCTGCTAACTTCCTCCCCTCCAGCAGCCATCAGGTGGTTCTCTGTATCGATGTGGTTGTTGTTCAGTAGCTAAGTCATGTTCGACTCATTGAGATCCATGAACTGCAGCACATCAGGCGCCCCTGTCCTTACTATCTCCTGGAGTTTGCTCAGACTCAGGTCCATTGAGTCGGTGATACCATCCAACCATCTCATCTTCTGTCATCCCCTTTGCTTCCTGCCCTCAATCTTTCCCAGCATCACGGGCTTTTCCAGTGATTCGGCTCTTGGCATCAGGTGGGCAGAGTATTGAAGCTTCAGCTTCAGCATCAGTTTTTCTAATGAATATTCAGGGTTGATTTCCTTTAAGATTAACTGGCTTGATATCCTTGAAGTCCAAGGGAATCTCAAGAGTCTCCTCCAGCAGCACAATTCAAAAGCATCAATTCTTTGGCATTCAGCATTTTTTCTAGTCCAACTCTCATATCCATATATGACTACTGGAAAAACCATAGCTTTGACTAGATGGACTGTTGTCAGCAAACGGATGTCTCTGCTTTTTAATATGCTGTCTAGGTTTGCCATAGCTTTTCTTCCAAGGAGAAGTATATTTTAATTTCATGTCTGCAGTCACCATCTGCAGTGATTTTGGAGCTCAAGAAAATAAAGTCTGTCACTGTTTCCATTTTTCCCCCATCTCTGCTTTAGCAATATGTGAACCGTGAACTTCCTGATGTTCAAGCTGGTTTTAGAAAAGGCAGAGGAACCAGAGATCAAATTGCCAACATCCACTGGATCATGGAAAAGCAAGAGAGTTCCAGAAAAACATCTATTTCTGTTTTATTGACTATGCCAAAGCCTTTGACTGTGTGGCTCACAATAAACTGTGGAAAATTCTGAAAGACATGGGAATACCAGACCACCTGATCTGCCTCTTGAGAAATTTGTATGCAGGTGAGGAAGCAACAGTTAGAACTGGACATGGAACAACAGACTGGTTCCAAATAGGAAAAGGAGTATGTCAAGGCTGTATATTGTCACCCTGCTTATTTAACTTATATGCAGAGTACATCATGAGAAACACTGGACTGGAAGAAACACAAGCTGGAATCAAGATTGCCGGGAGAAATATCAATAACCTCAGATATGCAGATGACACCACCCTTATGGCAGAAAGTGAAGAGGACCTAAAAAAACCTCTTGATGAAAGTGAAAGTGGAGAGTGAAAAAGTTGGCTTAAAGCTCAACATTCAGAAAACGAAGATCATGGCATCCCGTCCCACCACTTCATGGGAAATAGATGGGGAAACAGTGCAAACTGTGTCAGACTTTATTTTTCTGGGCTCCAAAATCACTACAGATGGTGACTGCAGCCATGACATTAAAAGATGCTTACTTCTTGAAAGGAAAGTTATGACCAACCTAGATAGCATATTCAAAAGCAGAGACATTACTTTGCCAACAAAGGTTCATCTAGTCAAGGCTATGGTTTTTCCTATGGTCATGTATGGATGTGAAAGTTGGACTGTGAAGAAAGCTGAGCACCTAAG
>NW_011495035.1:8300904-8302034 GCF_000754665.1 Bison bison bison
GATGCTTTTGAACTGTGGTGTTGGAGAAGACTCTTGAGAGTCCCTTGGACTGCAAGGAGATGCAACCAGTCCATTCTGAAGGAGATCAGCCCTGGGATTTCTTTGGAAGGAATGATGCTAAAGCTGAAACTCCAGTAGTTTGGCCACTTCATGCGAAGAGTTGACTCATTGGAAAAGACTCTGATGCTGGGAGGGATTGGGGGCAAGAGGAGAAGGGGACGACAGAGGATGAGATGGCTGGATGGCATCACTGACTCGATGGACGTGAGTCTGGGTGTACTCCGGGAGTTGGTGATGGACAGGGAGGCCTGGTGTGCTGCGATTCATGGGGTCACAAAGAGTAGGACACGACTGAGCGACTGAACTGAACTGAACTGAACTGATGGGACTGGATGCCATGATCTTAGTTTTTTGAATGTTGAATTTTAAGCCAACTGTGTCACTCTCCTCTTTCACCCTCATCAAGAGGTTCTTTGGTTTTTCTTCACTTTCTGCCTTTAGAGTAGTTCAGTTCAGTCGCTCAGTCATGTCCAACTCTTTACAACCCCATGAATTGCAGCACGCTAGCCCTCCCTGTCCATCACAAACTCCCAGAGTTTACCCAAACTCATGTCCATTGAGTCGGTGATGCAATCCAACCATCTTATCCTCTGTCATCCCCTTCTCCTGCCCTCGATTTTTCCCAGCATCAGGGTCTTTTCCAATGAGTCAGTTCTTCGCATCAGATGACCAAAGTATTGGAATTTCAGCTTCAGCATCAGTCCTTCCAATGAATATTCAGGACTGATTTCCTTTAGAATGGACTGGTTAGATCTCCTTGCAGTCCAAGGGACTCTCTAGAGTCTTATCCAACACCACAGTTCAAAAGCATCAATTCTTTGGTGCTCAGCTTTCTTTATAGTCCAACTCTCACATCCATACATGACTACTGGAAAAACCATAGCCTTGACTAGATGGACCTTTGTTGGCAAAGTAATGTCTCTGTTTTTTAATATGCTGTCTAAGTTGGTCTCTGCTTTTTAATATGCTGTCTAGGTTGGTCATAAGTTTTCTTCCAAGGAGTAAGCGTCTTTTAATTTTATGGCTAAAAACACCATCTGCAATGATTTTGGAGCCCCCAAAATAAAGTC
>NW_011495035.1:8302134-8302335 GCF_000754665.1 Bison bison bison
CTTGTCCCATATTTTTCTGTTCATTATTTTCTATGATGATTTTCCAGTAACTGCACAAATCAAAATGTCATACATAGATAGCTAGTGGAAAGTTCCAAAGTATACTTATAAGACTTTAATGAAATGGAAATGTGGATTGTCTAAACTTTGTTTCATTTTTTCAAAAAAATTAGATGAAAGAACTTTCTAGATCTGTGCTGT
>NW_011495035.1:8302435-8305039 GCF_000754665.1 Bison bison bison
ATAAAGTCTGTCACTGTTTCCACTGTTTCCCCATCTATTTGCCATGAAGTGATGGGACCAGATGCCATGATCTTATTTTTCTGAATGTTGAGCTTTCAGCTAACTTTTTCACTCTCCTCTTTCACTTTCATCAAGAGGCTCTTTAGTTCTTCTTTGTTTTCTGACCTAAGGGTGGTTTAATCTGCATATCTGAGGTTGTTGATATTTCTCCTGGCAATCTTGACTCCAGCTTATGAGTCATCCAGCTCAGCATTTCATATTATGTACTCTGCGTATAAGTTACGTAAACAGTTTGTCAATATACAGACTCGATGTACTCCTTTCCTAATTTTGAATCAGTCCATTGTCCATGTCTGGTTCCAACTTTTGCTCCTTGTCCTGCATACAGGATCTCAGGAGGCAGGTAAGGTGGTCTGGTATTCTCATCTCTTCAAGAATTTTCCACAGTTTGTTATGATCTACACACTAAATGGTTTTAGCATAGTCAACAAAGCAGATAGATTTTCTTTTTTTTTTTTTGGAATTCTCATGTTTTTTCTATGATCTTATGGATGTTGTGAATTTGATCTCTGGTTCCTCTGCCTTTTCTAAATTCACCTTGTACATCTGAACGTTCTTCATTCACATACTGTTGATGAGTAACTTGAAGGATTTTGAGTATTACCTTGGTAGCATGTGAAATGAGCTCAATTGTATGGTGATTTGAACATTCTTTGGCATTGTCTTTCTTTGAAATTGGAATGAAAACACCTTTTCCAGTTCTGTGGCCACTGTTGAGTTTTCCAGATTTGTTGACATATTGAGTGCAGCTCTTTGACAGCATCATTTTTTAGGTCTTTAAATATCTATGAATCTGTGCCTGTTTTATTTGTTTGCATGATTTTTTTTTTTAAATTCTACAGTAAAATAGGTTTTACTCTTTATTTTGTTAAGTGTTTGTTAGAATTCTCTGGTCAAACCACCTGGACATTTTTAACCTGGAGATTTTTTTATCACTGTTTAATTTCATTACTAATAATCAGTCAATTTATATTTTGTGCTTCTTCCTGATTCAAATTTTGGAGACTTTACTTTCATGGAAATTTTTTTTCCTTTTTTCTAGGTTGTCCATTTTATGGGTATATAATTATCTTATGACCTTTTATATTTTGATAGTTCAATTGTAACTTTTCCTCTTTTATTTCTGACTTTATTGGAGCCCTCTCTCCTTTCTTTTGCTGAATCTCACTAGAGATCTATTAATTTTCCTTATACCTTCAAAGAATCAGCACTTAGTTTCATTGATCTTTTCTATTGCTTTTTAGTCTCTTTTTATTGTTTTTCCACTCTGATATTTATTATTTCCTTGCTTTTAGTAGCTTTGGGCTTGATTTGTTTCTTTTTTTCTAGTTTCTTAGATGTAAGGTTACATAGTTTGAGATTTTTCTTATTCCCCAAAGTAGGTTGTAACACTTTAAACTTCCATCTTAGAACAGTTGTTGTGTCCCATAGATTTTTTTTTCTTTTAGTTTCTATTGGGGTCTAGTCGATTTACAATGTTGTTGTGCTAGTTTCAGGCGTACAGCAAAGTGAATTTGTTATACACATACATATAGGTATATGTATCATGCTTGCTGGCACCATATCTTGTGATAGAATGAGCTACAAAAAATGACTGCTGCTAGTGTTTATATCCCCAGAGCTATTCCCAGTTTTCCATTGCTGCTTCCAGAGGCTCTCTAAGATTATCAAGTGGTGGGTCTGAATCAGGACACTTTCAAATACTGTACCCTGCACTGAGACTAGGAGCATATGAGATTTTGCATGCATCCTTTAAGAGTAGAGTCCCTATTTCCTACAGGCCTCCAGGAAACCCTGCTAGCATTCAAAGCCAGACGTTCTGCATCTTCTGTTCCTGGTGCAGGAGCCTGGGTTTGGGGAGCCCAATACAGACTCGAACCCCTCCCTGCTTGGTGAGAACCTGAATTGTCATTATCCTCTTATTTGCTTGTTGGTCACCTGCCTGGGGTGTGGGTCTTAATTATGCCAACCCTCTGACCACCCTATCAACTTTTTTGAGATTCCTTCTGATGTCTTTAGTTGTGGAAAATCTTTCTTGCAAGTCTTCAGACCATTCCCATGGATAGTTGCTCTGTAAATAGCTGTAATGTTGGTGGGAGCATGGTAGAAGATGAGCTCAGGTCCTTCTTACTCTACCATTTTGGTCACAACTCTGAAGCAAAGCACTTTAAATCCAACCATGAAACATTCCTCAAACTTAAAGTCCCACTGAATGTGAACTCACAATTTCAAAAAAATTAAAAATTAGATTCAATAGCCACACTAACAATAATCAACCAAAAGAGTAAAACAAAGTTATACCTACTCACACTCCAGATATTGAATTATCAAATACATGATATGAGAAACATAGTGAACATATTCCAAAAAAAAGAGAAATGTTATTAAAATAAAAATGTTAATTTTAGTGGCAATAACAATAACAAAATACACCCAGGTTACTAATTGTTTTTAATTACCAGAAAATGTGAGGAGAAAATCATAAAATGTTTTCTTAAAGACTTTAAAGAAAACCAATAAAAATTGTGATATAACATCTTCACC
>NW_011495035.1:8305139-8311843 GCF_000754665.1 Bison bison bison
ATTCAATATGCCTAAATTAAACCATAGATCAAGAAAATACCAGTTAAAATGACAATAATTTTTTCATGAAATGGTAAATTTATATAAAATTATAAAGGGACAAAAATAGCCCAGGTAATTTTGAAGAAAAGAGACCTGCCAATCAAACCAAGACATTATAAGCTTCCTTGCAGGAAAACACAGATTGACCACCTGCGAAGATAAAAATTACAGAGTTAAAGCGGCTGTCTCGGCTCGCCTGGGGCGCCTGCTCTCGTTCCCGCGTCTCGCGAACGTTACGGTGACTCGCGGAGCATTTGCAGTTCAGTCTGCTCTCGGCTGCCATGAGGCGAATCGGTGCAGGCACTATGTTCCGAGCCGCGGCTCCTGGGCAGCTCCGGCGGGCGACCTCATTGCTACGATTTAAAAAAAAAAAAAAATTACAGAGTTAAAGCAATGCTATATCTGGAAGCTTGACAAAAAGACAGGGATGGTATTGCAAATTAAAAGGGAAATTGGTACTGAGGGGGGAAAAAAAGATATGTGCAGAAGAAAGATATTAGATTCCTACCTCAAATGTACATAAAATCAATTTCAGGTAACTTACATGGTTTAGACATAAAAGGCCAACTACAAAATGTTCAGGAAAAAGAGAAGAAAATGACTTTTGGCTAGGAAAATACTTACTGAATGCTACAAAAAGAAAAATACTCTGTAAAGCAATTATCCTTTGATTTAAAAATAAAGTGGCACTGTTTGTGGAAATGTAAATTGATACAGCTACTGTGGAAGATGGTATGGAGATTCCTTAAAAAACTAGAAATAAAACTACCATATGACCCGGCAATCCCACTCCTAGGCATGTACTCTGAGGAAACCAAAATTGAAAAAGACACATGTATCCCATTGTTCACTGCAGCACTATTTACAATAGCTAGAACATGGAAGCAACCTAGATGTCCATCCACAGATGAATGGATAAAGAAGTTGCAGTACATATAAACAATGGAATATCACTCAGCCATAAAAAGGAATGCATTTGAGTCAGTTCTGCTGAGGTGGATGAACCTAGAGCCTATTATACAGAGTGAAGTGAGTCAGAAAGAGAAAGATAAACACCATATTCTAACACATATGTACTGAATCTAGAAGAATGGTACTGAAGAACTTATTTCCAGGGCAGCAGTGGAGAAACAGACATAGAGAATAGACTTATGGACATGGGGCGAGGGGAGGAGAGGGTGAGATGTATGGAAAGAGTAACATGGAAACTTACATTACCATATGTAAAATGATAGCCAACAGGAATTTACTGTATGGCTCAGGAAATTCAAACAGGGGCTCTGTATCAACCTAGAGGGGTGGGATGGAGAGGGATATGGGATAGAGGTTGAAAAGGGAGGGATATATGTATACCTATGGCTGACCCATACTGAGGTTTGACAGAAAACAACAAATTCTGTAAAGCAATTATCCTTCAATAAAAAAATAAATTCTAAAAAAGTGACCAAAATAGAAATAAATATTAAAGATAAACTTGAAAACATTTACTTCATTAAAAGAACTCTGTTCATCAAAAAAATACCATAAATTCAAAACCTATGGGAAGATATTTACAACACATTTAAGCAACAAAGGATTGGTATCTAGGATGTGTTAGGAATTACAGCTCAGGGATGAAAATACAACTCAACAGAAAAATAGGCAAAGGCTACTATCAGAAGCTGAAGACATAGAGAGGGATAAACCTGAGTATGGGGTGAACATATGAAAGCAAGTCTAACCTCATTCATTATCATGAAAATACAAATTAACTACAGAATAAGACATCACTTTACACTCACTATTGGTAGTGATGGAATAGAAAACATATCGATCAATAGCAATTATTTCTGGAGGGAGGGTAAGTTAGTAAAAGTACATTTTAGGAAAAATTGACTTTAAATTCTGATGTTGAATATTCACACTTCTCTCAGCAATTTCATTCATAGCTGTAAGTACATCCAAGAGAAATGTGTGCTCCTGTATACCTGTTCATATCATTAGGTATTTCACTAGAGACTATAGTTGGAGTTCTGAGAATGGTTTATTGAATCACTAGGTGAAAAGATAATCAAAGGTTTTGTCAAGTTTTGCCAAAATTTTGTAGTACATTTAAGTAAATTAGTGTCTTTTGGGAAATATTCTGATCTATTGCAGAGATAAGGTGTATGCTTCTTCACTCTCCACCATAAGACACAATAGCTTGATACTGGATAAATATCAAGTTAAAGTTTCTGGATCAGTCAATCTATTGCTTTTGCAATCCAACTTTTAAATTTAAAACAAACAAACAAAAAAAAGCATGATATTATGTTGAAGGAAGTTATCCCAGAAATTGTACATGCCAAGGATAGGGAGTGGGTTCAAACACTAAGGAAAAATAGGAAATTATAAGTTCTGTGATGTTAGCAACGACCCAAGAGATCTTACTTAGAGCAGCCAATGAGTAAGCCAACTAAAGCTTAATTTTACCTCTTGGGGCAACTGAATGATTACAATGGGAACAGAGAAGAGGCAAGTAGGAGAATAGATGGAGAACAATACCTGCTACCGATATTTCTTGAAGGGAGGTGAGAAAGTGAATATGATCTCTGTGCACCAGTCACAAGCCACCCGGAAGCACTGTCATGTAATTGAGGAGGGGTTTTTGTTTGCTTGTTTTTGTTGTTGTTGTTGTTTTTACTGCCCCAACCCTTACTTTATATAAGAAAGCAAAAATACTCTTTTGGTTAAGAAGCATAAAACTTGTGGTTTCCCTAAACTAAGACTTAGTTCCACTAAGAAGAGATGGTGACAAATCCCTTTATATATTCAAAATTTTGTAATCTAAGTTCCAAATATGATGTAACTAAGCAAGAGAGTTCCAGAAAAACATCTATTTCTACTTTATTGACTATGCCAAAGCCTTTGACTGTGTGGATCACAATAAACTGTGGAAAATTCTGAAAGAGATGGGAACACAAGAGCAGCTGACCTGCCTCTTGAGAAATCTGTATGCAGGTCAGGAAGCAACAGTTAGAACTGGGCATGGAACAACAGACTAGTTCCAAATAGGGAAAGAAATATGTCAAGGCTGTATATTGTCACCCTGCTTATTTAACTTATATGCAGAGTACATCATGAGAAATGCTGGGCTGGAGGAAGCACAAGCTGAAATCAAGATTGCTGGGAGAAATATCAGTAACTTCAGATATGCAGATGGCATAACCCTTATGACAGAAAGCGAAGAACTTAAAAGCCTCTAGATGAAAGTGAAAGAGGAGAGTGAAAATTTTGGCTTAAAGCTCAACATTCAGAAAAATAAGATCATGGAATCCGGTCCCATCACTTCATGGCAAATAGATGGGGAAACAGTGGAAACAGTGACAGACTTAATTTGGGGGGGCTCCAAAATCACTGCAGATGGTGACTGCAGCCATGAAATTAACAGATGCTTGCTCCTTGAAAGAAAAGTTATGACCAACATAGACAGCATATTGAAAAGCAGAAACATGACTTTGCCAACAATGGTCCATCAAGTCAATGCTATGGTTTTTCCAGTGGTCACGAATGGATGTGAGAGTTGGACTATAAAGAATGCTGAGCACCGTAGTATTGATACTTTTGAACTGTGGTGTTGGATAAGACTCTAGAGAGTCCCTTGGACTGCAAGGAGATCCAACCAGTCCATCCTTAAGGAAATCAGTCCTGAATATTCATTGGAAGGACTAATGCTGAAGCTGCAACTCCAATAATTTGGCCACCTGGTGCAAATAACTGACTCACAGGAAAATATCCTGATGCTGGGAAAGATTGAAGGTGGGAAGAAAAGGGGATGACAGAGGATGAGATGGTTGGATGGCATCACCGACTCAATGGACATGAATTTTAGTAAACTCCAAGAGTTGGTGATGGACAGGGAGGCCTCGCGTGCTGCAGTCCATGGGGTCGCAAAGAGTTGGACATGACTGAGAAACTGAACTGAACTGATACACTGCATAGAGACATCCTTTCTGTCATCTTTATTACATAGTTCTGGTGGTTTTAGCTTTAGTATTCATATCTTATCTTCCCCAATAGATACTATTTTAAAATGCACAGTTCTCTTAATGTGCTCTAAACTGAGGCAAAACCTATAAGTTCTCCCCTCAGTTCTTGTAAGTAAATGATGTATAATTCCATGGACTTTCACTTTTGCATAATAGAACTAGTGGGCAGTTAACATTAACCTAATAAATGTGGTATTAAACTCAACTAGTATTTGGTATTTTTGAACTAAAACTGACATACTGCTAGAGATTATTCCAAATATGTGACTAACAGAAATGTAAAGGCTGTAATTCAGCATTCTGATAAGAACTTTGAGTGTCACATAGCTTTTGGCAACATTCTGAACACAAGTAAAATTCCAGCAATTTAGAAGTATGCTTTGTTTCCACTATTCTATTAATGTTGTAATGAATTGTTTGATATTTTTGTTTTCTGCTATTTGTGACATTTCTTTATATAGAAAGTACATCATTATCAATTTAATTATAACTTTGTAGACTAATTCTACAATAAGTCACGTTCCATATTAGCATTAATAAGACTTTAGCAGATAATTTCCCAATAAGTATACTTTAAGATATGTAATACATTGCAACTCAAAATAGAAACTATAAAACCCAGTTTCTGGAACAGTTATACATATATGTCATCCCTCTTCCCAAATTTGAATGGATGGAGACACTTCATTGTATATTCTGCATTGTGTATTCTGTTTCCTGCCGCTAATCCTAGAAATTCAAAAAGGGTTGGATATAGTCCAAAATTTTCATTTATAACAAGCTCCAAAGTGACACTGATGGGGCTGGTAAAAGGACCACAACAAGGTTATATTTCAAGTCCACTGACCTGCAAGATGTCATAAATTATTGATATAATTTAAGAAAACCTGCCTTGGCATGAGGAACACAATAATTAAATGATTATTAATTAAAAGTAATTGATAGTATCAAAAATATTATTTTTGTGTAATCAAAAGCAAGGAATGACCATTTATGGGTGCGTGAAATAAAAAGGACAGAAATAGAATAGTCAAATTCTCATTTTAAAATTTTATGTCATTAAAATCAATTTTTTCTACCAACATGCTCTCAACATATATGATTTAATAACTGCAGTTGATATTTAGAGGTGAAATGTATATATATCTATGTCTATATATCTATATATATAAAGACAGAGAGAGAGAGACCACAATGGTATAAACTAGAAAGAAGTGGAGAGCCAGGTAACTTTGGATAGGTCTTAGAAACAGTTTGGTAAATGTGCTACTTTTTAGAATTTAGCAATATAATTTCTCAAAGGGAAAAAAATCTGAGTATTAAACAGTTCTCCCTGGCATCTATTTCACATATTTTCCTGGAAAAAGGCACCAATAGCAGCACCAATATCACATTCAGTTCAGTCGTTCAGTCGTGTCTGACTCTTTGCGACCCCATGGACTGTAGCACGCCAGCTTCCCTGTCCATCACCACCTCCCAGAGCTTATTCAAACTCGTGTCCATTAAGTCAGTGATGCCATCCTACCATCTTATCCACTGTCGTCTCCTCTCCTCCCGCCTTCAATCTTTCCCAGCATCAGGGTCTTTTCAAATGAGTCAGTTCTTCGCATATCACATTAGGGCTTTGTTTTAAGATTTATAGGTAGAAGGAAAGAGTGCCACCTACTGAATCAACCAGAGGCTTCCTCCTGCATAGTAGTCATATCTTGGCTGCCCTGACTTAACCTTAATATCGTTAAGAAAAAAATGGTGCAAATGAATCCATATGCCATGAAGATCCAACAGCTCTGAAATAATAATCATTGGGTTTTGACCTCTAAACTAAAAAACTTGAAGTTGTTAATTTGTTTAAATCACTGTGGTTTAAACACAGTGTAGTTATGTGTCAGAATTATACAAGGACCTGGAGATGTCCCTCCTGTTGTTGAATCCAAAGTCAGATGATATGAAAATGATGACCGTGTTGTCCTAAATCTGCAGAAGGGAAGGAGAAAGCACCCTAACTGAAATAAATTCCGTTTACTTTCAATGTGAAATTTTAAATTCACCTCCTCTCCCCAGCTAGGTAAAAGTTTGTAGTATTCTATTTAAATTTTTTTTTAATTTTATTTTATTTTTAAACTTTACAAATTGTATTAGTTTTGCCAAATATCAAAATGAATCCGCCACAGGTATACATGTGTTCCCCATCCTGAACCCTCCTCCCTCCTCCCTCCCCATACCATCGCTCTGGGTTGTCCCAGTACACTAGCCCCAAGCATCCAGTATCGTGCATCGAACCTGGACTGGCGACTCGTTTCATACATGATATTATACATGTTTCAATGCCATTCTCCCAAATCTTCCCACCCTTTCCCTCTGCAACAGAGTCCATAAGACTGTTCTATACAACAGTGTCTCTTTTGCTGTCTCGTACACAGGGTTATTGTTAGCATCTTTCTAAATTCCATATATATGTGTTAGTATACTGTATTGGTGTTTTTTTTTCTGGCTTACTTCACTCTGTATAATAGGCTCCAGTTTCATCCACGTCATTAGAACTGATTCAAATGTATTCTTTTTAATGGCTGAGTAATACTCCATTGTGTATATGTACCACGGCTTTCTTATCCATTCATCTGCCAATGGACATCTAGGTTGCAGTCCATGTCCTGG
>NW_011495035.1:8311943-8317760 GCF_000754665.1 Bison bison bison
ATGAACATTGGGGTACACGTGTCTCTTTCCCTTCTGGTTTCCTCAGTGTGTATGCCCAGCAGTGGGATTGCTGGATCATAAGGCAGTTCTATTTCCAGTTTTTTAAGGAATCTCCACACTGTTCTCCATAGTGGCTGTACTAGTTTGCATTCCCACCAACAGTGTAAAAGGGTTCCCTTTTCTCCACACCCTCTCCAGCATTTATTGCTTGTAGACTTTTGGATCGCAGCCATTCTGACTGGTGTGAAATGGTACCTCATAATGGTATTCTATTTAAATTTAACGACAATTCAATATCTCAAATCCTCTGAATTTATTCTTAGTTCCATTAACTAATGGGACTTAGCAAAAACAAGATTTTGCAACTAAAAATCTGTTTCAATATATATCAAAAGCAGTATAAAATAGCTTTCAAGAGCTTAGATTCTGAAAACATTCCCTGGATTCAAACCAAGAGCTACTATGTACTAGCTGTATGGTCTCACGTATTTATTTGTACCTTAGTTTGCTAATCTGCTGGACTTCCCTGGTGTCTCAGAGGGTAAAGAATCTGCCTTCAGTGCAGAACTGTGTTCAATCCCTGGGTCAGGAAGATTCCCTGAAGAAGGTAATGGCTACCCAGTTCAGTATTCTTGCCTGGAGAGAAAGCCTGGTGGGCTACAGTCCATGGAATCGCAAAGAATCAGACACTACTAGTGATTAACACTTTTTTGCTAATCTGTAAAATTCAGACTGTAATCTCAGAGTTATTAGGAGCAAAGTCAGATAATAAGTGAAGTAACTTGAGTAAGCACTCAATAAAAGTAAATCACTACTAACATTTTTTGGAAATCTCTTTAAAGTTATATAATGCTGAGGAAATCCCTGAAGGTATAAAGCTAAATAGCAGAGTAACTGAAAGTCAAACTCAGCTATAGTTCAATTTTGCAAATAGAATGAAAATTTTAAAAACGTTTCTCCACATTACATACAAAGTCACTAACATACTATCCAATAGTATTTCCATAAAAGCTTTGTTGTCAGTCAAGTTGGAGAAGCTATTAACCATTTAATATGCTTACTTCTAGGGTCAAAAATTAATGAGTTAAGAAGAAACTTCACTATTTGCCCCCCAAACATTTATTGCACAAAAAGTTCTTTCCTTTCAAACAATGAAGTCAAACTTAATGACCTAAATAATATTTATTTTCTGAGAAAATGTTCATGTTTGCTTAATTTGCTTTGTTTTTAATTAAATTGTACTATATAATATTCTACTCTGATCAGAGTTTTGTTGAAAATTCATCAGATAAATTATAGGAATTGCTTTATTATTTTATAAACAATCAAATTCAGAAACAGGGAGATAATTTTCAACTGGAAGTTTTATGCTTTAACATAAGTAATTGCAGGCTGCCAATAATCCAGGTGCCTTCCAAAAGGCAAGATCAAGAACTAGCTATGACAGCAATTAAGATATTTATTAGATTTCAGGCTTTTTGTCATAACTGATAATGCAAATTCACACGAATCACCTTGCCTTGTGATTAGTTTATTCTTTGTTATATGAAACTTCCTTTAATATACTTTCAAATAGACTGTGTGTGTGTGTTTCTGTATCTAGAAAAAGTTACCCTTGTGAGAGATTGAGTCCTCAGATGGTTTGCGTACATTTATAAGACTCATTTACAAGGTTCTATTTAATCAAATTCACACACCACCTGTAGCTACAATGACCAATGTACTACATCCAATCATCATGTAATCATCATTAAACGTTAAATTTGGCTTTTCACTGGTTAAATTGGTAGCGTTCAACAAAAGTGGACTGTTTGGAAATCATGCAGAGATTCTCCCCTCCTTCCATGAACGTGGTATAAGAACCTAGAAGAATCACTGTCCTCAGCCTGATGCATAAATACTGCTCAGAACAATTTTGTGACACTAGTCTCACCAGATAATTAAATTAGAAGATTGTTAAGAACATGATGTCAGATAAGGCATGCTTGGAAGACTTAAATGGACACAGAGCTAGAAATTCATTGACCTTATAGGAACGGTAGGCTGGCTATTTTTGTGTCTGTTTGCTATAAAAATTTGAACATGTTCCCTCTGAGACTTCCTTTATGACCTGGAATGGAGGTTGAAGGGATGAAATCTTTTGAGTTCTCTCCTCTGTTTCTGACAGTTGGAAAACATGGATTTTTACCAATCATAATCTACTATTATGGATTGTCATACTTGATTACTTCAGTTAGTAACAATTTATTGTACACTCCAATATGCAACTATCTCAGATTTAGCGTCTTGGAGTGATTTCGATAATCTGAAGTTTTCATAGTAAAATGATAACTTATTAAACAAAAGTCTCAATCTAGTAGACAGTTTAGTATTAAAAACCATAAGTGAAATTTGACATTTTAACATAGGGAGAAGAGACGTTTGTTCTTTAAATTGGGTTGATTTAGTTCACCTAGTCTTTGAGGTTTAATCTATTCCTGATTTTACTTCAGATTTTAAGAGTTTTACTTTCTAACAGATGAAATGCTTCAACGTTAGCTTTGCTCATAAAATCTTCATCATCTTTCCAGAGTGTTTTTTCAGATGGTTTTTTCAGCCACTTTGTAGAGTTATTTGGTTGTTAATTTCCTTTTGATGAGAGAGAAGGAGGAGGAAGACAAAGCCCACAAGTCAGGAGGGGCCAGAGGACAAAGAGATGAAGCAGAAGAGACTGAGAGACATAGATAAACAAGTCTATGTTGAGAAGATCATGAAGCATAGGGACCTTTATGGGGTGGATGCTCAGGAGAGAAAGAAACTGGAATATAAGTAAGTCTAGAGGAACTATATACCCTGGGTTCATATAGAATTTGTTACCAGTTGAAGGTACAGTCCTGTTCTTTTTTGCACCTAGAGTGATTTTTTTAATCTGTTTTTATAATTTGCATAGTACTTTTCCTGCATGATCCTTCTTATTTTACATAGTCATGTAATGAGGTCTGTCAAAAGATTATTACTGTTTCTAACATCTTTAAGAGAAAACTAAGTTACTATGTGATGTGCCTACATGACCAAATTACCTCTTATATTGGAGTTTCCCCAGGCATCTTGATCCATCATGTGTGAACTGATGTTGAAATATTTTCAGGATCCTTATGCTTTTGTATCAGTTAAGCCAGTCATAATTTCATCTTTATGTGTTCATTAAAGAAATAAATTATCATGCCTTATTTCAGTTCAGGATTCTATTTTGTTTCTGAGAGGACTTGATTTTCTGGTTTAATAACATTACTTCTGAGTAAATTTTGTCTGCATTGTATCATTAGCTGTTTTGAAATGACACAAAAATTCCAGTAAATCAAATCATCTGTATACACAAAGTTGTATTTATTCTTTTATCTATAACTTGTCCGAGCAACTGTCATTTGATGAGTACATGGTTGTTCAGCTGAATGAAAATGAACACCACTTAGATAAAATACACCACTCATTGGATGCCTTTACTTGTCAGATTAAACTTTGTTAAGTATAATATCATTTATTTTTAATTAAGGTGTTCCGTTAGTCTACTGGTATATAGCTTTTTTGGCAAGGTCATGAGGAATAACAGAATAAAATGTCTAAAGCACTCTTAGTTGTGCTAATTCCATTTATAACCCATAGAAGTCTTCATTATAATTTATCAAAATGTTGTTTTTCTACCCTTAAGAAATTGTCATATCTACTATTTCATTCCCAGAGGTTCTTATGGTTATGAAGTCTCTTGAAAGGCTGATTGCACAGAAAAAGTATCCCTGAACGCCACTGTCCCATTGGAACTTCTTTTGTTGTTATTTCAGAATCATCATAGAAACCTGAGTAACTTCTCAGTGTATCCTTTTACCAGACTTTCTTACTGCTTTCCAATAAGAAACAGCGATGTGTTATTCTTTTCTAAATTTTTTAAAGATAGTTAATATTCAGTCTTCTGATAATTTGGAGCATTCCATTGTATATAGAAAATGACTTCATCTTTCAGAGCCCAAGTTTCCTTATTGCCTCCTGTTAGTTGAATCTGAATCTCATTCATCTTTATAATTGGATTTTTTTCCTCTCTTTTTCCTTGGGCAAGCTCTTGTGAGGGGGAAAAAAAAAACGGGAATACACTTGCTGATCAAGGCCATAAAAGGGCAGTCTTCCATGTGCCTACACAGGCTGCTGCTGCTGCTGCTAAGTCGCTTCGGTCGTGTCCGACTCTGTGCAACCCCATAGATGGCAGCCCACCAGGCTCCCCCGTCCCTGGGATTCTCCAGGCATGAACACTGGAGTGGGTTGCCATTTCCTTCTCCAATGTATGAAAGTGAAAAGTGAAAGGGAAGTCGCTCAGCCGTGTCTGACTCTTTGCGACCCCAGGATTGTAACCTATCAGGCTCCTCAGTCCATGGGATTTCCCAGGCAAGAGTACTGGAGTGGGGTGCCATTGCCTTCTCCGCCTACACAGGCATCTCAACCCAAATTGAGGATTGCAGACACAGACAAATCCCAATCTAATGGATGTAGACTGCCTCCGTTGAATTTCTACTCTACCTTCCATCATTTGAGTGATCTTGGACCAGTTATTTTAAGCTCTCTGTGATCCTATTTTCTCATCTATCACAAAGGTATAATCATAGTATTTACTTCATAGAAATATTTCTAGAATGACATTTTAAAAAAATCAGTCTCGTGAAGTTCTTAGGATAAATATCTGGCATATAGTGTTTAATTAACGTTAGCT
Source organism: Bison bison bison (assembly GCF_000754665.1). NCBI lineage: Eukaryota > Metazoa > Chordata > Mammalia > Artiodactyla > Bovidae > Bison > Bison bison. The sequence continues at coordinate 8,316,679 of NW_011495035.1, forward strand.
AATATGACTACCATTGCCACATTTCCACTGTTGAATTCTCTGTATCTAACAGACTTTATTTTCGAAACCACCAAATATGGCCTATTTTGGCACCATTGGGAGTGCTGCCATCTTCTCAAATAGAAAGCAATTGAGAACAATTCAAAATAAATTAGACCTCTGGGAATATGTCAACACCTTCACTGGAGACTCGTTTTCAAACCGTCTGCTACTTCTAGGGCGCCGTTGCCATGGAAGGAGGCATTCTTTGAAAATCTATTTATTTTCACATTTCTTATTGTCTTTTAAACTGTCTATTCAAATGTTAAGATTTTTTTTTTTTTCAAACAGGTTAGATTTACCTTGATCTAACGGGTCAAGTCCGTGAGAAAGTGGGAAGTACTTCAGTCCTGGAATAGTATGAGTTCTTCCAGTTGGTATTTGATAAGGCAGCACGGCACAATGATTGAATTGAGAGCAATGCCTTGGGAATCCTGCTCCCTGAGTTCAAAGCATGGCTCTGCTGCTTTCTAACTGGGCCAGTTTCCTCATCTGAAAAATAGAGATTATAAGAGCAGTTACCTGTCTTCAGGATTGTTGTGAGGTGATGACACAGGAAAAATCACCTAACACTGGCCAGGAACACAGCAAGTTGTCAAAATTTGGTGGCTATGATTACGATTATCATATTCAGTCTCAGTGAGGACTAACAATTCACAATTAGTGGAGTGTGCCAACCAGGCAACTGTACTTTACAGATGAGAGTGCCTTTAGACAGTCTGTCATCAAATTCATTTACAGATTAAAAGAAGAAAAAAATAAGTCCTAAAAATTGCCATAAGTGGCCCAAGAATGAAAGTAACTTTAGTTTGACTAACTAGTCAAGTTTTTTTCACGTATTTCACTGTACTGTTATCTGTATGTGATGCAACCTTATCTGATTATGTCAGGCTGCCTTACACTGCCAAGAAGAGCCTCGATCAACAGTGAACAGTAAATGTTAGAAGGAGGAAAAAAAACACTTCAGGGCAGAATGAGAGATATTAAGTGAACTTGGCAATGTAGTTGTTTCTACAATTTCAAAAATTGAGGAACTTGTCCCA
>NW_011495035.1:8317860-8338200 GCF_000754665.1 Bison bison bison
ACATGCAATTTTTTTTTAATTGGAGGAAAATTGCTTTGCCATATTGTATTGTTTCTGTTGTGAAACAGTGTGAATCAATCATAATTATATATATATATATATATAAAATATATATATGTATATATATACATATATATATAATATATATATGTGTGTATATATATATATACATACAACTATCCCCTCCCTCATAAACTCCCTCCTCTCCCCTATCCCACCCCTCTCAGTTATTTGCAGGAAAGGAATAGAAGAAGCAGATGTGAAGAATGGAGTTGTGGACACAGTGGGGAAAGGTGGGATGAATTGAGAAAGTAGCACATGGGCTTATTTATATTTAGTATTAATTCAATTAAAATTTTAAAATTAAAAAGTAAGTTCCCTGATCATGCTTGGCACATAACACATGTGGCTAGTGGCTAGCATTCTAGATAGCTCAGATGAACGTTTCTGCCATCACAGAAAGGTTTATTGGATGGTGCTGCTCTAGAGCAGTGGAGAAGTACTTATAATTATCATTGATAGAATAGGCTGTACAAGAGTCAGAAGTGTCATAGAGAAGTCTTTTCACAAAATACAAAAATGGGTTTGCACAGATGAGAAACAAAACATTAGACTGGCCAAAAATTTTTGTTTGGATTTTTCAATAACATCTTACAGAGAAACTCAAACAAAATTTTGACCAACTCAATAAGAACCCAAACCCTTTGGAGAATTTAGCCAAATTCAAGCATTCTCTTTGAAATGAATAGTCTATAATCTGTAGTTTGAGAAAGATCTAGAAAAAAGGACCTGCTGATTCTAATGGGGGGAATGGGCAAGCATTAAATTAATTCTGATAAAGGTTCGTCTGATTTTTGAATCATTTATAAGCATCTTTGAAATGTTTTTAACTTTCAGAGTCACAACAGGGGCTCTTCCAATCAATATTTATGTTACTTACATTACACTTGGAAAACAGGTCACACTTTCAAATGCTGATATATGTGGAAGAAGATCATGTTGGCTCTTGACTGACTTTTTCCATGTAAAATGTCCATGTTGATGATATTCTGCCATTCATCATGATGAATTTTAAACAGAACGTACATTTTATCTGCTTAGATTTTATTTTGGCAGTAAGATAGCTAATGATTATTCAATTTGGTCTGGAGTGTAAAATATCATTAGGAGTTCTGAATAAGTGCTTTGAAATTCCATCTGAACTCTGCCTATTGCCCTTTACTGTAGATTGAACTAATTAGTAACAGTAGTTTTCAGCCTTGAAGTCAGGAAGAATTGGCACTCTGCCTACACAATTCTGACCTCTCACAATAACAACAATCTTTATATTGGAATTGTGCTTTAAAGTTTGCAAAATACTTTCAAAGTATTTTCACACAGTATAGCCTAGAAAGAGACAGAAGAGTTTTTAGCATTCTTAACTCAGAACCATAGAAACTGACATGTACAGAAGTAAGTCATCCGTCCCAAAGACAAACTCAGGTTTGTTTCTCCTATGCTATGCTGCCTCTCTAAGCATCTTTTGATCAGCGTCAGATGCCACCACCATATTTTGGCCCAGACCTGGAAGGAGAAAAGCGGAAAGGAAAAGAGAAGAAAAAGAGGAAGTGAATAAACATGAAAGTCAAGAGATAACAATTTATACCCTTAAAAATGATTGGCATCAAAAACTCATGATTATGAAATGTGATGTGATACTCAGGATAAGATTCTGAAAGAGAGAAAGGGCAGTAAGTTAAAAACCAAAGGACTATGAATAAAGTACAAGCCATTAATAGTGGTTCTTCAACTGTAACAAATAAACCATAATGATGTAAGATTTTTTAAGTTATTACCTTATTTTTAAAAATATTCTTATTTATTTGGCTGCACGGTCTGAGTTGCAGCTTGCCATGATCTTCTGTCTTCACTGTGGAACACAGGACCTTTAGTTGCAGCACATCAACTCATAGTTGGGGCATGTGAGATCTAGTTCCCTGACCAGGGACCAAATCCAGGACCCCTTCATTGGAAGTGCAGAGTCTTAGCTACTGAACCACCAGGGAAGCCCCAAGATGTTAATAATAGGGAAGACTGGGAGCAAGTTATAATGGAATTTGCTACATTACTTTTGTAGTTTTTATGTCAAGCTAAATGCTTCTACGGAGAAGGCAATGGCACCCCACTCCAGTACTCTCACCTGGAAAATCCCATGGATGGAGGAGCCTGGTGGGCTGCAGTCCATGGGGTCGCACAGAGTCAGACACGACTGAGCGACTTCACTTTCACTTTCCACTTTCATGCACTGGAGAAGGAAATGGCAACCCACTCCAGTGTTCTTGCCTGGAGAATCCCAGGGGCAGAGGAGCCATCTATGGGGTCACACAGAGTCGGACACGACTGAAGTGACTTAGCAGCAAATGCTTCTAAAATAAAAATTTTATTTCAAAAAGTAATAGGTAGCAGGGCATACCCAGAATTCCTCAAGGGTTACAGTGCTCTGTAAGGAGCCCGTGTTGTACTTGGCTCACATCTTTGAGAAAGGGAACAAGTTTTCGTCTCAATTTATGATGTTTGTGCACCTATGACCTGGGAGCCAAATCCAGCCCCTTTCCTCTTTTTGTAACTACAGCTTCATTATAACACAGCCATGCTCATAAGTTCAAATATTCTCTCTGGATGCCTTTATACTACCACTGGCAGAGGCTCGTAGTTATGAGAGAAACCACATGGAGCATAAAACCTAAACTAGCCATCCAGCTCTTTACACTGACCTTGGCCAAATGTTGGTATAGAACATCAAATTTCCTGCATTTCATCAATATCTGTTTATTAATGGGCGAGGCTTTCTTCTATGTGATAGGAACACGGTGGTAATCAAGACAGAGCCTCTGTCTTATATAGAACTCACCTTCCAGAATAATGAGATAATAAATAAACAAAGAAGAAAACAGCATCAACAATAAAGTGTACAAGATTGCTTCCAATAACTCTAGCTCTCACAAAGACACTTCAATGAATATAGTTGCTTTAGAGAGTGATGTTTTGGGCAAAACAGTTAATTTACAATGGGTACTCATGTAAAAGCTCTGAGATGGATTCTGAGTAAGAAGAAGGAACCAGCTATGGAAAGATAAAGGGAAGAGCATTCCAAATGGAAGGACTAGAAGTGTGAAAGTGATGTCAGAAACAAACTTAAAGTTTAGAGCAACAAAATCATGAGATTGTTCTAAACCTCAACTACTTTCAAACATAAAGAGAATAAAATGAAATAAATCCACATCTTACTTTTTTCTTTTCTGTAAATTTTTGAAAGGATTTTTTAAAAGAAACTTACCAAGATTTTCATATTCCGTACTTTGATAATGAAATTAATGATTATTTTATGAGCATTCCCCACAAGAAAAGAGCAGCAGTAAGTCTTGTTTATCACAACATTATTTGGCATGTTACAACTTTCCACTAAGCTTTAAAAATTTTCCCTTTTTATTCATGCCAAAGAAACAAAACTTCAAAATTTGATTACTATAATACCAACTTGAAATAGGATCTTTTCCCTTTCTTTGTTTGACACAAGTAAGGAACTAGAATATTTCACAAAGAATGATGATTCATAGGACAGCAGTTCTGAATGATGTTATTTGGTAAACATCTAATTAACTGATATTATCAGGTATTTTCTGATACCTGGAAACATTAAACTATCTTGGTTAAAAAAGTTTCTTTTCTGTAAGACCTCTTGGCGTCCTTAGTAAGTTAACACTCACTGAATCTACAGAGCTGAAGATTTCTGCTTTAAGGGCATAGAAAATATCTACTTGTCAAGGACTCTGAAGAACTCTCTTTGAAAAATGATGCCTTTGAAATAATCACTTACTTCTTTGGAGAATCCAATTAAATCTGTTTTTTTGTTTTGTTTTGTATTTTTTATTTTGGATACACACACACACACACACACACACACACACGCATCTGTGTGGGCTTCCCTGGTGGCGCAGTGGTAAAGAATCTCCCTGCCAATGAAGGTGACAAAGTTAGATCCCTGAATTGGGAAGATTCCCTGGAGAAGGAATTGGCAATCCACTCCAGTATTCTTTCTGGGAAATCCCATGGACAGAGGAGCCTGGCAGGCTACTGTCCATAGGGTCACAAGGATACAACTTATGGACTCAACAACAACAACAAATACATGTGTGTGTGTGTGTATACATATATATATATGTATACATACACATGCATATAATTTGGTCTGAAACACCAGAAATATATTAGCTGAAAATAAATCTGTCCTTTTAGCATAGAAAAAAATCATCAGGAGGGTCTTTTTTTTCTAGTTTTATTGAGATATAATTGACATATAACATTGTACAACATGTTGATTTTATATTCATGTATATTGCAAAGTGATTGTCATCATAGCATTAGTAAATGCCTCTATCACATCAAGTTTTCCATTTCTGTTTTATGGTGAAAATATGTAAGACCTCTTTTCTTAGTGACTTGCAAGCATATAATACAGTATTATTAACTATAATCACCATGTTATACATTATATCCTCAGAACTGACTCATCTTAAAACTGCAATTTGGTACCCTCTGTCCAATAGCTCACCTTTCCCCCTGGTAATCAATATTCTACACTCTGTTTCTAGATATTCTGCTTTTTTATTTTAAATATGTGATATCGTGCAGTATTTGTCCTTCTATGTCTGACATTTAATTGGCATAATATAGTCAAGGTCCATTCATGAGTTTGAGCCCTGAGTCAGGAAGATCCCCTGAAGAAGGACATGGCGATCCATTCCAGCATTCTTGCCTGGAGAATCTCATGGACAGAGGAGTCTGACGGGCTACAGTCCATAGGGTTGCAAAGGGTCAGACATGACTAGTGATTTAGCACATTCATGTTCTTGCAGATGGCAGGATTTCCTTCTTTCTCCTGATTGAATAATATTCCACTGGATGTGTGTGTGTGTGTGTGTGTGTGTGTGTGTGTGTGTGAACATCTTATATCTTCTTTATCCATTTATCCATTGATACTTAGGTGACTTCCATGTCTTGGTTATTGTAAATAATTCTGCAATGACCGTGAAAATGATATCTTTGATATCTCTTTGAGATCTTTGAGATATCTTTGATATCTCTTTGAGATCCTGTTTTCATTTCTGTTGGATATATAACCAGAAATGGGATGGGCGGATCATACGATTATTCTATTTTTACTTTTTTTAAGGAACTTCCATAATGAGGTTGTACCAATTTACTTTCCCTCCAATGGTGCACAAGAGTTCCATTTTCTCCACATTCTCATTGATGTTTGTTGTCTTTTGTCTTTTGATGATAGCCATTCTAACAGGTGTGTGATGATGTCTCACTGTGATTTTGATTTACATTTCTCTGATGATTAGTGATGCTGAGCACCTTCATGTACCTGTACCTGTTGGCCATTTGTATGTGTTCTTTGAAAAAATGTTTATTTAGTTTCTCTCCACATTTTCTGTAATGGGATTGTTTCTTATTGTTATTTTCTCAGAGGCTTTTTGAAACACTGATTGCTGGACCTCACTCCCAGAGTTTCTGATTTAGCAGGTATGAATGGAGCATGAAAATATGTATTTCTAACAAATCCCCATGAGATGCTGCTGCTGGTCTGGGGATGATACTTTGAGAAACACTGACTTACTAGATAACATTTCAATTTCTAGGGTTGTACCGGAGAAAGCAATGGCACCCCACTCCAGTACTCTTGCCTGGAAAATCCCGTGGATGGAGGAGCCTAGTAGGCTGGGGTCCATGGGGTCACTAAGAGTCGGACACGACTGAGCAACTTCACTTTCGCTTTTCACTTTCATGCATTGGAGAAGGAAATGGCAACCCACTCCAGTGTTCTTGCCTGGAGAATCCCAGGGACCGGGGAGCCTGGTGGGCTGCCGTCTATGGGTCGCACAGAGTCGGACACGACTAAAGTGATTTAGCAGCAGCAGCAGCAGCAGGGTTGTATTAATACACACAATTTCAGATACCTGGAATTATTAGGAGTTGTGATGCATTAGCAATTTTAGCATCCCTATTAATACAAATCTTATTTTTGTCACATAAAAAATTATCAAAATATGTGTTACTCACTATAAATCAGTCATATAAGAGAGAGTGTGAAATTTTTTTAAAAAATGAGATGGTCTGTAACACTAAGGGGTCGGCACTTTCACTTTAAGTATATGATCTTACTCATGTGTTCATTTTAGACATCCTCAGTTATTGTCCCCTAAGGCTTTCAGTCTTACCAAACTGAAAGTGATATAAAGTCCCCCTCAGGCACTGTCATCTCTAGAATGTACTCTGTGTTATGAAACTATAGAGTTTGGAGAGGCAAGTAACTGTCCCTCCACTCCAACCTCAGGCAACAGAAACATTTTGCATTCAACCTCCTGTTTTCACTTGTAGTATCTCTGCTGAGTACCATCTGTTCCCATCCAAATCATACACATACATGCACATATATATGTCCCTGATGTTAATGAACAACTCATGCTCATCTAGAATACTATTTTAAAAATACAGAAAAGCATGAGCAAAATAAAGTTATACCAAAAAAAAAAAAAAAACTCCTGTGAATGAAACTCATCCATAATCCCAACACTCAAAGAATACCACAGGTAACATTTTGGCATATTTTCTTTTAATTATTTTTCTATTTCTTCTAGATGTTGACCCTTATTTTGTCCACCTATTTTTCTATTATGGTGTTCTTGTGTGTGTGTGTTTGTTTGCTAAATTATAGCTGATTTAAAACATTATATTATACGTATAAAACAGTGATTCAAAAATCTCATAGATTATACTCCATTTTAAAATTATCATAATGTATTGGCTGTATTTCTTGTACTGTACAATATGTCCTTGTGGTTTGCTTATACTATACGTTGTAGTTTTTACCTCTTAATCCCCTTGTATATTTTTTAATTTATAGATTTTTTAATTAATCAAGGATATTCAACTTTTAATTTTCATGTTGCTTACACTTCCTCTGATTTTCTTATAGATTGCCAATTCTTGGCAAAGTTGACCCACAAGAATAGTGATACCTTATGGTTCGACCAATTTAAGGTTTTTTATTTTGTTGTGCTTACGAAGTTCAGAAATTTTAACATTTTATGTAGTTAAACATTTTCCTTCGTGCTGTTTTCCTCAGTGTTTTAATAATTAGTCCTAAACATACAAAGTCATTTAAATATTCACTTTCATTTTCTTTGATCATTTTTTAATATTATTTTTATATCTAACCAAATATATCCAACCAGTAAACACTAACTTGACATTTTTATCAAAGATGCATTTTTCTTTCATATCATTTATTGAATATTCTATATCTTTCCAGTCAGTTTGTTAGGCTTCTCTTAGGATATCACATTTTGAGTTAAAATTCTTATGTAGTTTATTATTATATTATCCATACAAACATTTATTTCAAAGATACTTGTGCTGTTCCATTTCTGTTTTCATATTTTGTGCCTGGCTTGATGCTATTTTAATCATGAAGGATTTATCGTACTGTAAGTCATTAATTCTAATTTGCATACTTAATCATATGTAAACATTTCTGAAATGAGGATAATTCTTGCAGGTTAACATGTAAAATTATTTTTTCTTTTTAGTAGTACATAAAACAATGGTGTTTATTACAATCAGTGATTTTTATATTCATTGTAATGCATAATACTTCAATATATAGTAGGACATGTTTTCTCTCATTAGCTTTTATCAAATTATATCTGTGTTTATGGTTTTATTGGTTTTTCCGTAGTCATTTATACTATTGTGAAAAGACCCTTTTAATCTCTTATAAGGCTTTTGCTTTCTACTTTATCTGAAATTGCTCCCCCCTGCTTTATTTTGGTCAGTGTTTGCTGGGTAAATTATTGTCATATTTGTTTCTTAATATTTTAGTGTGATTTCACCTTTTTTATTTTTTGTATGTGGCTTATATATTAGATTGCCAGCCAAATGCAGTTTTCTTCACTTTCTAAAGGAAGAGTTTTACATTTAATACTGATATTCATAAGTAAAACTTATTTTATGCTTTTTGGAATTTGCCTCAGTTTTCTATCTTTTTCAATAGGAAAAATGTTATTCTTATCTTATTCAGGGATTTGAAAGTAATTCTTCCAGTTTTAAAATTCTTAGATGGTTGCTTATGTTTTCATGATAACTTCTATTAATCAATTTTTTTTTCTTTTTTTTATTTATTTATTTTTTTAATTTTTAATTTAATAATTTTAAAACATGTGTTCCCCATCCTGAACCCTCCTCCCTCCTCCCTCCCCATACCATCCCTCTGGGTCGTCCCAGTGCACCAGCCCCAAGCATCCAGTATCGTGCATTGAACCTGGACTGGCATCTCGTTTCATACATGACATTTCACATGTTTCAATGCCATTCTCCCAAATCTTCCCACCCTCTCCCTCTCCCACAGAGTCCATAAGCCTGTTCTATACATCAGTGTCTCTTTTGCTGTCTCGTATACAGGGTTATCGTTACCATCTTTCTAAATTCCATATATATGCGTTAGTATACTGTATTGGTGTTTTTCCTTCTGGCTTACTTCACTCTGTATAATAGGCTCCAGTTTCATCCACGTCATTAGAACTGATTCAAATGTATTCTTTTTAATGGCTGAGTAATACTCCATTGTGTATATGTACCACATCTTTCTTATCCATTCATCTGTTGATGGACATCTAGGTTGCTTCCATGTCCTGGCTATTATAAACAGTGCTGCGATGAACACTGGGGTACACGTGTCTCTTTCCCTTCTGGTTTCCTCAGTGTGTATGCTCAGCAGTGGGATTGCTGGATCATAAGGCAGTTCTATTAATCAATTTTTCTGTATGGTTTCATGAAATTATTCCAACTTATTCATTTATTATCTGTTCACAAAAGATAAAGAAATTTAACAAGCTTGTAGTTCTCTGCCTTTTTAAACTTCTGATCACTTGAGAAAATTTGGTCTTAGACCCAAGTTATTGATATTAACTTATTATTATATATAAAATCTCCTTTTATCAACCATTTTTTACTTTGAAAGTGAAAGTGATAGACAGTCAGTCGTGTCCAACTCTTTTCGACCCCTTGGACTGTAGCTCACAAGGCTCCTCCATCCGTGGAATTCTCCGGGCAAAAATACTAGAGTGGGTAGCCATTCCCTTCTCCAGGGTATCTTCCTGACCCAGAGATCGAACCCAGGTCTTCTGCATTGCAGGCAGATTCTTTACCATTGAGTCACCTGGGAAGCCCTTTGACTTTACAACCCTTGAATTGATTTAAATGTTTTCAAAGTTTCTTAAATTTCTTAGGTTATAATTTTCCTCATTCTTGACTTTTAAACACTTTTTCTCACTCATCTAGAGTATGTACTAACATATATTTTAAATAAAGATACATAGATATATAAAGAGAAATATATAGATACATATAAATATATATAGCAAATATATTCATGTGCAAATAAAATATACATTTTGTTTTTAAAGCATGTCCATATCTGAGTATTCTTCCATTGCTTAATATATGGTGGAATGTTTGGTTTACATTTTTAGGTCTCAAATTTACAGTACCAAAATTCTGAGGCCTTTATGAAATAAATATTGTCTTTGTGTAATATTTGTCTGTGAGTGTCCAATTTTTTTGCAACCCAACGTACTGTAGCCCACCAGATTCCTCTGTCTATGGGATTTTCCAGGCAAGAAGACTGGAATGGGTTGCCATTTCCTTCTCCAAGGGATCTTCTCAACCCAGAGATCAACGAACTCTCAGCCTGCCTCTTCCTGCATCTTCTTCATTGGCAGGCAGATTCTTTACTGCTGAGTCACCATTTGTGCCTTTAGGCAATAAATGTGGCCTTTATGCAGTAACTATTTCCATGGAGAAGTCTGGTGGAGACCAGATTGGTCTCCACTATTCGGTGGAGAACTGGTGGAGACCAGTTCAAGTTGTTTTTTATGGGGCAACCTGTTTTGTTGTCTGGATTCTCCTAAGCATATTTATCTTTTTATTCTCAGTAGAAATTTCAGTTTGGCATGGGTTCTTTAAATTTCCCTTTCTTGGAGTATTATCAAGCATTTTTATGGCAGACTCATAGCTTTATCAATAATGGAAATTTTCATCTTTTTTTAATGCTTTAATGATTGCTTTCATTCCAATTGTTCTGGTTTCTTCTTTGAGAAAACATCAAATACTTATTTTAGATTTCCATTCTCTAACTTCAGGTTTGTTTTTTTTTTTTAATCCTTTGGTCTTTCTCTTTTGTTTGCAGGAGTGAACCTCAATTGTGTTTTATATGAATGATTTCATTTGCTGGAATAGTAGTTCTTATCATTACTGCCTCTTATACAAATTTTAATTATATCTTTGTAGTTTAATTCGCTATCCCTTATATTGATCAGCTCCTTACCTTCTCAAGCTTTAGTCTGTGTCTCATCTTGATTCGTTTCCAGCCCATCCCCCTCTTTGTTTCATGTATGATTCTGTTCATGTTTGCATAACACAGTTATTCTTTCCTTGTATATTGATATTTAATACATGCTGAAGTATTTTAACACTTTCTTCTGATTCCTTTGATAATTTTAAATGAGGTTTCATAACAATATTCTATTTTCCTTTTCTCTCTATGGCAATTAGATTTTAATAGGAAACATATTGTTTTGTTTTCTTTCTCATATAAATGGAGATTTAACCCATGTACAGTATTTACCAATTAGCAGGATGCCCTTGACATCAGCTACAGTCCATTTGGCTATAAATCTAATAATTTTCTCCGATCTTTACATGAAAAGTAAATTGATGTGCACAATTCTTGGCCCCCTGGTGTCTTTTCTGCTAAAATTAAGAGAGATGTCTTTCATCCCACACCCTGGAGTTCTTATCCTCTAAGTTAAAGCAGTACAAGAAAGTCTACTGCATGTATTTCTCCCAGTTTTTCTATCCTCTGTGTCAAACCAAACTGCTTTGTTAGGATGCAATGCATCCCTGTTTAAAAGCTCTCATACTCACATTTCCTAATCCATTGTGTTCTTACTACAGTAAAGCAGACACAAACATTGAGATTACCTATAAAACAACAAGTACATAGAAAAAGGGGAAATGGCTATCCAAGGCCCTAAAAGTTTGTTAGTGAGAGCTGACTGTTTATGAAAGAGAGAAAGCAAAGGAGAAAAGAAAGAGGGGAAGAAACTTAGGTGTAACAAAGTATCTTCCTATCTTTTTCAGTAATGTGAAGCTATTCTCTTTCATGAAGCTACCATATTTTTTTCCCCTCAATCTAATTTCAATGACTTTCCAGTTAGTGGAAATCTCTTCCATTTTCTAGCAATAGGTTATCTGTCACTCTTAATATTTTGTGACATTGCAAGTTTTCCTGTTTCTTAATAAGTATTTTTTAGAGAAGTTGGAAGAGATAACCTCAGGGACAACTAGTCAGATGTCATTTTAAAGGGAAGTCTATGGTTTAGTTATAAACACAAAGATGACAATGCCCACACCAGAAGTTAACACTATTCTTGATTTTTTTTTCCTTTTTATTCCATTCTGGATTGATGTGAGCCATAACAGTGTTTTTTATTTTCAGGATCAAATACTGAACCAAAGGAACTATTCTAACTTCCTGATTAATTTATAAAAATGAGGTTTTGCATTAATTTAAGTTTATTTTGCATGTCACACAGCCTAGCATAATAGTGGCTAAAACTTGAGATTTTTGTGTACTTAATTATGATGGTAAATATTCATACTACCACTACAAGATTTTGAATGTTTTTCTCATCTCTTTATGATTCTAAAACACTTGATTTCATTCCAACTTTAAATCATCTTCTACATATTTAAAGATTTGCCCAAGGCAGTGGTTCTATAACCACACTGTACATAGTTTTTACAGAAAAGCCCTAATAGAAAAATTTAGATTCCCAGGCAATGCCTCCTCAGATATAGGCTAGAAAGGACCACAGAGTCTTTGTTTGGAGAGAGCACACTCAAATGATACAAACAATTGGTCCACTCATATTTTGAGGAATGTTGGTGAGGATCAAAGAAATGGTTAAGATAAGACTTTTCTCTTGTTCTATGCTTTGATATACTACAGCTTGAGAAATGCCTACCTATTCACTTCCTACATTGAAGACTCTTCCCATAGACTAGATATTTATAAAAACAGTATGATTATCAGTTCAAAAATTTGTGAAAGCATTCGCTCATTAATCTCCTGATTGGCTAGAGAATTCATCACAATTTACTCTTATAGGAAAAAAAAAACTTTCCATAATATTACACAGATAAGTTTTATTAACTGCCTATACAGATACTAACAAACAGACAAACAGACAAAGCATACTCTAGTAGAATGCTTAGTGGAATTAAGAGTCAGAATTAACTAAATTAAGATCTATCTATGTGACCTTTAACCCATCTTAAGTCTCAGTTTCTTAATCTGGCAAATAAGACTAATCTCACCTGCTTTACTGACTCAACAGGTTTTACAGAGGTCTAGCTCAGCTGGTAAAGAATCCACCTGCAATGCAGGAGACACCAGTTTGATTCCTGAGTTGGGAAGATTCTCTGAAGAAGGAATAGGCTACCTACTCCAGTATTCTTGGGCTTCCCTGGTGGCTCAGATGGTAAGTAATCTGCCTGTAATGCAGGAGACCTGGGTTCTATCCCTGGGTTGGGAAGATCCCCTGGAGGAGGGCATTGCAACCACTCTGTTATTCTTGCCTGGAGAATTCCCATGGACAGAGGAGCCTGCGGGCTACACAGTCCATGGGGTCACAAAGAATTGGACTTGACTGAACAACTAAGAATACACAATAATGACATGTGAAAAGGTAAAATATTTTGTTATCTGTAAACACAGAACACATGAAAAATCTACTGTATTAAATGAAGAGTATTTTGTCATCATACCTACATAACATCAACAGAATTTTAGTAATTCTTTTATTTCATTGAAAACCAAATAATCAGCATGGTTTTATTGAAGATTACACCAAGAACAAAATTGATGTACCTAGCACATAATACAGAAGTGGCTTGTTTGCTTTTCAATTAAATTTTTTGGCATTTAATAGTCCGAAAGTATATTTGTAGTTTTTTCTAAAACTATTAAAATTGTGTGCTCTTCTTTCTAAATAGGGTAGACTCATTAGTCTAATAGGATCCTACAGGTAATAGTTATCCATTAGTAAAATTTTCCATTCATATACATGCACCATACTTCACTCTTTCAATACCACTTTAATGACTTGTAGACTTTTACTCAGGTACTTCCTAATTAAGTGTATTTGTAATAGCTATAGTTTTTATTATCAAATCTTTCTTGACTCAGACTCTAGGCTGATGGTTGTTTCTTAATTGCTCAGATTTTTTTTTTTTAATTAGCTTTAGATGGTGGAACAGATGGTCTCTGAATCCGCTGGTGCTATATCTATGTGATAATATATTTTGGTTCTGTCTGATGTAGTGACTCTTCTTTTCTGAATTTTCTCATTAAACAGCACTCTTTGTTTCTCATTTCCTTTTTTTATTCAATTTGTATCAAGGGTAATGTGAAATAAACATGAATATTTCCCATTGTGATCTTGGCCAAACTTAGAGTCAAATATTATGATAGCTTTAGATTTTGTCTATTTAGAGTCATATATCTAAGGTTAAGCCCAATCAGTAATATTAAATCAACTCAAGTGGAATATTCCCTCAACCAATATGATACAATCAAGCAATTTTATAACAGATATTAATAAGCACTTAATGATTGGTGGACTACAAGGACAAGTTACATTGGAGGGTATGTGAAGGCACTATATTAAACTAATTGTCACATAACTAATTATATTTAATTACAAACTATAACAAAGGGTCCAAAGAAAAGAAATGTATGCATGTATGTGCATGTAATAAAGTCACCTAAGGAATAAGAGACAGTTTCTTCAAGGATGCAGTGTCTAAGCTGTGTTCTGGATGACAGGTAACCAGAAACCTGATCACTGAACAGGGCAGGGACAAATGCTGCAGGCACGGAAGGCATAGATAAAAGAAGGAATATAATGCAACAATATGTGGCACATTTAGAGAAATGAAAGAAGGCCAGTGTGGCTGAAGCAGAGAAAGTAAAAGGAAGAATTTTGTGAAATAATGTTTGAGAGATTCAAATAGGAAGTAATTTCAGGTTAGAGTAAAAATTTTAGCCAAGATCCTAAGAGTGTAGTGAGTTTACCAGTGTTTAAAAGGAAAGCTAATTTTACAATAATTCTTAGGAAACATTGACTTGGCTAATTTCAAGGTAAAATTGGGTAAATTGAGCTCAGTTGGTATATCTACCTCTACAAACATATAAAAATGCAGGGTAAATATACTACAAACTTCTAAAAAATAAAGTATATCTCCAAGAGACTGAAAAGAAGAAAAATGTCTTCATAAAATCACCAGAGGGAGAATAGCCTAGGAAAGAACTTCACAGAACTGTACTAAGAAATAAGCATGTACCAAGAAAGAGAAGACTGTCCTTTAGCCTGTGTGAGTTGAAGAGCTGAAATTTATATATTTGCATAAAGCTGAAACATTGAAAGACCTGCTCCCCATGTAAAAGGGCCTAGAAAAATTCTGCTGCTAAGTCACTTCAGTCGTGTCTGACTCTGGGCGATCCCATAGACTGCAGCCCACCAGGCTCCCCCGTCCCTGGGATTCTCCAGGCAAGAACACTGGAGTGGGTTGCCATCTCCTTCTCCAATGCATGAAACTGAAAAGTGAAAGTCAAGTCGCTCAGTCGTGTCCACTCTTAGCGACCCCATGGACTGCAGCCCACCAGGCTCCTCCATCCATGGGATTTTCCAGGCAAGAGTACTGGAGTGGGGTGCCCAGAAAAATCTGACACTTCGCTAAAGAAGCTACATAAAAATTAATGTAAAATCATTTATCAGACACTTCCACAAATACTACACTTGGCTTTCATCATAAAAGATACAATCTCAACTTAAAAGGAACTTAAAATCTTTTTTAAAATAAATAAATAACCTCTAATGAGATACTAATACAAGCAACTGGAAAAAATAATTTCTGTTATGAAAGAATAACAGAATTATTTGGGAAAAGCAATAAAATGAGACAAATTAAAATTAAAAGTGTATAGAAGGATTATAAATCACAACAGAATAGTTTATCACAGAAAAATAACAGATATACTTGAAAATGAATGGAACATGACTTCTATAAAGGAAAAATACAAATATTACATTGAAAACAAAAAATTAGACAGCCAATTATCAATTATAAAAGAAAGAGTTTTAAACTGCAGGATGAAAGTGAAGTGAAAGTTGTTCAGTCATATCAGACTCTTTTGTGACCCCATGGACTGTATAGTCCACGGAATTCTCCAGGCCAGAACACTGGAGTAGGTAGCCTTTCCCTTCTCCAGAGGATCTTCCCAACCCAGGGATCCAACCCAGGTCTCCCGAATTGCAGGTGGACTCTTTACCAGCGGAGTCACAAGGGAAGCCCAATAATACTGGAGTGAATAGCCTATCCCTTTTCCAGGGGATCTTCCCAACCCAGGAATCAAGATTGTGTCTCCTGCATTGCAGGCAGATTCTTTACCAACTGAGCTATCAGGGAATCCCAAACTGGAAGATAGATCAGATCTATATGGATCAAAGAATGAATATAAAATTGAAAATATGAAAAAGACAAGGAAAATAGAACAAGTAGAAATCCCAAATAAAAAACAAAAAGACAATTAAAAAGAAAATTCATGGTGATACTTGCTGTGAATTTTCTAAAATATTCAAAGAATGAGTTCTTACTTTAATGAGAAACACCAAAGCCAGAAAACCGATAACACAACCAGAATTTAAGAGTGAACTTGAAGAACATGTCAGATAAAATGTGATTCCTTGGTTTTTGGTTTATCCTATGTAATAGACAGTGGGACCACCCACTGAGACAGAGAGCAGTGGAAGCAGAGGAGATGGAGGTTGATAAGGTCAGTCTTGGACTTCCTCAATTTTATGTGCTTAGTCATGTGGTAGGGCTTCCCTCGGAGAAGGCAATGGCAACCCACTCCAGTACTCTTGCCTGGAAAATCCCATGGAGCCTGGTAGGCTGCAGTCCATGGGGTCGCTAAGAGTCAGACATGACTGAGCGACTTGACTTTCACTTTTCCCTTTCATGCATTGGAGAAGGAAATGGCAACCCACTCCAGTATTGTTGCCTAAAGAATCCCACGGACGGAGGAGCCTGGTGGGCTACGGTCCACGGGGTCGCAAAGAGTCGGACACGACTGAGCCACTTCACTTCAGTCATGTGGTAAATTCTAGTAGGCAACTGAATATACAAGTATGGATCTGAAAAGAGAGGTCTGGGCTACAGATATTTAGTTCTCACATGAGTACATGTCAAATGAAGTTGTTTCTGTGGGTATAACTGCCTAGGAATAGATCTGAAATAAAGTCCAGAACTTTCTGGAACTACATATAATGACTGATAGAAGTAGATACACCTGCAAAAGAAACATGAAAAGATTGCCAGAATGAAGGAAGAAACAAAGAGATATGTTCCCACAAAAGACAAAGCAAAATACTGAGAAGGTATTATTATTTTTTCTCCTGTATTTGTATGTTTAAGACCACCTGTGCATATAATAACAATCTACTAGATAACAATCTACTAGTTTATCATTCTTCTTCTAGCATTAAATGTTAAAAAGTAACACCTTCATAAATATGTTATCATATGTGGACATCAGGGTCCTTCAGAGATGATAGGTATTGCATATATTCACTTTATTTCTCCAGACGTTTTAGCAATTGTAATCCTCTAAACTAGGAATCTGCAAACCTTTCTTAAAAGGGCCAGATAACACCTAACTATTTTAGGTGTTAAGATCCACTGATCCCTGTTGCAACTACTCAATTCTGCTATTATAGCATTAAAGCAGCTATAGACAATACATACATGTCAAGAATAGCTATATTTCAAAAAAATTATTTACAAAGACAACATTGATCCAGAGATGCTAAATATATAGGAGCATCAGGATTTGCTATAGGACAGACCCTGAGTTGCTTTTAATGTCACTTTGGTCATCTCTGATTCTTTGAGACCCCGTGAACTGTAGCCTGACAGGCTCCTCTGTCCATGGGATTCTCCAAGCAAGAACACTGGAGTGAGTTTCCATGCCCTCCTCCAGGAGATCTTCCAAACCCAAGGATCAAAGCCACATCTCTTCTATCTCCTGCATTGGCAGGCAGGTTCTTTACCACTAGCAACACCTGGGAACCCCAACACGTGCACAGCATTTATTTTCTGTATTTCTGTTAGGTCAAAAAATGCTTTGATTTTAACCAGAATAAATTAGACAAAATATCATTAGAGGCAAATATTGTACTAGGAAAACATATATTAATATTTAGTTAGAGAATAACTACAAACTATATAAAGAATAATGAGAAAATATAAATAGCATTTTTTGATTAAGGAGTAAGCCTTATGTATGCCAGAAGGGAAATGACATAGAAAATCAATCTGATAAAAGAGAAACTGTAAAAGAATTCATGATCTGTGTAATAAAATTGAAGTGTCATTTTGGGGGGAAATATCAAGACACTCACATGAGTACTTGTGAACAATTCAATGGTCAAATACTAATAATAACAAAGGATATATTCCTCCCAAATAAAAATGTATCTAAGTATGAATATTTTAAACTGTTTCATATAGCCCACACTTCTTTGAGCTGAAGAAGCTAGTAGCTGAAAAAACAACGGCAGACAAGAAACAAAATAAAATCTCCTTAAGTTGAAAAACCAAGAAAGGGGCAGCCTAATGAGAGAGACATTTTAGACAATAACCACTCTACCTCAGGCAAACGCTACAGAGAAAACTAAAGTTTCATGTACGTGCACCCCAGCAAATTTAGAGTGCATTTCTTATGCTCACCCCATTGTAACATGACACCCCAATAACAGCCTCCATCACCTCTACCAGGAGAAGGCTGAGTAGGTAGTCTTGAATTCCATCCCTATCAGGTGGTAAGAAGGTCCACTGATCCCACAACACCCCAGTATCAGGAGAGGGTACATGGAACCCTAAACTTGCACCCCAACCCAGAAATAATAAGGTGCCCACTCACTGGCCCTAAGTGATAGCAGGAGATGCCTACTGCACAGTCAGCTTCAAAAGACCCAGGGAGGGCTCTTCAGTGGAGACTACATGGGGAGCATTGACATAGCACGCCTACCCTCCAAGCAAGGGATTTATCAGCAGACACTAGAGGGGAACTGCTATCCTGACCCCCACCCAACAATAAAAATGCTGCCACTCCATCTGGTGTCAACAGGGCCCAAGGGGAACCTGAACTTTTACTTCTCTTAGTTGCAAGGAGTATGTTCCTCCCCTTCTTCTGCCACTATAGAGTCAAAGGAAACTAGCTAAAACAGAAGGTTTAAATGAGATCCTGTCTCATAATCTAATGAGACTATGTGACGGTTTCCATTGACAATAATTGAACACACTAAAAAGATTTCAAAGTGAATGAAGAAAGACAACCAATAAATGTCACTGCCTAGATGACAGAATTGTTTGAATTATCTGGAAAAAATTTACAGAATTGATAATAAAATGTAAAAATTTTATTTTTATAATTTTTTTTTTTTACTTATAAGTGTTCCAGTGAGCAATCTGAATCTCACTTAGATGAAGTTCTCAACAAAGAAATGGAAAGTGTCAGTAAAGAAATAAAAGGTATAAAGTACCAAATGAAACTGTTTGAACTGTAAATTGAAACAACTGAAATAAAAATTCAGTAGATAAATTCAACAGCAGATGGAAAGAACACAGAAAATAACAAGTGAATCAAAAGAGCAATAAATATTGGCCAAAACAGAGAGAATATGGGCTTCCCTGATAGCTCAGTTGGTAAAGAATCTGCCTGCAGTGCAGGACACCCAGGTTCAATTCCTGGGGCAGGAAAATTTGCTGAAAAAGGATAGGCTACCCACTCCAGTATTCTTGGGCTTCCCTTCTGGCTCAGCTGGTAAAGAATCCACCTGCAATGCACGAAACCTGGGTTCCATCCCTGGGTTGGGAAAATCCTCTGGAGAAGGGAACAGTTTCCCACTCCAGTGCTCTGCCCTGGAGAATTTCATGGACTGTATAAGTTCATGGGGTCTCAAGGTGTCGGACACAACTGAGCAACTTTCACTTTTACTTTTTGTGGACAGAGAAACAAGCAAACAAAAAGATAAGTAATTATTGCAAAGTTTGAAGAAGTTTGTGGTCAAATATTAAGTTTAGGATTGGTGTTCTAAGTCTCTAAATTAAATATTTGATCTCTTTTGTTTGTTATTTAAACTTCAGATCCTAGAACAATGCCTGGAACTTAAGGCACTTAGTAAATAAATTCTGAAAGTATGGATGGAAAATCAGTGAATTTTTTTTTTTTACATCCCATAGTATATCAACAAAATACTCCAAGATAATCCTTTCCTAGTCACAAAAGCATGACTCTGTAAGATGCTTCCATTGCCAAATGGTCCCCAAATTATAGTATCTTAAGAAATTCATTGAGAAGTTTGCTTTCCCCCAACCTCGTTCATTGGTCTGCTAAAAAAAAAAGCCTTCAGGATCTGTTCTTTGTTAATATGAATTCACAGTAAAACTATTAAGTAGAGACAGTCTATAGATTAGACTTGAACTCCATGAAAAATACAGAAATCAACCACAAATAATTAGCAGCCTCACATAGGCTTTGTAGCATCTGCTTTAAATCTCATCTAATTGTATCTAATCCCACATCAGTAGACTTCTCAAGGTTTTGCCTAATGAAAGATTTTTATCTTAAATCCATCAAAAGTGACTGTGAGAGATACTTTTTTCTTCCCCATTCCTTCAAGGCATTTTAATCCTTTCCCTTTTTAAGAAATGACGTTTTGCTTCATTTTTCTTTGATATTTATCAAAACGATGACCATTAAACAAACTAGACAATAGCAGGAGCTAAGAACAAAACTAAGGGCTCAGTAAATATACCAAATGATATATTGATTATTGCACTCTGAACTCTGCTGCGCCTAACAACTGCTTTGTCTTTTAGGTTTTCCAGAAATTAGAAAACCTTTAAAATAATAGTGTCTATGGAGGAAATGATTTAAGAATGACTTGCTGATAAAATCCAGTAATGTTATTATCTTCTAATATTTTTAAAATGTAATAGCTATAATTATATTTTGTATTTTTAATAAATATATAATGAATTCTAGCATAGGGTAAAAGGACATATTATCATCTGAAATAGGGGAAATTTAATTTAGAAGATAGAATA
>NW_011495035.1:8338300-8366729 GCF_000754665.1 Bison bison bison
GAATAATTTAGGAAACTGGTTATAATCCAATTTCTAGATAGCAAAGCTTCAAGATTTCTTAATCTTATAATTAAGAAATTAAGATTTCCTAATCTTATAATTATTTTTCTTTTAGTTATAATTTAAAGATTTGTTCCTTTTGTGGGATACTGAGACAGTAACAGTAATAATCCAAGTGCTACAGGGAATTCTTTATTCCATAGTGAATTTTGAAGGTATTGAAACAAGGCAAAAAATAATAAACACAAATTACCATATTTACTTTGTTATGCCAATATGTTAGGGTATCAAGAATTGAGCTTTCAAAGGTACTATAATAATATGTCTAAATATCCAAATTTTTAAAATTTTATTATATAACAGATGGATTCCATTATTTTTTTAAATTGCAGATAAATTTGTTTTGTTTCTCCCAGTAGAGAGTTTTGAGTATTTAATTAAAAGCCTCATTGCCCCATCATTAAATTCAAAGAAGCATATCTAATGTGAACACTTAAATGTAATGTCACTCATTAGTCTTTAATGAAGAGAAACTTATTCTTTCTCTAAAGAACAGCTGTAAAAATAGTATCTGTCACCTACAAAATTATATATTCCCAAGATTATTAATGTGCATTTAATGACTTTAAAATATGTCTTTGCAACAGTTATTATGCATGTTTCTTTCTTTTTGGCTTCACCTGTAAAAGAGGTTAATTGAAGTCAGATAGACTGGAATTCTCATGCACCCTAGGACACCATGCTAAAGCAGAAGCTAAATTTTCCCAAACACCAGTACTAGATTTGGCACAAAGCTGTTTGGCTTTCTATACCACACGTTCTCTCATTGGTCTTGTACTTTGACAGCAGTTTTCATAATCCATCATAAAATCTGTCACTAGACCATTAAAATTCATCTGGAACTCTTCTTCGTAGGGTCTAGTCAACAAGAATATTGATTTTAATGTCTGTGCCATTGCCTGACTCTGCAAGGTATAATGCAGAATAAAGCAAGGTGGATGGCAGTTAAGATTCCCTAGTGTCAAATTACCACCATCATCACCATCATCATCATAGTCATCACTAACTCTGCCATTCCTGAAAAGTGTATCTAGATCTATGACATACTGAATTCCTACATTCTCTGTATTTGACCACTGGGACATGTTAGCACTCTGAATCTCTATTTTTCCTTTAAAATAAAAAGTGCTAACTGGTTCTGCTGATATTTAGTAAAACCTCTGAACAAATTTTTTTTTATAAAGACAATTATCCATGCCTAACCAAATATCCTTATGTTTGAGTATGGTAAACTATGAATCTCTATTTGTTATTGAACTTTCTAGAAGGTATCTAGGATATTTAGTGTCATGTAAGTACAACTTTGTTATGTTTTCAAGTTTACTACCACCTTGTTAAAACACAGTTCACCATAAGGCAAAATTCAATATTTAGTGTCTCCTTAAAGTACATCCAACATACTTTAATTACAGAAGCAACCAAAATATTTCATTGTAGACACATTTGCCTACATACTGGTTCCATGGCATAACCCCAAGAATGACAAAATAGCATCATTCTATTCATTTATGCTTTCAACAAATATTTATTCCATCTCTCCTGTGGTAGACATATTGTTATGTTCTTAGGCACAGTAATATAGAGTCTTACAGTCATGTATATAAATACATAGATTTCAAGAGTGTAATCATGTGCTTTTTCCTGTAGTGGAAAACTATTTTTTATGTGCTTCATACCTCATACATTTTTCTTACAAGGATAATCTGAACAACAATAACAAAGCAAATGTGTTACTTCTGGAACACTACTGACAATCAACAGAAGGTTAGATCCTGAGCGTTATATGACTTCCACAATCTACTTACTCCACCACGTTGCACAGGACTAAACATAGGAGTACTCCAAAACACTATCATTTGCTAAATTGAATAAAAGAAGTAAGACAAAGTCCCTTTTTTTTTTTAAGCAATTTGAATATTTACTTTTATAAAGCCATTTTGAACATTTGTTGTTGTTCAATCTCTCAGTCATGTCCTGCTCTTTGCGACCCTATGGACTGCAGCACACCAGGTTTCCCTGTCCTTCACCATACCCCAGAGCTTGCTCAAACTCATGTCCTTCAAATCAGTAATGCCATCCAATCATCTCATCCTCTGTCATCCCCTTCTCCTCCCACCTTCAATCTTTCCCAGCATCAGGGTCTTTTCTTATGAATCGGCTCTTTGCATCAGGTGGCCAAAGTATTGGAACTTCAACTTCAGAATCAGTCCTTCCAATTTTGAATGTAGACTTCATTTTAAAATGTAGAACATTTTTACAACCAATGTATTTAATTTAACATTAGACATTTTTGAAATGTATGCTCTATGCAAGGCTGATTATACTGAAGCCTTCTCAACATCCCTAGATACAACCATCCACATCAAACCTCCTAATATCTGCAAAATATACACTCATCTTTCAAGGCTGCTAAAAATTTATTTTCCCTACTCGACTTCTGATATTTTCCTCCTGCATAATTACTGCCCACTATGTTTTAATATTTATTTTTTAATGAGGTGTAGTTGATCTATAACATGTTTCAGGTGTAGAATACAGTGGCTCAAAGTTTTTAAGACTGTGCTCCATCTTTAGTTATTATAGAATATTGGATATATTCCCTGTGTTATACAACATACTCTTGTAGCTTATTTATTTTATATACAGTAGTTTGCTCCCTACCTCTATGAAAAGGTAGGGAGCTTTCCCCTCCCCACTGAAAATCACGTTTGGTCTCTATATCTGTGAGACTGTTTATTTTTTCTTATATTAATTAGTTTGTTTTATTTTTGAGATTCCGCATATAAGTGATAACATATAGTATATATAGTTTTTCTCTGTGTGACTTATTTCACTAAGAATAATGCCCTCTAAGTTTATCCATGTTGTTGCAAATTGACTGTCCACTATTTTGTTTCCCCACTGTATCTTCTTTTCATTTTATATGGAAACAATGGCATCATTTAATGATGATGAAAAATAAGGAATGAAATGAAATGAATGAATGAAAAATAATACTTTAAAAAGAATGTGGATAGATAGATCTGAATCACTTTGCTGTACAGCAGAAATTAACACAACATTGTAAATGAACAATACTTCAATTTAAAAAAAATTAAAATACAATGAGTTTGTATGGTTTGGAAAGTAGAATTTGTACAGTCAGTTATTAATAAAGGTTATTTGTTTGCAAATGACATAAATTTAATTCAAACTGACTTGGCCATATCACTGTTAAATGTTTAGACATTCTTCAGACAGAGCTGAATCCAGATGTTCCAAAAAATTTATCAAGAATTATGTGCTGACTCTATTCTTAATGCTTTTTCCATTCGTAGCCCTGCAACTTGAGGTCTACATTCCACAAACTTAACACTTCCACAGTATTAAACCTCTTTGCTAAAATGTCCAGCAAGAGTTAAAGGATTTAATCTTATTCCCAAACTTAAGGACTTAAGAACTGATTCCCAAACTTAAGACATCAAAATAGGAGGCAGTCCTAAGATGGCGGAGGAATAGGACGGGGAGACCACTTTCTCCAGCACAAATTCATCAAAAGAACATTTAAACACTGAGTAAACTCCACAAAACAACTTCTGAATGCCGGCAGAGGACATCAGGCACCCAGAAAAGCAGCCCATTGTCTTCGAAAGGAGGTAGGAAAAAATATAAAAGACAAAAGAGAGACAAAAGAGGTAGGGAGTCTTAAAAAGAGAGAAGTTTCCAAACACCAGGAAACACCCTCACTGCCGAGTCTGTGGCGAGCCTTGGAACCCCAGAGGGCAACAAAACTGGGAGGAAAAATAAATAAATAATTAAAACCCACAGATTAGGAGCCCAACGGTAACTCCCCCAGCGGAGAAGCAGCGCAGACACCTGCACCCGCCACTAGCAAGCGGGGGCTGAGCAGGGAGGCGCGGGCTGCATTGCTTAGAGTAAGGACTGGCCTGAATGCCCCGAGGGCAATCTGAGGGAACTAACTTGGGCTAGCAAACTGGACTGTGGGATAGCTACCACATGAAAAGCCCTAACCTAAGACATCTCCGGACCTGCTCACAGAACAAAGGACTGAACAGAGCTAGCCGGCTGCAGACCATCCCCCTCTGGTGACAGGCAGCCAGAGCCAGAAGGGGGCAATCGCGGCTCCAAAGAGGCATTGTCTACCAAACTGCAAGCAGGCTTCTTTGCTAACTAAGACTTCTTGGGGTTCTGGATGGTCAACATCCGCCTGAGAAGGTGTGTCGGTTTTACACACAGAAAACCGAGCAGCAGGGACAGGGGAGATGATAAGTCGCAGAGACCCAGCTTGCCAAACACCTGATCACCTGAGCGGCTCAGACCTGGGAAGGGCACAAAACGCAGGCCCAACCCACCTCTGAGGACTACCTGAGTGCCTGAACCTGAGCGGCTTTGCCCTGGGAGGTGCATGCAGCCCAGGGCCCGCCTCAGATGGTTCCCGGCGGAGCAACCTAGAGCCTGAGCAGTGTGGGCAGGGAGGGCACAAGCGCCATGAGGGGGGGCAGGCCCAGTGTGGCTGAGACACTGTGAGCATATGCCAGTGTTCTTTGTTTACAGCGTCCCTCCCTCCCCACAGTGCCACTGAAAAAGTGAGCCTAAAAATGTGTCCACCGCAGCCCCCTTGTGTCAGGGCAGAAATTAGACACTGAAGAGACCAGCAAACAGAAGAAGCTAAAACAGAGGGAACCGCCTTGAAAGTGACAGGTGCAATAGATTAAAACCCTGTAGTTAGTACCGACTACATTGGAAGGGGCCTAAAGATCTTGAGAAATATAAGCCAGACCAAGGAACTATCTGAAAATGAACTGACCCCACACTGCGCACAACAATACCAGAGAAAGTCCTAGATATATTTTTTACTATTTTTACTATCATTCTTTATTTTTTCAAAAATTTTTTTAATTTTTAATTCCTCTATTACTCCTTTAATTTTCATTTTTATAACCTACTATTACTTTGCAAAAAAAAAAAGACCCTATATTTTAAAGCAAACTTCATATATATATATATGTTTTTTAAAACTTTTGTGACTTTGTTTTTTTGTTTTTTCTTTTCTTTAATATTGTATTTTTGAAAATTGAACCTCTACTCTAGATTTTTAATCTTTGCTTTTGGTATTTGTTATCAATTTTGTACCTTTAAGAACCCAATATTCAGTACCTATTTTAATTTGGGAGTGAGATTACTGGCTTGACTGCTCTCTCCCCCTTTGGAATTTCCTTTTTCTCCACCAGGTCACCTTTATCTCCTCCCTCCCCCTTCTCTTCTCTACCCAACTCTGTGAATCTCTTTGTGTGTTTCAGACGGTGGAGAACACTTAGGGAACTGATTACTGGTTGGATCTGTCTCTCTCCTTTTGATTCCCTCCTTTATCCTCCTGGCCACCTCTGTCTCCTTCTTCCCTCTTCTCTTCTCTGTATAACTCTGTGAACATCTCTGAGCGGTCCAGACTGTGGAGAGCACATAAGGAAGTGATTACTGGCTAGCTTGTTCTCTCCTCTTTTGATTCCACCTCATTTCATTCAGGTCGCCTCTAACTCCCTCCTCCCTCTTCTCTTCTCCATGAAACTCTGTGAACCTCTCTGGGTGTCCCTCACTATGGAGAAACTTTTCATCTTTAATCTAGATGTTTTATCAATGGTGCTGTATAGATGGAGAAGTCTTGAGGCTACTGTAAAAATAAGACTGAAAATCAGAAGAAGGATGGGGAGGGAGGTGGGAGGGGGGTTCAGGATGGGGAACACGTGTACACCCGTGGCAGATTCATGTTGATGTATGGCAAAACCAATACAATATTGTAATTAGCCTCCAATTAAATAAATTTATATTTAAAAATTTTTTAAGAGAAAAAATAAGACATCAAATTAGGTCTAGGTCTATCTAAAACTGAGTTTTATGACTATTCTAGGGATTTGATGAGTGTTATCTGAGAGTAAAGGTGGAAATCTAGGAGCTGTCCCAAAAAATAGGAGACACAGAGGCTGATCAGGCAAAATAATCACAGTTCACTACACCTCACATAAAATATACTGTAGATAGATATTCTTTTTTAACAAAGGTTTTCATGTTAAAGTACAAAATGGAGCCATAAAGTAAAAGGATTCATCATCAATCATTTACAGAAACTTTTCACATTTCAGATCTTCAGAAACCCACTTTCCCTTCAGTTACAAATTCATATCAACATTGTGAATTACATCTTTTGAAGTCTTAGTTTCCCTGCTCTATTGACTAAAAAAGATGAAATAACTCATATGAAATAGACTTTCTCTCTCCATCTTTCTATACTATATATCTCTATATGCATATAGATCATAAATATGATGCACTTGAATTCTTGTCAGTGTGCCCATTAAGGACAGTGAGTATATATGGTACCACTTCAAGGAGTTCAGTAAATTTATTGAACTTTTCACTTGGCCTAATTCATTTTCTATCGCTTACTTCCTCAGTGTGCTTCCAAGAGTGGATATGTGTGCAGGTCGAGTCTTTACATGTGTCAACATTTCCCTCTGACAACTCCTTTGTGTGGAAATTGCTTTATAACTATAGGTATTTCCTCCTCCTCTGTTCTCCTTTCATGTATCTTCAAACTCTCCCTCTACAGGGGCTCTGCACTACATTTTCAAATATATTCTTAAATCTTGGCCAGAATTTGTAAATGGACTCCAATACAGCCCCCCTTCTTCTTAAACTCACTGTTTTCTTTCTTCTTCTCCCAACCATCAAGATTCTCAGAGATAACTTTCTCTCAGGGTCTCTATTATCCACCACCACCATTCATTTCTAAAATATAACATACAGTCTGACTTTTAAGTCCACTGGTTCTACAGCAGCTGACTGCAGTTCTATTCATTAACACTGATTACAAATACCCAAGTATAACGCCTTCATCTCTGTCATAATGTAATGTTATAACAATTACAACAAGAGCAACTAATATTAAAACACAGGTTTTGGGCACCATGCTATATTTTTATAGGAATTATGTAGGTGTCTCTTTTTATTTTTACAACATCTCTTAGAGATGGGCGCTATTTTTTAATCTCCACAGAGAACATATACCCAGAAATTCAAAATAACCGGCCCAAGAGTGTCTTCTCAGTGCCTTCTTTCTTAATGTCTTTCCAATCAACTCTCTATCCTTCTAAAGAGGTTATAATCTCAGAAATGGTCAATGGTGACAAATCACCAAGTAGGATGCTTACTCTTTGTCCCAAGCTCCCTACTTTTAAAATACTAACAGCAATGTCAAATTGTATCTGTTAGGAGAGACAATCTTGATTACATGGCTTCTTCTCCTAGATTCATGACATGTGTATTGCAGGGGCCGTTTCTTACATATTTTGGTATATCCAGCTACAAGCACAACGTCTAACGCATAGCAGTCTCTCAAAGAATTTGTAAAGGAAGAAAGTGAATGAAGACTTTGTGTAGCATATCATACAGCAGGATTGGTTCCCAATATATAGAGCTTTAGATGTCTGTAAAGGTTTTATAGTTTTAGTGCTAATTCTGGTTCTTCCTTTCACCTTCTACAGTGGCCATATGGTGATTTATCCAACAGATTCAGGTGTGTGACTAAGTATGGTGATATCTGTTTTATATACTCGGCAACTTGTTTTCAAAAAGGTAGTGCAAATCTTGTGGTATTCGTCCACCAGCATTCTGCTAAGGTCCAAGTGGCATTTTGAGAAATCCTAAGAAGAAAATTATACAGGATTAAATGATGAGGGGAGATACTCTCCCTGGCAACTGCTGCACTTTAAAAATGACAGCTAATTTGCAAGCTCTTGGATAACCAAAACACCAGTAAGAGTTGGAGTATGCTATAAGACTTAAAGTAATTGTGTTCATGTCAGAGATGTGGCTTACTACTTAAGATCTTCCAGAAGCAGAGCCCAGAATCAAGGACATCTCCGAAGCTGACTGAGCCCTTTTGTAACCGTTGCCAAAAGCGCCCTGATATTCACTAACAAGCTTCCTGACTCCCAGTTAGGCAAAGATGCCCACTTCAGTGGGCACCCTATAGAGCCCTAACCAATCACCTAATGCCAACCGTCCAGCAGGAATTTTCTTCCTCTTGAGGCTACAAAAATTGGCTATTAACCCACAAAAACTGTTGACTTTCTGGTCTGTCAGCCCACATTATATCTGCTCTTCGTTCTTAATAAAAACTCACTCCCTTCTGAAAAAAAATAGAAAAAGATCTTCCTACTGTTTTGTTCTCTTACTTCCTGATTTACTGTATCAGTTTATCAGGTACACTTAGGAGCCTGATCTTGCTTTCCACTCAAAACATACAGCAAGTCTTCACACTCAAAGGAAAGAACCTTACAATTTGCGCTTTCCATTAATCCAGTGTTACCTTGATTTGGTTTAGATTCATAAGTCAAACAGAAGTCAAGAGCAAAAGAGGAAGGAAAAGAATCAGAAACAGTTTCACCTTGAACTTCTAAGATACTTTGTACTTTTTGTGGAGTGTTGAAATCATTGTAACAAAGTCACATTCCTCTAAGCCAAACAGAGGCCTTACCAAGCTAAGCATTTTTGACAACCACAGGTTTCATTTTCATAGTACTGTGTTGATATGTCTCATTAGGCTTCAGGTACCTGCTCTATTAAAATTCATACTTGCTTCTGCTTAGAAAGAAAAAAGCATTAAGAAAGGAACTTTGAGTTATGTTATGAAACTATGGCTAAATCTCAAGGATATACTATTATTCATGATTAACTCATTTGTATACAGTTTAATTGAGGTGTATGTCTTTACCCTGAATTTGCAAAGTCCATTTTGGGGCCCGCCCTCATTATTGAGGTAAAACCAAGAGAAATCAATACATGCATACACTGCTGAATAAACAAACACCTCTTTGAAAATTATTCCTAAACAGATCCGACTTCTGGACCTCATGTTCACCTTCTACATTAGAAATATGACTCACTTACTAAGCATTGACAAGTGTGTAGCCAATGTGATGATACATATAATTCTAATAGGTTATCTGGTCTCTGAAATGTTGTGAATGAAGCAAGGAATTTATATTTTCTTTATTAAGCAGCTGCATAGGCACGTGCTTTTTAAGTTTCAACCTTAGCAATTCTTGAAAAAATAATAGTCTTCTCCATCTAGCTACCGCAGACTTTTGTTTGCCATAACTTTCCTGTGATGCTCTGATGTTTTCAGTTGTAGAGGACAGGGACACAAGTTACTGAGTTGGCACAAGTTTTATGATGTTTCCTCAGAACACTAGAAGTGTACAACTTCCAATCCATTAGCAAGACACTGAGTCCCCTGCACTGTGGTAGTTGAGCACAATGTGAAGATTCCTCCACTGTCCAATGGAATTAAAGTATTGTTGGGAAGTTGAGCAATATACATATAAAAAAGAAGCTTAGCAACAACAGTAGGCAACAGACTGAAGTTCTGAGAAGTAATAGGGAGACTTAGCCCTATGTGTGTGAGTGTTATTCAGTCAGCCGTGTCCAACTCTATGCAACTATATGGACTAGAGCCCACCAGGCTCCTCTTCCCATGGGATTCTCCAGGCAAGAATACTGGAGTGGGTTGCCATTCCCTCTTCCAGGGGATCTTCCCAACCCAGGGATCAAACCTGGGTCTCCTGCATTGCAGGCGGACTCTACTGTTTGAGCCCCTAGGGAAGCATAAAGTAAGTCCATTTTAAGCTAAGAAAAAGAAAGGAAGAGCCAGTTTTGAATATATAGTGACTAGAAACAGGGCCCAAAGTGCAGTTTGAAGGACAGGTCAGATCGTGATTAAGCAAAAGGAATAGGTTCATTGAAGAGTGTGAACAAAGGAAAGAGATGGAGAAAACAATTCCAACAGCTTGTTTTATTGAGTATTGACTCTGTGCCAGGTACAGTATTAAATGTTTTGTATGTAAACTCATTCATG
Organism: Bison bison bison; assembly: GCF_000754665.1. NCBI lineage: Eukaryota > Metazoa > Chordata > Mammalia > Artiodactyla > Bovidae > Bison > Bison bison. Next base: position 8,348,274 of record NW_011495035.1, read on the forward strand.
AAGAAATTATAGGTGTACTTAGAGAAGCTGTGAGCAGTCAGTAAGGTGACCCAGGTTTATTCCTGGTTCTGACACTGGTCTGCCATGCTAAGATCTTCCTCCCCATGCTCCTTACTTTCTTCTCTTAGCAAATGAACAGTACCCACTGAGCAGTCTTGAAGTTTCTTCCTGCCCCAAATTCTATGTGAAAAGGTCAACATAGGAAAATGATTAATATCAGGATGGAAATGAACTGAAAATGATTGCTAGACTTGGGGGTTTTAGCTCAGAGACACTAGGATCATTTAGTTGTTAAATACTGTATTCAAGGCATTTTGCCAAGTCATCTCATTTTTTATACATTTGAATTTTGTAAAAACTAAGGTCCTGACCAACACTTTTTTATGATTTTACATAAGGATAACTCATTCATATGCCTATGGGAAATAAGTAGGTAATGCAAATGAATTAATTACATCCTATCTAAACAGGGTAGTGGGTACCTGTCCCTGTAACTGTTTGTTCTGAGGGAATGACATTATGTCTTCCTGGTGGTTCAGACAGTAAATAATCTGCCTGTGATGTAGGAGACTGGGGTTCAACCCGTGAGTCGGGATGATTCCCCTGGAGACAGGAATGGCAACCCACTCCCGTATTCTTGCCTGGAGAATTCGATGGACAAAGGAGCCTGGTGGGCTATAGTCCATGGGTCGCAGAGTCAGACACTCACTTGCAGTCATTTAGGGAGGATTCAGAAAGATGAAAACCATAATCATGATTAACCTGTTCGCATTTTCTATGTTCTCTTTCAGGCACTTATCCCATACCATCATATGACTCGTTGCTGGACATATATCTCTTGTTTCCTATTTCAGGTAAGAAAAACTTGAAGCTCAAAGAAGCTAAGTAATTCACCCAATTTTTACTAGCACTAAGAAAGGGAGAAGGTGATGACAGTTTTCAAACTCAGGATAATCTAACTGCAAAGCCCTTCCCCCCCGCCCCAACCAATCCATCCCCAATATCCAGGCTGCCTGGTGAGACAACAAAGCATTGAACATACTAGGTGGAATATAACATTTGGCTTTTATTGAATTAAATTTTTGAATTAAATCTGGCAGTCTAGGTTCATGTCAAAGAAATGGAAATAATATAAATAAATGACATTAGAGCTGAGAGGCAGCAATGGGAATAAATAAACCATAATTCTGGGCTCCCTGAGGTGGGAAAACTGTCATTCATGGGCACTGTGCAATTTAAAATCCAATCAGGATCTACCTCATATACTTCCAATAGCTTTTTCTACTTAGATGCAATCATTTATCTGCTCTTATCTTAGTACTGTTCAGCTTGGCTCATGCATTTCTCTATGAAGCATCTGGTTGGTTGAGAATGGTGTTTCAGCCTCAAGGTTACCTTTTTTGCTGTATTTAGTATCAACTTCTCTGCAATATAATACTTGCATATTTTTTTAACCTTTGTTCTATTTACCTGGCTTCCTGGCCCACTGAACATATTGGTTCCTGTTCACACAAACCTTTCCACCATGCTAGAGGCCCTTCTCCATCTCATCCATGGACACTCATACAACTTGTATCCAATCACTGGGCAGTCCAAAGGGAAGTCCACCTCTAGGCAGCTCCAAAGTGTCTGTAGCATGAATCATTGACTTTGACAAGGAAAACAGTTTTCTGTTTAAGACATATTGGGAACAATCTCCAAAGGCTTTACAGTATTTAAAATCAGGCCACCTGTTAAACACCTTTGGTAATCTGCTTTTGGGAGCTGATTTTCAGGACTATAACAATTTTATAATCTGAACAACTTTAATCAAGACTCTTACCTTGGCAGATGCCATCTTTTTATATTAGGCATTATTATATACCTATTTTATATAGATGCCAATTTTATACTAGAATCTTCTGACAGTCTGTCTGTTGAAGTTTTTGCCCTCTATTTGATCCCCAGTGATTTCTTTTTCCTGAGTTGCTGTAGATTAATATATAACAGCTGTTTGTCTAGCATGTGGAACTCACATAATTAAGACTTTAGCTCTCTACACCCTTAATTTTCAAACCTGCACCATGTTAACATGTTCTGCAGTTGGAAGAAAGTTTCTTCACCATTATGTCTTATGCATGCTCTAAAATAAAGATCTACTTAATGGACAATTCTATCCCATGGCCCATAAATATTAATATGAATTCCATTAGTTAGAGCGAAATGTGCTCATTTGTTGAATGTTTTCAAAGAATATAATGCTGATTTATTTTTACATTAGAGGATGTATTCTTAGCATTTGGAATCATTCTTGCTTAATTGGTTATCAGCTATTCTCTCATAAATAAATGAATAAATGAAACTCACATTACTGGCCACTAGTGACACAGGAGAAGCTGACTTCTGGTGCCTTCCTAGACCTTGTCATTGGTTATTACCCTCAAAGCTGTCCAGTGAGTGAGAAGAACCCTGTCATCTGACACAATATGCCTTTGATGTAATAGAAATGTCATAAAAAGAAGGCATGAAGTTCAGTTGTCCCAGAAAACATCTCACTAAATACAACTAAGTTATATAAAAATGGGGCATTCAAATTCTATAACTTATTGCCAACCAAATAATTCAACCATTCACAAATAAATCTCAGTGGATAATTTATCAATTTAATACAGCTAGGGTCATATTGGAATAGCAGCTTCAAATTGGTATGTTCCTCTCACTGAAGGCTCCTAAGGTGAAAGTAAAAAGGAATAATAACTGTATCCTCCTTATAAAATATTGTATGGAAGTGGTATTCAGTTAATTATTTGATGAACAAGAAGTTTAATCTTCATTTAAAATTTTTTGATCGTTAATAAAAACATACAGAGAAAGTTTAGAGCACTGAAAAATGTACATTTTAGCCCAGAATTCAGCATGGCTGTAGCACAAGTAAATTAGTCTATATCTTGTGGGCTCCCTGTTTAACACAATAGCTGCTGCTGCTGCTAAGTCACTTCAGTCGTGTCCGACTCTGTGCGACCCTATAGACGGCAGCCTACCAAGCTCCCCTGTCCCTGGGATTCTCCAGGCAAGAACACTGGAGTGGGTTGCCATTTCTTTCTCCAGTGCATGAAAGTAAAAAGGGAAAGTGAAGTCGCTCAGTCGTGTCCGACCCTCAGTGACCCCATGGACTGCAGCTTTCCAGGCTCCCCCGCCCATGGGATTTCCCAGGCAAGAGTACTGGAGTAGTGCCATTGCCTTCTCCGTAACACAATAGCAGACATTATCAAAGATACTACACAAATGTAATTCATTCATTCAATAATAAATTTAAGAACACTGGATTGGCAGGCATGAGTTAACTGCTTTGAAGATATTAAAACATTGTGAGATATATCCCTAACTTTTCATATTCAGGGAATTAACAAGTCTCTCTGTAGATCATCTCTGGTTCTTCATTTATTTCAGTATTATGCCTACAAATGCATAGGGTACAAACTTGTGGATATTCCAACAACAATAATTACTGCTAACTAGTTGTCATAGCTAGTGAACTGATCCTGATCTTAAGGAACTGTAAGGCAACAGAATAAATGAGCATCTTGTCTTTTATTATTTAAAATATCCATGCCTTGTTGAGTATGTATTCTAAACCGAAGGCTGTACTATGCAGCTCTCTTCTGTTTACTTCCCTCTTAGCCCAGGAATTGTTCTCTTATTATCATCATTACTTTTGTATCACAGGTGTGGCAGCTTGGCCTCAGAGGGGTTCTATAGCTTACACATGCTGCAGCTAGCAGGGAGTAGGAACAGGTTTTGAAGCTAAGCAATTGTCCCTAGAGCTTAAGCTCTTAATACTCTTCCATTCAAATGCTGGGTATAAGTATACATAAACAGATTCATTTGAGTCATACTGCTAAAGTAAACTAATGGCTGATTTCTCTGCCCAAAGTGCAGAAATAAACTCGATGAATTCCATGTATCTTTTCTTTCTTTCTTTCTTTTTTTGTTTGAAGAGTTCACCAGGAGAAAATAGCTTCCAAGAAACCTCGGGTGATATGCAAAACCATGCGTGCATGCTCAGTCTCTTCAGTTGTGTCCAATTCTTTGTGACCCTGTGGACTGTAGTTCGCCAAGCTCCTTTATCCATGGAATTCTCCAGGCAAGAATACTGGAGTAGGTTGCCATTTCCTCCTCCAGGGGATCTTCCCAACCCAGGGATCGAACTCACTTCTGTCTCCTGCATTGCAGACAAATTATTTACCACTGAGCCACCTGAGAAGCCCATGCAAAACCATATTCTTTATAATTTTTTTAAATATTTTAGTATGAAAACCTCAGACTACTACTGGGTACTTGTTGCAGGATATTTAGTGCTTACCAATTATTCCATGTGCTTCTCTACATTTCCCAGCTTCTCTTGCAATTATTCTGGAGCCATGCATCTAGTTTGGCCCATGGATGCTGACAGGAAATGACATGTTTGATGTCTGGGCTGAGCTTGTTCATTCATTCCTCTATTTCCCTGAAGTGTTCTTAGAAGCTGTGTGTTTCAGAAAGCATAGCTACTGGGTGTAGAATGGCTGCCCAACATACACTAGGGTAAGGGTCTATGTGGGCTTCCCTTATAGCTCAGTCAGTAAAGAATCTGCCTGCAGTATAGGAGACCTAGGTTCGATCCCTGGGTTGGGAAGATCCCCTGGAGAAGGAAATGGAAACCTACTCCAGTATCCTTGCCTGGAAAATCTCATGGACACAGGAGCCTGGTGGGCTGCAGTCCATGGGGTCACAAAGAGTAGGGCATGACTGAGCTACTAACACTTACTTACTTGAGGGTCTATGTGAAATTTACTGAAGTCACTGGGATTTGGAAATCAACCTAGCCTAAGTTAATCTGACTAATACTAAAGTTTAATTGTCCATAGGTTAAAAATGGAGTTATCTAGTCATCCATGCATGCCTGTTCTGTCACCTCAGAGACACACTGTCTTGGAAGACAGAATCTGTTTCATGTGTTAGTCATTAGCAGGATGCCCAGTACTGGCCATTATCCATGCCAACTTACAGCATCAATAGTGCTCTGGGTTTTCACTTCAGAGAAATTGGAAAAGATGATGCATATCTGATTAGGAAATAGGCTCATTGTTACCGCTAGCTTCCAGTATGTGAATGGACTGAAGTCTTTCTGCCGACCAGTAATGAAAGGGGTGTGTAAGATTTCCATAGTGGTCACCACATTGTCCCTGTGTGTTGAGGTGAGTCATAATAAGTTGCCCTGACTTTTGGCAGAAGTCCAGGAAAACCAGGGACATTTGCTCAGATTCTTGGCAAGGATGACTTTATGTCAAAATTTTATCATTAAAAAATACCAAATAAAAGTTAATACAAGATAACATTATCATCACTTCCCCTCATTCCTAGGGAAATATGTGGACTTTTAAATATATTGTATTCTAGACATTATCACTTTCAGCAATCTAGAATGAAGCTACTATTTAAGTAAAATTCTATATTATCTGATTCCTCAGATGTACTGCATCAGAATCAAATATTTAGGCAGTTAAAGAAGAAAATTTAAAACATATCTTCTGGGTTTGATACTATAACATGGGGATTTATTCGTAGAATTTGAGAAAGACCCTTCCTGCATTTTAAAAATCCAAAATTGTCTCACAGTTATACACACGACACATTTTAAGATTTCAACTCAGATAACTTTGAACATTTCAGATTATTTTTTCTCCCTCATACAAATAGTACATAAATGTAAAGGAAATATTAAGTGCCTGTAGTATCAGACAATCTGAGATCCTCTATTTTGAGAATTTATCATTGTGCCTTTCAAATTGTCTCCAAATCCCACCTGCCTTCAGAGCCTCAGAAGCTGGCTTTCTATTTTGCTATGATTACTCAATAGAAAATAAACAGATGGCCTGAAAAAAATCCAAAAATACAAATAGGGTAGAAATTGCCCTGGGCGTTTGAACAACATCAAAGTAAGGTGGGGTTTTTTTGCTTTTTGGTTTTGGTCCGGGGATTCTGTTTGACAAACAAATCTCCTGAAACACATACCTTGATATGATTTCACTCTCAGCCACCATCAATTGTGTTTTTTGTTTTGTTTCTATTTAAATCCAAAGATAAAGTTTCTTTTTTTTTTTAAATTCTGATGAGTGAATAATCAATGATTGGTACTTCAGAAGTATATTAAACTGGGGGTTGGAGGGAGGAGGAAATCCATGCAAGACTTTAGGATGTATGAATTCCTTTATTTCAGCAGTGAAGAACTTCAGGGCCACTAATCTCATTAATTAAATTGCTTTCAAATAAAGGCCAGGTCCACTGACACCTGACAGAGATAAATTACGCCTGAGATAGAGTTCAGTTTTCCTGCATACGCTTGCCCTTTATGTGTTGACATCCACATATACGACTCTTAGTTAAACATATTTTATGTTTCCAATAACCCGTATCCTCCTGCTTTTTTGTTTGTACAACTTTATCAGAGAACTTCATGTATAGGACTTTGAAGAGAAAACTGAGGGGCAGAGATATTAAATGTCCCAGCCCTGTCGGGGTACAGGGCACAGCTCCACAGGTTGAATCCTGAACAAGGCACCCAGTCAATGGCATAAATCAGAACTTAAAGTCAACCTCAGTGGTGTCCCCCAAGCCCCAGACTTGGTGATTCTGCATCAGACTGAACCAAGAAGCTTTGAGATCAGTCCCACCCCTGGTGGGATCACCCAAGAGGAAGTCCCTTTCTCTAATTCATACAAAGGCACCATCTGGTCTTTGCAGCATCCTGGTTGCTCTGAATGAAAGGAGTGAAGGCTGCTTTTGTGATTTCTACACTTTCAAGATTAACAATCATGGCACCATCCCAGCTAGTTCAGAAACACAAACATGGAAGCCTGAACAAGTAAAGTTAAATTAGGTGATTTTGAAATTCCACTGATAGTCTATCAAAAATAGAGGGATGGAGACTGGCATGCTGGCAGCTAAGGCAAACTTTAGCAAGGCCTGGAAAGGGAATACAGAGTAGCTGTTAGGGCAGTAGGATTTGGTTTTGACCAATCTGTACTCAGACTTCTCTGATGACTCAGACAGTAAAGAATCTGCATGCAATGAGGGAGACCTGGATTTGATCCCTGGGTTGGGAAGATCCCCTGGAGAAGGGAATGGCTATGCACTCCAGTATTCTTGTCTGGAGACTTCCATGGACATAGGAGCCTGGTGGGCTACAGTCCTTGGGGTTCCAGTGAGCTATGACTGAGCGACTCACAATTTCACTTTCAATCTGTACACAAATCCTCATTCTTTCCACCTGTTAACTGTATGTATGTGACTGTTTACTACATATGCTTTATGACTCCATTTCTCTAAAGATAAAATGAGCAAAAGAGTACCTACTTCAGAAAGGTATTCTGTGAAGATTTATGTCTTAGCATGTTAGGTGACCCATTAGCCAAGGTTATTATGCCAGGATCATCAGCACCACGGTCATCATTGCAGCACTGTATATTAAATCCCATAAGTACATGTGAAAAAATGAATATTTTCAGGCCTCATTCTTTATTAACTTAATCAGAATAAATGGACCTGGGATCTGGAAATTGGCACTTTTAACACGGATATCACGTAATTCTAACAGGACCTTGAAAATGAGAACTTCAGAGAGATAGAAGCTCTGCCTCAGAAACAGACCATTTGAATTCACTCCTTATTTTAATAGATGAAGAAAAATACCCATGTTGGTTTACCAAGCTTCCAAAGTCTACCCAATTAGTTTTCCTTCTCATTATCTCCCAGCGTTTTGATGGACTCCTTTATGTAAAACATCATGGTAGCTTTTTTCCGACCATCACGGAAAGATGAATCAGAAAGTAGGTTTAAGTTTGTTTGAGAGATGAAAAGTCTCGAGAATTTTCTTATTAGAATACAACCACGCTGACCTTGGCATGCTGCTATCCTATTCACTTCTAAATTCCACCTTAATGTTCTATCAAATTTAAACTATAAGCCAGAGACATGCTGTAGGTTGACAGAACCTTCTTCAAGGATCTGCTCCTAAATGAGACTCATGTACAATAAGGCACGATTGGAGGTAACTTTGGAAGTGTACAGGTAAGACTGGTCAACTGCCTTAATGAATGATGTTGCTGTTGTTAGTAGCTCAGTCATATCTGACTCTTTTGTGACCCCATGGACTGTAGGCCACCAGGCTCCTCTATCCATGAATTTACTGGGCAAGAATACTGGAGTGGGTTGCCATTTCTTCCTTTAGGGGATCTTCCCAACCCAGGGATCAAATCAGTCTCCCCATCTCGTGTTGTATGCAGATTCTTTACTTCTGAGCCACTGTGGGAGCCCAATAAATGAGGTCAGGGTCTCCCAGATCTAAAGAACAAAGTCACCTTCCCAATGACTGAGTAGAAGGCCAGAAGGCACTATGCTGTGAAATTTTGTCAGGCAATGAAATGGTGTTGAACTTTACAGATATGGCCCTGAGATTTAAGAGTTGTGAGTCGACTGACAAACACATCAGAATGAGAATAAACCATACATTATTATACCAGTTTTACCACTGGAAAAATAATAGAGCTTGAAAACTGGAAGCAGCCTTTAGAAATTATCCAATACATTTCTTAATTTTATACAGAAGAAAGCAAAAGCCTTGAAAAGTCAGATAACATATATGGAGTCACATGGCAATACACTGGCAGATCTGGGACAGTGATGATAATAATGCCAACTTAATTCAAACACTATTCTAGGTATTTTATATACCATTAACTCATTAAACTTCAGCACTTCATTGGCAATGAAGAAAATGAAGCTCAGAATGGTTAGATAACTTGTGTAAGATCGCATATCTAATATATAGAGAAGCTAAGATCTAAACTGTTATATCAGATTCCAAACCATGTTTAGACTCAGTTCTAACTTTTTTTGCACCACTCTGCTCTCACTCCCATTTCCTGTCTGTTGGGTTAGAGCCTCTTCTTCAATCAAACTCTTGAAAGTGAATTGGCTTTGTATCCCAAATCTGGGTTCATCAAGGTTTGAAGAAACACTTTATCACCAAGCAGTTAGATATCAACAAATGAAAATTTTTAAATGGATTTATAAAGCCAGCTAAAGAGAGTTCTGCAACTCCCAAATGTCACCACTGTCATTTAGATGATTAACTGACATTCAGAGCAAGTGGAAGTTTGGAACCAGCTTGAAACAGTAGTTCTCCAAGGAATAGAAGAGAGAAATAAAATGAGGACATCTCCTAAATTGTTATTTTTATAGCAAAGACTTGACTTTGATAATAAAAATATAAATGGAGACAAGCAAACACATAGATAGATTATAGGTAGAGATATAGAGATAGATATAGATATAGATCCAGAATAGATATAGATACAGAGGAAGCACTAGCTAAAAGGAAGAGAGGGCCAGAAAACCAGTGTAAGAAGCCAACAAAGTTGCTGGGAAATGTTCATAAATGCTTGCAGTGAAGACTACAAGGGAGACTCATTACCCCCTTGCACACCAGAAGGACAGCTGTGGGGCAGTCTGCTGCTTCTGCAGAGGCAACAACAGTTAAGAGGAGAATAAAATGCAGAGAGCTCTGCTGCAGGTGCCCATTGAAAAATAGCCATGTTGTGACTGAAACATCTGTATGGGAAGAATGACACCAGCCATAGATGCTAAAGAAAGCTATCAGAGTCCCATGATAATGATGATAGGTGAGATTCAAGTACAATTCTATTGGTTAGAATTGCTATTGTTGTTGTTGTCAATTATTCTTGTTGTTAATATTTCACATATTTTTACATGTTAAAAATATCTGGGGCCTGGAGACAGATACAAGATTTTCACAGATTTCATTAACAATTGAATGCAACATAAATGCAATGGTTGAATGTCAAGCTGTGTATATAAAGATGATACATTCATGCCTCTAGTCAACTGACAGCCTGTGAAAATGACCAGAGAAGGAAGATTTCTCTTAAAAAAAAATGGATGAAATTACAAGTTAAAGGGATGAAATGCAGAGAGTCCTGGAGGCAGGAAAACAAAGGGTGCAAGTAGGAAGGTAGAACAAACTGGCAGTAGAATATAACAAAGGAAAGCAGTGTCAAAGAGACAAGACTATAGATAAGATTGGGGCAATGTTGTAGAGGCTTCAGGGCAAGGAATTCTGTATTCTAGTTCCTAAAGGGATGGGAGACATGGACAGTTTTGAAGCAATGTTTCAGTAGGCTTGAAACATCAAATTAGTCACCAACTGCTGATCTAAATATTTACAAATGGAAAGATACGAATTTTTAGGAGCACTAAAATCTATTGTGATACAGAAGGAGTTTTCTTTATCATAAGGGGAAATAAAGCTATATATCATAACGGAAAGCTAGGGGAAGATTTCCAGTGTTCTCTTCCTCAAAAATCGGTGACTTTGATCTATTAGAAAACTCCTCATCACCATTTATCTTCCTTTCCTTTCTCTTCCTAACTGCATAAGGGCTAGCAATCAGAGCTACTTTACTACTGTAGTTCTCACATCAGTGTCTCTTTTTTAATATCTTTTCAACAAGCAGGAATACAAAACGGCAGAAGGAGTGGAGGACACCCATCATTGGTGGGCACCGCTCTCTAGGGCAAGGAGCTGGTAGCAGGAAGGGAGCAAAATAGAAATGACCAGGAAAGAGTGAATCTGGAAAGCTTTTAGTTTCTCTTTCATTCTTCTAACAAAAGAAAAACTCAGCATGTCTTCAAATTAAAAAGGAATAAAATTATTTCCAGATTGTCATGTGGTCAGGTAACATCAGGCCTACCCTCCTCAAGACAGCACAGTCATATTTGACTGGAGATTCTATAAAAACTTTAGAATTTTTCTTTAAAAGAAATATTTTAGCATCAGTGATGTGGCATGGACAATAAAGAATATCATTCATTTTTAAGTAAAACAGAATGAGAGATTATAAAAATTTTCTCATGTATGAATCACTATTTTGGACCCCTGAAACTAATCTAACATTGTAAATCAACTACATTTTAATAAAAATAAACAAAACCCCAAAGCTCCTCATGCAAAGATAAGTATAGAGATATAAAAGAGGATCTGAAAAAGGACCTGTGCCATGTATAAGGTCTATTTTTGCATTTATAATTCAGAGGAAAATGTATTATAAAAGCAGTTTATAGTGGAAAAATATTGAACAAATCATCTGTTTCTAAATGAAATTTAAAGTATAGGTCACAAATTAGAAGTATACGTTGATAAAAGAATTTTTAAAATTGATGGCTACTATAGGTTCAATCAGAGAAGGCAATGGCACCCCACTCCAGTACTCTTGCCTGGAGACTCCCATGGACAGAGGAGCCTGGTAGGCTGCAGTCCATGGGGTCGCTAGGCGTTGGACACGACTAAGCGACTTCACTTTCACTTTTCACTTTCATGCATTGGAGAAGGAAATGGAAAGCCACTCCAGTGTTCTTGCCTGGAGAATCCCAGGGACGGGGGAGCCTGGTGGGCTGCCGTCTATGGGGTCGCGCAGAGTCGGACGCAACTGAAGTGACTTAGCAGCAGCAGCAGCATAGGTTCAATAGCAAGATTGTTGGCACTAAGGAGTTGAACTGGCATTACAGAAAGTGTAATCATTGAAAAAAATTTATGTGATGCTTTCCAAGAAAAGATAAAAATGATAAAAGAATAAAGAAGACAATGAAAAATGCTTGATAGCCAGGACTGAAATAGAGATTTAGCTTTCTTTCAGATGAGTGTTTTTAACATACACAAATGGAACAGAAGATTCAAAGTTCTAAACAAAGAATGTTTTCCTTAGCTCTTCTTGAGCTTTCTAACTAAAAGAATCACAAAATACTGGGCTTTAATTAAACTACCTTGGCTCAGTAGTAGAGAGTTAGATTGAGGGAACAGAGAGAAATCTGAAAAATGCACTCCCCCTCAAAAATAAAAATTGATTATATGATAAAGAATATGTTCCAGCTCAGCAGAGAGAAGCTGGGTTATTGGTACAACTGACAAACAGTTAAGTTAAAGATTTATATAAAGCCATCTATGAAAATATATATCAGATGGATTCAAAATGAAATTCTAAATGTGAAATCATATCCCTGGTGACTCAGATGGTAAAGAATCTGCCTGCAACGTGGGAGACCTGGGTTTGATCCCTGGATTGGGAGGATCGCCTGGACAAGGAAATGGCAACCTATTCCTGTATTCTTGCCTGGGAAATCCCATGGAGAGAGGAGCCTGGTGGGCTCAGTCCATGAGGTCTCAAAGAGTCGGACATGAAAGAGTGACTAACACTTTCCCATGAATTAGTAGAAAATATATGTGCATACTTGTATATCAGAGCTGAAGTCATATCTAAACACAAAAGCAATAAAAGAAATTATGAACAAAAATTGATTAGCTTTGAATATCCTGCAGTCAACTTTTTTTTCACTTGGACATTTGAATATTTGGAAAGATTTGTCTATATCCTCAGACTTTATTGCCTTAATACACTTTCATCAAGGTACCAAAACCTGACTTTCACCCTAGTGAAATGAATGTATCAGCTTTTGCTAAAGTCACCAATAATCTAATAGTAACCAGTGGAAAGTACCACAATCCTCTTCTCATCTAGACTAGATATCTAGACTAGAGACTCTTCAACTGTTTGCGACACTTATTCATTCTCCCTTGAAACTTTCAGTAGTGTTAGTGACCTTATATTCACCTTGTTTTCCTTCCACTTAGAGCCTCAGCTAGCGTGTGGGAAACTGTCTTAGAAATTGCAAAAAAAAAGTGAGAGCCTCATGCTAACGTGCATAGTGTTTGCTGCTGTTGTTGTTTACTTGCTAAGTCATGTCCAACTCTTTGTGACCCCATGGACTCCTCTGTCCTGACACCGCCAGGCTCCTCTGTCCATGGGATTTCCCAGGCAAGAATATTGGACTGAGTTGCTATTTCCTTTGCCAAGGGATCAAGGTACATAGGTTAGTACATGGGATCTTAGCTTACTCTCATGCCTCTGACCAGTTGCTTTTGTGCAGGACACAACCTGCTCAACTCTATGTGGCTGCCCTCTTCCTACATCATTCTGCTCATTCCCATTTCCCTTTGTAGATTTCTAACTACACTACCCATTCTACAGTGATATAATTGAATAATCATTATATTAATATTTTAAATGTTGGAATTTTCTGGTTTTTAGAGTTAAGCAATATGCAGAGCATTAAGGACTTAAACTGTAGTCATAACACATAATTTAAGTCACATAAGCCTTGCAAATATGAATGAAAATAGTAAAACTAACAAAAATTAAAAGGTACCTAAAAGGAGTAAGTGCAAAATGTATTCACATTTCATAATGAGAAGTCGATATAGAGTTAAATGTTATGACATCTAAAACAGAAAGTTGTGACTAAACTAAATGAAGTTTTAATGATAAGCGTTAGAACAAAAGGCAAAATTAAAAGTGCAAATAGCAGTTGCTTCTTGGAAATAAAACTGGGAGGATTTTCGCTTTTTATGCTATTCTGTTCCATTTAATTTTTCTTAACCCTGAACCACTTCTATCAAAGAAGTGCATATACCTAGTTTTAATATTTATTAAAGGATGAAAAGAAAAGAGAAGAAAGAAAAGAAAGGCGGTTGGACCAGTTGACCTTTAAGGTCTCTTATATCTTGAGAGTCTGTAATTCTGTGATCACAGATGCAGTTTAGGAAGATTAATCTTGAGCTGTGTGCAAGATGGATTGGAATGGAGAGAGATGGAAGTGGAGAAGCCAATTACTAGGTTATTATAGTACAGAGGGTAAAAGTAATGAGGGTCTGAGCTAAGGTGTAGGTAGCAGGAATAGAGGGAAGGTTAGAAACTCAAAAGCCTTTGTGGAGATAGAATGTACCAAATTTGGAAATTGATTGGATGGAGGTATAGGGTTTGGGAGAAAGAGGCATTAAATTGATTATAAGATTTCAAGTCCATGTGATTGTAAAACAGAGTGGTATCATTAGCTGCAATAAGAGAATTAGAAACAGAAGGAATATTCCAATGACCAGGCCAACCTGCATGAGGGAAGACTGTGATTATGAAAAGCAGCTTAATCATTAGTGAATGGGAGCATGTGTGTGTGTGTTAGTAGCTCAGTCGTGTCCAGCTCTTTGCAACTCCATGGACTGTAGCCCGTCAGGCTTCTCTGTCCATGGAATTCTCCAGGCAAGAATACTGGAGTGGATTGCCATTCCCTTCTCCAGAGAAACTTCCCAACTCAGGAATCAAACCCTCTTCTCCTGCATGGCAGGCAGATTCTTTACTATTTCAGCTACAGGGAAGTCTGAATGGGAGCATAGTGGTAGTCCAAAAAAGAAAAAAAAAAAACTTAGGTAGCACCTAAATATATTGAAGGTTGTGGCTCCTACTCTCCAGCCAGGGAGAATGGGGGATAATTTCTGAGTCAGTAGAAGCTTTTTTGTAGCTTGATGTGTCCTGAGTTAAGAAAAAAAAATTTTTTTTTAAACCTTCTCTCTACTGAAGGAAACAAAATATCTTGAGTTGAAACAGCCCTTTAGCACTATTCTGTAAAATTGCCCTTGCCATGCATAACTTTAAAAATTAATAATAATAGTATCTCACTTACAAAAGTCTCTCAAACACTGCATGTGGGATAAAAGTAATAACTCTTATAGTATATCTGATAATATCAAAAATATACTCATTAAGCAAATAGATAGTTATCAAAAATATACATGTATATTTGTAACAATTATCTTTAATTTTCTTTACAATACCAAAATTGCAAGAACTGAATTTCCTAATTTCATGGAAGTAAATTAGATCATTTATTTCCTGAGTTTCACTGTCATTCCACTTTATTTGGATCCTTTATTTTATTTATGCCTGCCTCTTTCTATTCAATGGAAAGAGGCATCCCTTAAATATTAAAATATGTTATCAAAAATTATAGTTAATTCAAAATAAGAAAACAGAACAAGCTAATTCCAGGTAATGTTGTAAATGAAAACTGAAATTTCGGTAGATCAACAAAAATAGAAGTTTATTTCTGTCTCAAGTAAAGGTCATTTATAGCAAAGGTGGGGATCGACTCCTGATAGTTATTCAAGGATCTAGGCTTAAAAAGCTTTACCATCTCCAGCACATTCCTTGCAAGTTCTCCCAGAGTGTTAACTTCTTATCAACGGATATGGAAGAGAAGTGAAATTTCACAAGAAGGTTTTATGGGCCAGATCTGAACATGATACACGTCAGCACTGCAAACATTCCTGTGGCATAAACTCTGCCATACAGCCACAACCAACTGCAGGCGATACTGGGAAATAAAGTCCAATACATTCCCCAGAGGAAAAGGAAATGGAATGGGTTCCACATATATTTAGCTGGTCTGTACCATCATTCACCCTGCTGATCCTCAATACCTGGATACTCTTCATCCCACACATGAAACATATTCATCTCCTTTCCAATCCTCACCTAGGATTTTTGAGTAGCTCTATTTCTGAGGTTTCTGAGTGAAGCACAGGCACCTCCATGAGGACTCAGTACAGCTCCGAGTGGATCAGTAGCCTGTGATCAAAAGGACAAGGTATCAACTGTACCTGCCTTAACAAACACACACACACGCACACACACAGTATTAAATGGAAGAGGCAACAAAAGGATCAACTCAATAAACTCCTTTTGAAAAAGGGAAGAACAAGGCTTCCCTGTGGCTCAGTAGTAAAGAATCCTTCTGCCAATGCAGGAGACACAGGTTCTATACCTGATCCGTGAGGCTCTCACATGCTGCAGATCAACTAAGCCCGTGTGCCGCAGCTGCCAAGCCTGTGCTCTACAGCCCAGGAACTGCAACTACGGAGCCCATGAGCTTCAATTACTGAAGCCCACGTGCCCTAGTGCTCCACCACAGAAGAAGATATTGCAATGAGAAACCTGTGCAGTGAAATAAGAGAGTAGCCCCCACTCACTGCCACTAGAGAAGAGCCCACACAGCAATGAAGACCCAGCATGGCCCAAAATAAATAATAAATAAATAGTAATAAATGAAATTATGAAAAAAAAACACAGAACATAATATATTAAAAAAGGAAGAACAGATGACACATAGCAGTCGCAAGTCTTCATGATTATACAGGTCATATAGAATGATGTTAGTAACACTGGACACAGTGGGATTCATTTATTCATTAAATCTTAACTTTGCTTTACTTGGGAGCCAAAAGTGTTGTCATTGTTTTATATATTCTCTGCCTTGGCCCCTACTTAGTTTCTCCTCGGTCGTTGCTCCCTTGGCCACGTCTGAGAGATGTGGACGCCCTTCTCAGAGATGGCCCAACTTCTGCAGCGTGCTTTCTGTCCAGCTTAAGGCTTCCAAAAGTCAAACTTGCTATTTTAGTCTAGGTTTGTGGTTTTTTTGAAAATCAGTCAATCAGTTCAGTCACTCAGTCGTGTCTGACTTTTTGCGACCCCATGAATCGCAGCACGCCAGGCCTCCCTGTCCATCACCAACTCCCGGAGTTCACTCAGACTCACATCCATCGAGTCAGTGATGCCATCCAGCCATCTCATCCTCTGTCGTCCCCTTCTCCTCCTGTCCGCAATACCTCCCAGCATCAGAGTCTTTTCCAATGAGTCAACACATACCATCAAAATTTTACTAGGCATCTGATTTGTTTGCTTCTAGTTAATTCCATGTTCTAATAGCTAAACTCAGTTTTTTTCCTGAGACGTAGTTTTCAGGTGAAATTGTTTTCTTCTTCACCAACCTACTTCTCTTGCAAATAAATGTTGGGATATGTTTAGCTTTACTGAGTCCTCCTGATTTAAGTGGGAAGCTCCAACTCAAGCGGATTTTTTTGCTGCAAGTTTGAATCTAAGTGAATATTTGTCATTCACAGCCTTTTCCAATCTTATTTCCTGTTTGACTTTTACTTTTTCAATTCATTTTTTTCCCAAACCTTGCAGGGCCTCATATTTCTGGAAACTTTCTCTTCTCTGTTATTGCTCTGTGGAAATACCTAATTACTGTTCAACCTGTACTCCTTCTAACATCATGTTTTAGCTCAGCCAGTGGCAACAACTACTCGTCAATGATACATTTTTCAACACCTTTTCATATAGCCAAAAGCTTTGTGTATATATATTATTCATATTCAAGTTATCACAGGCAAACAAAAGCTTTGTCACTGAAGAGCTTGCATTTCTATATTTCTTGCTTCTGACATCAGTTTTCAATGCTGCCTACTAATTAACTACTAAGCAAAAAGCAACCTTGAAAGGATGAAGATGGCAGAGACTCTATCAAGCTGGCATCCTGCATGTCTATGTGAAACAGAAACCACTCTGCTCTAATTTTTATTACAGAAACACACAGTGTCTTACCTCCATAAAATTGAAAAAAAGGGGAAAAGGAAAAAAATTAAGAAATAGCTAGTATCTATTACCAATTTCTTTAGTAATTAATGTTAGTAGCCACTGTAACTGATAAATTCTAATGCCTTGGTGGCTTATACATTAGGAGTTTGTTTATTGCCCTTGTAAGATACAACTGTTGCAGAGCAATGGGAGAGTAGGGTTGAAAGAGACTCTACTCCCTTCAATATATGTCTTTCAAGATGGCCCTAGACATTGTGAATCAGCAGGCAGTTTGGGGAAGGGAAAGACCAGCAGTGGGTGGCCAGGTCTGAACGTGACACACATGCCTGTGACCTACATTGTATTCATTAGAATTAGTCGTGGAGGCTGGAAATTCCTGCTGTGGAGGCTGGAAACTATGATACAGCCTCTGCCACAGATACTTGCTTTGTTAGAGGATTCCCAATGGGTCTGAGCAACTCAGCCTCCAGGATAAAAATGAAGCACATTACGAGGACAAGGCATATAGTTTCTTAGGGGAGACAAAAGCTTTCCTAGAAATAAATCCGACAAAAGAACTTTCTTCCTAATATGGAAACTTGCACAGGGACTGTGAAATGATACAGCAGATAATTCTTTTGACAAGAGTCTTAAAATCAATTTAATAGTGCTTTTCATTTATTTCACATGACATTAAGTGGTAATTTGAGAATAGCATTTCCCTCATTAGTGGGGGCCAAGATTCCCATCTTAAGAAGGATGTACAGTACTTTCTGGTGGATCTGTAGGCATTGGAGAATAGCCTGAACCCTTAATTGTTTTTCTCTAATCTCTTCTGTACAGAGAATGAAATGCTCTAATGCTTTTTACTTTAAAGTGAAAAACAAATGAATTTCCTTGAGCCTCATTTGTGTAGATGTATCATCGCTAGCATTCTGAAATCAATAATTTCTAACCCATGCCATTGACAACTCTGTTAGTATAGAAACACTCTTTCCTAACCCTGACTCAAAGCACTGGGTGCAAAGACACAATTGCTCAGAAGCTGCATCTGAAGAGGCAAAGTAGGCAGAGGGAGCATTATAGTATCATAAAAAAAAAAAAAAAAAAAAAAAAA
>NW_011495035.1:8366829-8367659 GCF_000754665.1 Bison bison bison
AAAAAAAAAAAAAAAAAAAAAAAACCTGCTTTGGAATAACAGCCTATAGCTCAAAACTGAGCTCCATCCCAAGTGAGTTGTGAAAACTCAAAACTCCCTTCATCAGGTTTCTCATCTGTAAACAGAATGTCAACAATAGCATTCCCCTAATAAGCTATAAGGATGTAATGAGTTCATATATGTAAACTGATCAGAACAAAGCCTAGTAAAGGGAAGGGAACTCAATAGAGACTGACTCTCATTTCTACTATTAGTTATTTATTACTGTGTAAAATGTTAGAGTTGAGGAAACTGAATCAAATATCACACTTACCAAAGAAATACTGAGTTTGATGCCATTCCTTCCTTCAGCAGGCCTTATTTAACTACATGTATCCATTTCCATAACATATCTTCATACATTATTAGTATATTTCCAAGATATACCAAATGTCTTTTGAATTAGAGTAGGAATAACAAACAAATAGGAAAGTGAATCTTATCTTTTTTTAATATAAATTTATTTATTTTAATTGGAGGCTAATTACAATATTGTATTGGTTTTGCCATACATCAACTTAAGAGAAAAAATTGAAGTGTCCAAATCCTTCATAATAGAAACAAAGATTGCCGTTCTTGAGTATAGTTCATGCAAGAAAATGGAGGAAGGTTGTGCTATTATATAAACTAATATTACCACTGATTACAATAAAAGCACTTTCTAGAATTACTTAAGAGAAGGAAATGGCACCCCACTCCAGTACTCTTGCCTGGAAAATCCTATGGATGGAGGAGCCTGGTAGGCTGCAGTCCGTGGGGTCGCTAGGAGTCGGACACGACTAAGCGACTTC
>NW_011495035.1:8367759-8424623 GCF_000754665.1 Bison bison bison
CGACTTCACTTTCCCTTTTCACTTTCATGCCTTGGAGAAGGAAATGGCAACCCACTCCAGTGTTCTTGCCTGGAGAATCCCAGGGATGGGGGAGCCTGGTGGGCTGCCGTCTCTAGGGTCGCACAGAGTTGGACACGACTGAAGTGACTTAGCATAGCATAGAATTACTTATGTATACCTACTTTTTCAGAATTTGGTGCTACTTTTGGAGCTAACCCATTGAAAGTGAAAGAAAGTGAAAGTGACTCAATCGTGTCCGACTCTTTGCGACCCCATGGACGATACAGTCCATGGAATTCTCCAGGCCGGAATACTGGAGTGGGTAACTGTTCCCTTCTCCAGGGCTCCATTAGTATTCCTTTAGTACCATAAAATCAGCATTCTTGGTTTAGTATACAATTTTATTTGCCCGGGACTATCTGCAAAGCTAAGATAATCATTCTCAAATATTTTTTTTTCCTATCAATCTGTTGAATTAATCCGACTGTTCTAGTTCTTTGCAAAGCCATAAATAAGAGTACAAGTATGACAAACAAACATTTACCATATGCAACATCCGATTATTAAGCCATATGTTGTATTCTAGCAGTACACTACATATTTCAATTATGGCTATGGATGAGTTATCTATTATTCCATTTTATAATTTTAATTACATTAGAATATTTATTGTTGATTTATTTTGTGCTTCTAATAACATGAGACTTTATAATCTACTGTCTGATATGCACTTATCAGAAACACAGTGAAGAAAATATTTTAACTAAAACTGTTGGAATTCCAATTTTTTAAATGTCTACATAAAATTACCCAACTTAATTTTATTAATTTTTTTCAATATTTTTACATATACATCCAAGATGAGCATTTATTTCTTCTACTTGAAATAATTTGTATATGTTTATTCAAAATAGCTGAACCTTATTTTGAAATATTTATTTAAATTCTTTATCTCAGATAATTTCTCTGTTATAAAAGTGTCTGAGTAATTTGAATATTAATTCTGAAATGTTTGAAATAGAACAATAAGTACTTTTCCTTCATGAAGAAAGGAATATGACATGAAGGAAAAGTCTAAGTGAAATAATTCTTTCCTCATATGAGAACATCATTAATTAAGCAAGAATTATAAAAATTTATATTTTGTGGGCCTATTTTAATTCATTAATATGTGATAAGTTATTAAAATATTAATAAAAACCATGGTTAAGATAATGATCCTAAATCAGATTTAGGATGAAAACAGATCAGAAATGGCTATGTGACCTAAGTAATTTACGTAACACCTCTGAGCTTCAGTTCTGTCATTTGTAAAACAGGGGAAAATCACATTATCTATGGCAGATATTCTGATAGGTCATATCATATCCATGTACTCCCCTATAATCTCTGTCACCTGTGCCTTGTCAGGGCCGTGTGATAGCCAGTGAGTTCTCCTGGGTCACTTCTAGGCTAAAGCATTTAAGAGCGGATAGCAACTCTCCCGGAGAAGGCAATGGCACCCCACTCCAGTACTCTTGCCTGGAAAATCCCATGGATGGAGGAGCCTGGTGGGCTACAGTCCATGGGGTCGCTAAGAGTCGGACACGACTGAGCGGCTTCACTTTCACTTTTCACTTTCATGCATTGGAGAGGGAAATGGCAGCCCACTCCAGTGTTCTTGCCTGGAGAATCCCAGGGACAGGGAAGCCTGGTGGGCTGCCGTCTATGGGGTCGCACAGAGTCGGACACGACTGAAGCGACAGCAGCAGCTGCAGCAGCAGCAGCAGCAACTCTCCAGATCTCTCTTCTCTTATTTGAGACATACCACAGAAGGGTGGCAATTCAAAATTAAGGTCACATGAATTTCTGAGTCACAGCATGTCAGAGAGCTTCTCTGAAGTTTCACATGATTCCATATCAGAATTTTTTGTTAAGACACTGAGATTTGTAAGTTTATATGTTTATTCAGTATAGAAATAAACTACCTTGTGGAGTGGTTTTAGGATCCAGTGACAGGATGATATAAAGTGGTGTCACAACTTTTATCACAGTGTGGATTCAATAAGTGATATCAGATAATAGTAGTCGTTTACAGTTGGCCCACAATGACCCTTTGAAATAATCAGAAGTAGAGATTATTATCATCATACTTTGTAAGAGATGAAACTGGGGCTTCTAAGGGCCTTGTTTAAAAGTAGGTGATAAAGCTGGAGTTCTAAACCAGTGACCTTGTTTCCTGAGCATCGCTCTCCCCACTATCATTCAGTGAAAACTGTCACAGTTTTCTGCATTATCATCACAATGCATAAAAAATTAACTCCCAGCATATCTTACTTTTACTGTCCTCCAACAAATAATAATACATGCCCATGTTGATGACCTCAACCCAACAGAAAAATCTGAGCAAGTAAGATACTTTATGTAGAAAAGTCCTTTTGTGGTATTTGAGAGAGGCATCTAATTAATAAACCAGTTAATATTCTTAAACCATACAAGGTATTGTTTCAGCAGTATTGGACATCAAAGGACTATTGGAAAAGAATTTTTTTATTGAGTTCCAAAAATTGTCCTGGGGAATAGACAATCTGTTTACTGTTTTTTTCCCCCTACTGGCAATTACCTGATAGCTCAGGAAATTTCTTTCTTAGAGTACGTTTCCATAACTAGCGTGTCTGGGTCAGGACAATTTCAATGGTTAATTGCAAATGAAGAGCATTTTAGGCATCTGAATGGGTTTTTAGAAGTAGTGGATGGGGTTCAAATACGCTGAAACTGCAGCTTGCATTGTTCCAGGCCGTTATTTTTGGTCCACTGAATAACAGCTGCTGCATATGGTAGTTGTTGAGTTTTCTGCTAAAGATCCACTTACTGGCACAAATAGTAAATGTTTGCATGTGCTATTTTGATACATCTCCTGTGAGGCTCCATTTCTACATTTGAATACGGATCACATATGGTGAACTGAAATAACTTTTGTATGTAAAGCATATGTCCAAGGAGTAAACCAAAGAGACACAGTGTATGGCATTGTCACGTTCCATCTGCCTTCTATATGGGCTCAAATTTAATGCAAAATTAATATATCCCAAAACCACATAAGAAAAAGTTCAGTTTCATAGTTATAGCACTAGTGATTAGGACAAGGTGGAGAATAACATATATAATGTATAATAAATGCTACGGCTCAAAGGTGATGCAGACGTAAAGATCAGACTTGGTCACAGTGGGGGAAGAAGAGGGCGGGAAGACTTGAGAGAGTAATATTGAAACATGTACATTATCATATGTAAAATTGATAGCCAGTTGGAATTTGCTGTATGATGCAGAGAATCCAAAGTTGGTACTCTGTGACAACCTAGAGGGGTGGGAGAGGAGGGAGGAGGGATGGAGGTTTAAGAGAGAGGGAATATGTGTATGCTGCTGCTGCTGCTAAGTCTCTTCAGTCGTGTCCGACTCTGTGCGACCCCATAGACGGCAGCCCACCAGGCTCCCCCATCCCTGGGATTCTCCAGGCAAGAACACTGGAGTGGGTTGTCATTTCCTTCTCCAATGCGTGAAAGTGAAAAGTGAAAGCGAAGTTGGATATGTGTATGCCTGTGGCTAATTCATGTTGATGTATGGCAGAAGCCATCACTATATTGTAAAGTAATTATCCTCCAATTAAAAATAAGATAATTTTTAATGGTATTACTTAAATTAATTTATTTAATGTTAAGTGAAGTCGCTCAGTTGTGTCCGACTCTTTGTGATCCCATGGACTGTAGCCTACTACGCTCCTCTGTCCATGGGATTTTCCAGGCAAAAGTACTGGAGTGGGTTGCCATTTCCTTCTCCAGAGGATCTTCCTGACCCAGGGATTGAACCCAGGTCTCCCGTACCGTAGGCAGACGCTTTACTGTCTGAGCCACCAGGGAAGTCCCTTATTTAATGTAAGGCTATATAAAATTCCAATACGATGAATTTAATAAGTATAAAAATATCATGAAAATACTGCAGTAAATCTCAGTTTATTTAAATTCATAACAACTAGAAATTTCAGAAATACAATAGCCATCAAGAATCGACAACTTATTTTTTTTTTAAATAGTTGATATATGAACACCAAATAAATAGACGCCGTAGAAGTGGGTTCACTATTCAGGTAACTTACAATCAGGTAGGATCAATGTGACTTACAGGCAAATAACTATAATAAGGAAGAAAGGGAAATGTGTCCTACTGGAGAGTGTGATAAAGTACCGTGAGGCTGTACTGACCAGGAATCAGGAGCCTTGGAGCTCAGCTGAGCTCTGCCAATGCCATACTAGTAAGTTTCTTCCCACTCTGGCCTACCTTTTTCCCCTTTATAAAATGAGTGAGTCCAATGGACTGAATTATGTCCCTCCTAAACTTCATAGTTTAAGGCTTAACCCCTAACATGATAATCGGAAGTAGGGCCTTTGGAAAGTAATTAAGTATAGACAAGATCATAATGATGGTAATGAGATTATCATTCTAACAAAAAGAAGAGGGATGAGAGAATGCTCCCTTCACTCCCCTGATGGCCCTGTGAAGACACAGTGAGAAGATGATCATATGCACTCCTAGGAAGGCAGTTCTCATCAGAGACCCAAATTGACCTGTGTCTTGGTCTTGGACTTTCTAGTCTCCAGAACTGTGAGAAATGAAGCCCTGTCCTTTAAGCCTATGGCCTTCTATTATAGCAGCCGACTGCTGCAGAGATTAATTGAAGGAAGCTAAATGTTTTTCATTCTATACGTCACACTTCTCCGGTTGGTTATCTAACAGTTTTTTTGTCCATGACTCTGAAACTTCATAAGGTTTTAAAAATAAGTAAAAATGAAGATATGTTCTATTTCAGTTTTTGTTCTTACTGTGTTTTATTTTTTTCATATTTTTCATATATTTTAAAGTTGAAACAATGTATGACTTATTTGATAACTCTGAGTAAAATGAGATATTTAATTAAACAGAATCCCTTATTCCCCAAGCATTAGAGGATTTACTTGTAATTTAGTTATATAAAGCCTACTGATATCTCACAGCAATCCTATGAAGAACATCTTAATACTGTTCTCTCATATGAAAAATAATGAAGCAATGACTAACTAAGTTTATATCTTTGCTCACAAAGTTTTCAAGCGGAAGTAGCTATTTCAAATAGCTTGAAATACTTTCTAACACAGTTCATACTTGAAGCAGGTTTTATTTAAACAGAGCATTCTGCACACAATGAAAGTTTACTTGTGAATATCTATGCTATGATAATCAACAATTCACCTTATAACAAATAGAATTCACCTTGTAATAAACACCAAGTGCTTACATTCTCATAACTTGCCAAATCACCTCAATTAAATCTCAGTAAAATTCCTCAAAATGCTAATTCCTGAGCATCTCTTTTGGATAACTAAATGCTATTCCATGTATAATGGATATACCATTGTTCATTTTCACAAATCCCTGTACCTCGCCATTTGGATTTCTTCCAGCTTTCTAACAATAAAATGGAAAGCTATAATTAATATTCTTACACACAAATATTTGCTTACTTGTGTGAGCATATATTTCTCTTGGACAAATTTCTAGATGGAGATTTGTTGTATCAAGTCAACATGTGGTGATGTTGAAATTTATAAAGAGAACATTGGTCAGGAAAGACATAATTTTAGTTTTCAGTAACTGAACTCAAAATAGCTAATGATTTCTCATTTCAATGAATTTCTGAAAATAATTACACTTGTTAATTCAATTCAAAGTGTTTCAATCATCGTTTATTTAAAACTCATTCAGTTTGGGGTAAGTATACAGTTAAACGTTAAGATTCTCTCCATTCCCCTCCTCTCACCCACTCTGCCATGATAGTGGGAGTCCTGTGTGTGGGGCAGAGGCATATTAGGTCATCCTGGCATTTGCTCCATGTGCTGTCTTTGCACATGTGTGTGCACGTCGTTGCCTCTGTGGAGGTGTGAGTCCACGCCTAGTCTTAGAATGTGAGCCCCTGTCTTTCTTACTTCCTGTCAGCAAAGTCCATTTCTATACTGATTCTTGTTTAGGGACTGCGGTCTATGGGGTCACACAGTCAGACACGACTGAAGCGACTTAGCAGCAGCAGCTGCTTTATCCGGGCTTCCCTGGTGGCTCAGACAGTAAAGAATTCATCTGCAATGTGGGAGACCTGGGTGCGATCACTGGGTGGGGAAGATCCCCTGGAAGGGGGCATGGCACTCCACTCCAGTATTCTTGCCTGGAGAATCCCCATGGACAGAGGAGCCTAGTGGACTACAGTCCTTGGGGTCGCGAAGAGTCAGACACCACTGATCAACTAAGCACAGCACGGCACAGCTGCTGTATCCACACCTGACTGAGACCCTTAAACTGCCCTCAGGTCAAGAAATCTCTTACAGACGTTGCTATTCTACTACCACTCCAGTGTCCTGTTGCTTTAGAATCTTCTGGATGCAGCCATCTGTAAGAGGTTGTCTATCTTCCATGATAGAAGCTCTTCTGCTCTGGAATGTCCCCCATCCCCAAAAGTTCATGGAAGAGTTTGAATATGAACCTCCTTCTGAGGCACCCATTAGTGACTACACTCTTATCCCACTCTGAATTCTATTTCTTCTAGACAGTAAAAATTTTTACTTATATTACCAGAGAGAAAGTGACCACACCATACATTTTCCTTGTTTTGCAGGTTATGGTTTAAATACTTTGCTGACTCTTACAATTTTCACATGAAATTTTAAAGCTTACATTTTGGTATTCTGAAAGATATCTTTTTACTCTTTTTTTCAAAGCCCAACACTTGTAAATCCAGGGGCCTTTTAAAAATCTCCAAGTATGATTCTAATTCAATGTTAATCTGTTAGGAGTCCATTTTCTTTTCTTTTTGTTCCCCTTTCTTTTTTTCTTAGTATCTAAACATCATGATGTGGCTGTCATGAGTGTTTTTTTTTAATTTATTTTTTTGATATATAGCTGACTTACAATGTTGTGTTTATTTCTGCTGCTGCTGTTGCATACACAGCTATTCAGTTATACACACACACACACACATATATATATATACATTCTTTTTCATATTCTTTTCCATTGTGATTTACCATGGGATGTTGAATATAGTTCTATAGCTCTGTGCGATAAAGTAGGACCCTGTTGTTTATCTATCCTTTATGTAATAGTTTCCATCTGCTAATCCCAGTCTCCCAATCTGTTCTTCCCCTCCCCTCCTCCTCCTTGACAACCACAAGTCTCTATATCTGTGACTCGATTTTTGTTCTGTAGATAAGTTCTTCTGTGTCATGTTTTAGATTCCACATGTAAGTGACATCATATGGTATTATTCTTTCTAGGAGTCTATCTTAAAATGAAATTCACATCATTTTGAGAAAATAAAGATAAATGATTTAGAAAATAAAACAATTTAAATAATGGTTTTCTTGTTACTTTGGAAGATGAGTATTGCAACGATAAAATATAACTCTATTTCACTTTAAGAGCAATTTTATTAGCCAAATTTTAGATAGCATAGATAAATAATTCAGAGTCCATTTATGAAAAGGGATCATTAGTGGAGAAAACCATTGTCAGAGCCTACATTACATTTTTATTCTTAGACTTAGCAGATAGGTTTTTCCTATCACTGGAAAAAGAAATAAAGGGAGGACTTTACACTGATATCATCAAATTAAGGGGAAATAAAGAATTGTAATTTTCTCTGGATCTGAGGAATTGTATAAATGCACTGTCACTGTATAAAAGAATCACACTGTCTTCTCTCGAAATTTCCTATTTATAGAATATAGGTTATTCCCAGGTTATTAAAGAGTTTCTGAGTCCTCATTATCAACACTTTTATCTGACCCCAAGCCTGTAGCTACCATGTAAGAAAGAAGTGATCACTGCACGGTATTCACTAATGAATTGACCATTTGTAAAATTAACCTCCACTCAAACATTCTTCTCAGCTTATTACTATGTATCTGCAACCACCATCAGTGCCTTTGTAGGTCATGCAGTATTAACATGCAGTAAGCAATTGCAAATCTTGTACAAGATGCAAGATATCAAGAAGTCATTGAAGATAATTATGGAGAACTAATCAATTCCAGGCAAATCCATTGATGGTATGACAGAGATAGACCTGTTAAAATTGAAGGAAAAATCATTGTGGACAGAGAGACAATAGACAATTCAAGTGGAATGCTCTGTGACCCAAAGGATTAAGAGGAGCCTTTGAAGAAATTTCTGAAAATTTGAGATGTCTCCAAACTATTCTTCAGAAACAGACCTTCATTATGATTTCCCTGGAATAGTTAGCTGAGAAGTAAGGAATAACATACTGTATTATCAGTATTGTTGTTAGAAATTTTGTAGGAGAAAAGATTATTATGTAACATTTGATGTATTTTTGTCCTTGGTAAAAAGTTAATTATATAATTGAAAATAGAACCTATACTTTATTAAATGAGGCAAACTAATTTTTTATAAATTTTAGTTTTATTTTTCATTATAACATTTCAGTCACACTTTATTTTTTATCCCTAAATCCAATGAAATATCAACCTGTCTTTTAAATAGACTTCTTTCAATATGCTTTCTGTAGTATCTGTTATGAACTTTTTGTCAGGCAATTGATATATCTCTATGTTTTGGTGGTCAGTTATTAGAAAATTATTGCTTTCCTTTGAATATATCACTTTCTTAATTTTTCATGTTTCGTCTATCTTTGTATCAATATCTGTGCATTTGAAGAGCAGTCACCTTTTTCAGACTTTATGGATGGGCTTTGGTAAGGAAAATCTTCATCTTCAGAGGGGTGTGATAGCCTGCTGGTTGGGGTGCAATGTTTCCGCTCTGTGGTTGGAGTGGTGCAGCTGTGTAGACTCTGGGTAGCTCCATCACCCGGGGCTAGCCTTTGAGGGGAGTAGGACTTAGGGATCCTTGGTGTGGGGCTACAGATGTGCATGGCAACAGCAAAGGCTGCTGGGATCCTGCTCTGTGGCAAAGGCTGTTCCTGCTCTCCTTTGAACCACAGGGGAAAATCAGGACTGAGGGGAAAACTTTTGGTACTGGAAGCCAAGGCATGAGGGTACACATGGCAGAGTTGCTGGTCAGAGGGCAGAGGCATGCATGGAATCGCAGTATTAAAGACCAAGAAAAGAGCATGCCTGTAGCAGCTCCAGGATCCAAGATGTGAGTGCCTATGTAGCCACAACAGCATAGGGACTAGAATACAGGCTCAGATGGAGCAGTAACTGTGCTGGAACGTGCGGGAATGCTCAGGGCAGCGGGGGCACCAGTGTCACCACCAGTGGCTGTGGTAAGGGCCTACACGGAGCTATGGCAGCACCGAGGTCCACATGTGTGCACGATGGCACCAGGCCTGAGGTCGCAGGGGGGCGGCCACTCCAGCCTGGAGTAGGGGGTCAGTGGTGACTCCTTCTCCAGCCAGATGCAGCAGTGTGAACTCGGGGCAGCTCTGTCAGCTGCAGTTAGTGTTGCAGACTGCAAGGCTCCTCATTGTCAAAAGCTGTGGATGTCTACAGCGCTGGCAAAGGCTGATCTTGCTTTACCCCCAAGCAGGGAAGCTGCCGCTGGAGACAGTCCTCTTGGCACTAAGCTGGGACCTTCTGGAGGATGTAGTGATGTAATTTAAATGCTTCCCATCCTTTTCTTATGCCATCCTCCATTTTTTATTCCATTTGGTTACTGCAGTTTCTTTAATGTACCCCAGAGCTCTCCCCAAGCTATATTTGGTGGCCATTAGTTGTTTAATTATTGTTTTTGTGAGGGAACAAGCACTGAGACCTCTTCGGCCAGCATCTTGCTAATGTTACTCCTCCTTTTTGTTTTTCCTTATTAGATTATCTAGTAGTTGATTCATTTACTCTTCTTCCTAACATCATCTTTTAATAGGCATATTAATTCTATTGTTTTATTTTCACAGAAATTTATTCTTGAATTTATCTTACTTACAAATTTTTGCCTATCCATTCCTTTCATTAATGTAATTTTTTGTATCTGATCCTTATTTTTCCTCATCTTTTTTTTTTAATCAATATATGTTTCACAAATGAGTTCTCCCTAAACATTCTCTCCCTTAGGTTCTGTGAAATATCACGTCTATTTTCACTTTTTTGTAAATATTCTTCAGTTCTCTTTTTTACCATTTTTAACTGATAGTCAAAATAAAATATTTGTATTGCCAAGTGAAAGAATTTTTTTGACTAATTGTATTATTTCTTTATATTATTCTTACAGCATGATCAGGAAATAATGTCTGTATTAATTCTATACTTTATAAATTTTTCAAAGTTTTCTTTATAGCCCAATACTTAGCTAAATTTTATGAATGCTTCATATGCTATTAAAAAGTTTTTTTTTCCCCTTTGTAGCAAGCTGAATCTCATCTGTGTGTTGTTACTAATAGATCAATGTGTGTTTCTTAGGTCACGTAAATTTAGGTTTGTCTACTTGATTTGTCATAATTTAAGTAAGTTAGTCATCTACTACTAGTGTGTTTCTGTTCTCTTTGTATTTCTATAAGTTTATTTAGGACAACTTTGAGCTCATGAACCTGCAGCCAATTTACATTCATAAGATACATATACAGAAGTATCCACATATTTATATTACATGCAACATTTATGATAGTGTAAAAATTTATCATTTAAATGTCAGTATCTTCCAAATACAATGTGTATATGAGGGGGCATAGAAACTGAGTACAACAAAGCCATGTCATTCACACTGCCCAATGATCTTTTTAAAAAAATTAATTTATTTATTGTAACTGGAGGCTAATTACTTTGCAATATTGTGATGGTTTTCGCCACACATTGACATGAATCAGCCATGGGTGTACATGTGTCCCCTCATTCCAGACCTCCCTCCCACCTCCCTCCCCATCCCATCCCGTGGGTTGTCCCAGTGCACGGGCTTTAAGCACCCTGTTTCACGCATGGAACTTAGACTGGTGGTCTATTTCACAGATGGTAATATACATGTCTCAGTACTATTCTCTCAAATCACGTCTTTGTCTCTTTTGCTATCTAGGTACAAGGTTGTCATCTGCCTGCAATGAGGGAGACCTGGGTTCAATCCCTGGGTTGGGAAGATCCCCTGGAGAAGGAAATGGCAAGCCACTCCAGTACTCTTGCCTGGAAAATTCCATGGATCGAGGAGCATGGTAGGCTACAGTCCATGGAATCACAAAGAGTTGCACACAACTGAGCAACTTCCATACATACGTGTTAATATACTGTATTGGTGTTTTTCATTCTGACTTACTTCACTGTGCATAATAGGCTCCAGTTTCATCCACCTCATTAGAACTGACTCAAATGTGTTCTTTTTAATAGCTGAGTAATATTCCATTGTGTATGTGTACTACAGCTTTCTTATCCATTCCTCTAGGTTGCTTCCATGTCCTGGCTATTATAAACAGTGCTGCGATGAACATTGGGGTACATGTGTCTCTTTCAATTCTGGTTTCCTTGGTGTGTATGCCCAGCAGTGGGATTGCTGGGTCATAAGGCAGTTCTATTTAGTTTTTTAAGTGATTTCCACACTGTTCTCCATAGTGGCTGTACTAGTTTGCGTCCCCACCAACAGTGAAAGAGGGTTCCCTTTTCTCCACACCCTCTCCAGCATTTATTGCTTATAGACATTTTGATAGCAGCCATTCTGACCAGCATGAGATGGTACCTCATTGTGGTTTTGATTTGCATTACTCTGATAATGAGTGATGCTGAGCATCTTTTCAAGTGTTTGTTAGCCATCTGTATGTCTTCTTTGGGAAAATATTGTTTAGTTCTTCGGTCCACTTTTTGATTGGGTCATTTATTTTTCTGGTATTGAGCTGCATGAGCTGCTTGTATATTTTTCAGGTTAATTTTTTGTCGGTTGCTTCATTTGCTATTATTATCTCCCATTCTGAAGGCTGTCTTTTCACCTTCTTATAGTTTTCTTCATTGTGCAAAAGCTTTTAAGTTTAATTAGGTCCCATTTGTTTAGTTTTGCTTTTATTTCCATTACTCTGTGTATGATTCTTTAATGATCAGCCATGCTAATCTGCTCTACTGTTTTAGAAAATTCCTGCCAGGATCTTTAAAATATTTCTGTTGAGCTAGGGGCAATTTCCAGAGGACTTGAAATTTTTGATAGCATTAAATTTTAGACAGTTGGCTTTCACATGAGTAAATTAATACCAAGCACTGCCATATTTTAATGTTTTCTTAGTGTGTAAAAATAAGCTAACACTCCTCACCTGATTTCTATAGAGAAGGACATAGAGACACCAACTCCTTCCTGTCAATGAAAAATGAAGTAGTCATTGGACTGTGGACTCTAATTGTTCTGAAGAATTCAGTATATCCTCACTATATTTTGCCTTACCCAGCTCTGAATTTAAAAATTATGTAAAGCAGAGTTGTCTCACTTATTCTTCTCTGCTTGATGTTCTTTCCTAGAATTCTACACTAAATCTTTACATTATTTGCTCCTTCTTCAGAGTTTCTAGCCAGTCAAACTGTGTTACTTCCCCTTTTCAAGATTTTCTTTTTCCCTAAGTGAACCTATTCCATAAAGTTTTTCTTTTAGTGTTTAGATTTTAGCTTTGATATGAAGTGTTTTCAGGAAAAAATAGGAAAATATTTTATTTTCTGTCAATTTTCCCAGACTGTGTTTCCCTCTTACATGGTTTTCCCTCCCATTTAGACATTCCCTTTTAAATGTTAAGCCCCTTGAAGGGAAGGACCATGTATTTCTGCATTATCCCCCTTTTTTTTATTCCAATGTAAGTGAAAAGGGGGCAAAATGTGTTGTTTTTATCATTAGAATTATATGGACACAGCTAATACTACTACAATAACAGGTTTTTCAAACCAGAAAATAGATATCATTGAGTCAATCTGTTTAAAGCTGACAAAACTAATCTTTAAAGAGGAGATGATTTTCTTAATACCTAAATTCACTGTGTCATTGAGAAAAGAAAAAAATTCTATTTATCATTTGTATTACCCTGTAAAAAGATAACTCTCAGGCTTTGTTGAGCTATAGTTCCAGAGAAGAACCAGTTACATTTTCTGTAAATGCAAAGTGACTTGGGTGTCTTGAGAAGGGTGTTGTGTTTGTATAAATAATGTGTCCTAATGATGTACATGATGCTTAAGAAAATGCTCCAGCTTTCAAACTATGCTTCCTGGAGATCACAAGTGGGATTTTGTGGATTAACTGTTTAAAAATTTATGAATCTATTTGGACATACTTTATTTATTGCAAAAATGTTTATACTATAATTATTTCAAGAATTAAGCTTTCACATGCTATCAGAAACTAAAATCTAATTGTTTTCAATCATATCCTTCTAATGTTAGCTCCTACACAAGTGGAGTAGGCTGAGAAAAGTTTCTTTAGTAGATATTTTTGGCCATAAACATATCAATCTATCAATCAATTCACATTTTAAAAGCATCCTCAATGGGAAAATCACTGTATATATGCACTGGATATTTCAATATAGACATATAGTGAAGGTGCTCATCACTTACAAAGGTGCAGGGCTAGTGTACATTAACTCACTCAAGACCCAAACTAACCTTTATCCTATTAACATTCCCATTATATAGATGAGGAAAAGCTCAATAAATTCTATAAACTTAGAGTTAATTTGAATCATGAGTCATCCTCACACAACTTTGGATACAAGTTGTATACAAAGTAGATATCTTTGTATCTACAAAGTAGAATTGAGAATCAGTTCAAGAGAAATTAATGGGAATTTGAAAAATAAATTATACAGTTCAGTGATTAAAATGGAAAGACATCAGTTGTCAGTAAAGTGGTGACCATAGTCTGCCCTCAATAATATTTTATGCATCCCACACTTTAAAAAATTCAATTAATTCATAGTAGTACATAATCAGTCATGTTCAGTAATCATAATGTGAAGTTTTTCACAAAAAAATTTCCAGATTTCTGGCTTCTCTTGAAAAAAACAAAACAAAAATCCCAAGACGATCTAGAAACCCATCCTTCCCATTTTTGTATGACCACAGTCAGCCAACTCTGTACACAGACTGCCCACTTCATATTAGCTCTCCAGCACACCACAATATCCAATGTGTAGCAAATGCCTCTTAGAGCCAACTTCTAACAAATATCCCTCAGACATGTAACCTCCTTGCTGTTGTTGTCCAATGTGCTAAATGTGCCTTGTTTCTTCATCATTTGCTTGTTGAGTCAATATTGTTTATTGACACTGGGTCCTGATAAGATCACCAGATGGTTTTTGTTGTCAGATATATGAAGTAGTTATCTTATTATTTTCCATATCCAGAGGCTTAGAGTTGCATTTTGTGAAGAAAAACAGGAAAGCTCAGAGCCAGCTTTCAATCACCATTCTCTTTCCTTTTCCTTCAAGTATGTTCTATTTTTTTCTTTTCTTTTAATATGAAGCACTCTATTTGATTAGAGTACTATTTTTCCCTTTTGTCTTTTCAAAGTAAGCAGTGGGTACCATCCAGACAATTTTGAAGCAAGGAAGATAGAAATTTATTTAAAAATAAGTTTAAAAAATTATAGCTTCAATTATGATTGTTTTTCATAAAAGTAAAATAATCTTCCAAAACCTCTCTTTGATAATTTTGTTTTTCTAAAAAATTTCTTCTACATAATTCCAGGCACTGAAAATAGTATGGACAAACCTTCAATCCACTAAGATGACATATCTGAGGCTCTAAATGTGCACATCAATCAGAGACCACAGGCAGACAATCCTTTCTCCACGCAGACCACTAGATAGAAAAGTTTGGGAATTTGAAATTTCAAGCTTCATGATCTCAGGAAGTGCCTACTGCGTATCTCAGTCACATATACCTGTTGTAATCACTTCTTTTCCTCAATCTATTTAGGAAATTCTCTTTGGGCACTGGCCCTCAAAATTTCTCATTTTGGGCTTTGAATGTGGTGGTCTTTGTGTTGAATTATAAAGCAAAAGCAAATATAAGAACAAATCTTTTATCAAGGATTTCTGTGGTCTTATGTATTAGCTTTCAGGCCTGATTTTCCGTTCCTAACTTTTTTCTTCCCCTTGGCATTTATATTTCACACCATAAAAGGTAGCAAACATGACTTTAAAAGATGCAATTGCAGGTGAAAACTTTTAGGAGGGAAAGGAACATGAGGAAAGGGTGGTATGGCTTATTTTGAAAGTGTGAATCACACACTGGAACCGTTAAGCTACCAAACAAACCATGGAAATACACCTTTGGAGGTGAAAATATGATTTTCAAGAATGTGATAATAGTTTCTACAGAGTACATAGAAAATATCATTGGAAATTTGCTATTCCTTTTATTTCTCACTACAAACATAAGAAAATTGAAAATAAGACCTTGTCATAGAAAATAAAATTGGTATCAATCTTTGATGTTTTTTGGTCAAAATTAAACCTCAAAATCCTTCTGGAAAATGACATTCTACTCCTGTGACCATTTCTTAGTTAAGTTCACATGTAGGGCATTCTTGCAATAAAAAGGAAGTTCTCTGCCTATGTGTGACACCTGAAGTTCTCAAGCCTTGAAATTACATGAGAACTTAAGAAATACTGACGTCTAGGTCCCAACCACAGATGTACCAATTGATCTGACGGATAGGCTGAACATTAGGATTTTTTAAAGTTTCCAAATTATTTAAATTTTAATCATGATTGTGAACCACTGATGAGAGGAAATTATTTCAACTGTGAAAACGAGAGGGAGAGATGATAAAGAAATAACAGAAAGGATGAAATCAGCATCCCTCTTTCCTTTCCATAGTTTATGGATGTATATAGGAAAGAGGGAAGTATCTTTGTCCTCCACGAAAGAGATAAACAGTAAAAACAACAACAACAACAACAACAACTTATGACTTGAAATAACTAAATCCTATATAGAGAGTGAAACTGGAAATTTCATATTGTCAACATACTCAATAGTTGGCCAATAAATACAGATCAATAGTAAATGTATAGCAATGCAAAGTAGACTACATTATACATCAGCTTTACTAACATGCATAAAATACATTATTGCAATTGTATATCTAAAAGTTATATAGTGCTTTACAGTTTACTAAATGCTTTCACCTATGGTGGCTTATTTAAATATCCCAATAACATTATGTAGAAGAGTGGAAAGTCACTCTTATTTTGCTGACAAAGGTACCAAATGAAAGTTGAGTGACAGGACAAAGCTCACTCGTCTTTAAATTTTAACCCAGAGAAAGAGCTCTGTACCCTTGAATATTTAAACCAACTATTGCATATTTTTGAGACCTGTTGGCCTTTTGGACAAGAACTTGCCCCTGGACTTAGAGGCAGTGTATGTTTCTAGTAACAAATCCCTTGAATGTATTGAAGACATTAGGGTTGAATATGTAGAAAAGATGGCTCTGCCCCCCACAAAACCAGAATGCTGCTGCTGCTGCTAAGTCGCTTCAGTCGTGTCCGACTCTGTGCTACCCCATAGACGGCAGCCCATCAGGCTCCCCCGTCCCTGGGATTCTCCAGGCAAGAACACTGGAGTGGGTTGCCATTTCCTTCTCCAATGCATGAAAGTGAAAAGTGAAAGTGAAGCCGCTCAGTCGTGTCCAACTCTTAGCAACCCCATGGACTGCAGCCTACCAGGCTCCTCCGTCCATGGGATTTTCCAGGCAAGAGTACTGGAGTGGGGTGCCATTGCATTCTCCAAAGAATAGTACCCCTTTAACACATGATCTTTGGGGTATAGAAAAAGATAGCTTCATTAAAGAACAAAATACAGTGAGAGTCATAATAGGATTTATTTGTTCCAGACTCTGCTGCTACTGCTAAGTTGCTTCAGTCGTGTCCGACTCTGTGCGACCCCATAGACAGCAGCCCATCAGGCTCCCCCGTCCCTGGGATTCTCCAGGCAAGAACACTGGAGTGGGGTGCCATTTCCTTCTCCAATGCATGAAAGTGAAAAATGAAATTGAAGTCACTCAGTCATGTCCGACTCTTAGCAACCCCATGGACTGCAGCCCACCAGGCTCCTCCGTCCATGGGATTTTCCAGGCAAGAGTACTGGAGTGGGTTGCCACTGCCTTCTCCAGACTCTGTACTTGCTATTTCAAAGACAATTAATATTTAATTTAGCCCCGTAATTAGTCTTTTTCTATGTAACATGAGGAGAAACTGAGATTCAGATGTGTCTAGTTTTACAGTTCATGCTCTTTGTATAATTCTAGAGGCACACCAAAAAAATAAACTCTTGAGAGCAGAGTCCTTAGTTATACACTTGGTTCTGTTACCAGATGATTACATGAGCCTTGAAAAATACCTTTCACTTTCAGAGGGACAAAACTCTCAGTTCTTGTCTAATTCTAAAATTGAATTAAGCATATGGGGTGTAGTTTAAAACACAGTTCACCCCTGTGCCCATGTGGTTGGTTGAATCCACACACACAGAGGTCCCAGATCCAAGGTGCCTGAGGGCAGACTCTTAAGGAACTTGAACATCTGTGGAGCTTAGTATCTGCAGCGGGTCCTGGAACCAATCTCCCCGTGGAAGCCGAGGGGCAATTGTATAATAAGGGGTTTAGAATTTGACTTGACTTATTCAGTGGGGTAGGCATTTGCTGCCTGCCATTTCTCATCCATTCTCACTTTGCATAGTACCAAGTCCCCCAGTTGTTCTCCAATAATCGGCCACTTTTCTCAGAGTCAGTGCAAGGTTTTCAGGCAGAATTACCTCCATCTCTTTGGCTTTCCGAGTGCAAATGTGACTTCAGCCTGCCAAATCATAACCTCTTTACCACTGTTATTGTTTCATAGAGGGAGATAATCCAATTCTGGTCAAAAGAGAAGCTTGTTTTCATTCCTACTCAACTTGGAAGCAGAATGATGTTGGAGTGGAACTTCAGTGACATGAGCAATAAATTTCCCTTTTTCATTTAACTCCATTTGACTTTATTTTTGTCACTTGACAGTGAAAAAATTCTAATGAATACTTATACCCCAAAGGCATCCTTTATTGCCAACCACAGAGACATTTGGGTGATTTACAAGATAAAATATTATATATTAGAAAAGAAACACTTAGGTGATTATTATAGGTGTAGACCAGATATCTTTCTGACAAAGGACTCACTTTGTGTTCAGGCAAAGCAGATGAGTCATTAAATACCTACTGATTATAAATGAAAGAACGTCTTGCTCAAATAAGTTTAAACAAAAAATATAGTTAATGATACAGGTAATTGTAAAAACTAACAGTTGATCAGGATCAAACTAGCCAGCAATATCACAAAAACCAAATTTATTTATATATATTTGCTTCATCCTTTGCAATAGTTGTTTCATCTTAATGCTGTAACAAAATGACCCCCAGCAAACACAAATGTCTGTTTTCTTCTTGCA
This sequence comes from Bison bison bison, assembly GCF_000754665.1. Taxonomy (NCBI): domain Eukaryota; kingdom Metazoa; phylum Chordata; class Mammalia; order Artiodactyla; family Bovidae; genus Bison; species Bison bison. The sequence continues at coordinate 8,386,166 of NW_011495035.1, forward strand.
AGTTCAAGAGAGATTTATTTCTTATAGCTCCTATAAAAGTGCAAGGAAGCTTCTTTCTCAAAAGCCCTCATTAAATGTCTGCTCATAACTAATTATTGGCCCTTCTTTGTCCCCGTGCCAAGAAATTTACTTGTGGCCCTGGGAACTGGATGTACTAATCCACTTAAATTGGGGTTGGGTTCAGCTTTAATTGAAGCACAAAGGCTAGTCCACTCCCAATTTAAGTGGATTAGCATATCCAATTCCCAGGGTCACAAGCAAGTTTCAGGACATGGAATCCAAGTTGTTTACAGAAGTGACTTTGTTGCACTGAGGATTTCAATTTAAACACAAATGGATGCAGTTTAGTCTTCACATTAACACAAGACATCAGATTTGTTTTCACAAATCATCCAAAATTATATGAGGCTGCACAATAGTTTAGCACTTTCAGTTTCGCTGAGATTTATGTATCCATTCAGCAAGTACTTAGTCTTCCTATAAGCCAGGAACTATGTTATTCACTAGGTTAGAGCAACAGGTCCAAGGACCAAACTCTTCATTGTGTCCCACACAATTATCTCATTTAATTTTGACCGAAGCTCTTTTGGAGTAGGTATTTGTATTATTCAGCATTCTCACTGCACAACCAGACTCTAGATAAATCAAGCAGAGAGGAATTAATTAATAAGATGTTATGGAATTAACAGAATTAATAAGACCTACAAAATCCAGGTTAGGAAAGGACGAAAGATATCTCCAGGGGCACAAGTATAAGAACCCCTAAAGTCTCCTAGAAGCAATGACTGTTCAACTCCCCATTCAATTCAGTCCAGCCGCTCAGTCGTGTCCCATGAACTGCAACACGCCAGGCCTCCCTGTCCATCACCAACTCCCGGGGTTTACCCAAACTTGTGTTCATTGAATCAGTGATGCCATCCAACCATTTCATGCTCTATCATCCCCTTCTCCTCCTGCCCTCAATCTTTCCCAGCATCAGGGTCTTTTCAAAAGAGTCAGCTCTTTGCATCAGGTAGCCAAAATACTGGAGTTTCAGCTTCAACATCAGTCCTTCCAGTGAACACCCAGGACTGATCTCCTTTAGGATGGACTGGTTGGATCTCCCTGCAGTCCAAGGGACTCTCAAGAGTCTTCTCCAATACCACAGTTCAAAAGCATCAATGCCCCAGTAGCGCTCTTTAAATGAATGACTTACAAATTCCCAGATCCTTGGATCAAGTGAAAAAAGTGAAAAGGTATTTGGTTAGCTAAGTCAAAGTCATGTGGTGAGGAAGAGAGAAGAATCTGGCATCTTCATATTCTGTAGTGGAATAAGCATAAGTGAAGTGAAGTCACTCAGTCGTGTCTGACTCTTTGAGACCCCATGGACTGTAGCCTACAAGGCTCCCCTGTCCATGGGATTTTCCAGGCAATAGTACTGGAGTGGATTGCCATTTCCTTCTCCAGGGGATCTTCCCAACCCAGGGATAGAACCCGGGTCTCCCTCATTGTAGACAGACACTTTACATCTAAGCCACCAGGGAAGTCCTATTTTCTGTCAAAAAACTCATACCATCAAGTATTCCTTCAAATTGAGTAGGGATACTAATAGTAAAGAGATTTGTATACAGGCCAGGTCTGCTAATTGTCCATGCCATAATCAGTATCTCCATTTTATAGATAAAGAAACAGAAGTTCAGACAAAAGAGTCATAAATTCCTTTATTTTCTAACTCTAAGAGTTAACAAATCAGCCAATTAGATCATGTTGTGAGATTGATATATGATGTGTCTGAATTCCTGAGGTAGATTTTATTTGTTTGGTGTCCTATATGTTTTGATTTAGTTTTTAATGTCTATGATTTAAGTCATAATGTAAAAATTTGTTGGATTCATAAAAAATGTCCTTGACAAATTATCATTAATTTCATGTTTCTAGGTAACTTTGCTTTATAGGGTTCTTCTAAAGTCATACGTCATTGATACGCAATAGGATTATCAAATATTTTGCATACTTAAATCTCAGTTGATCCACAACACATGAATTAAAACCGCTATGGACACCACCTCTTGTGATAGTTAATTTTCAGAATTAAATCCAAAAATATACATGTATACATTTTTTAATTTAAGAATTGAGTATATGCAGCATTGTGACTGTGTGATGCTTATCAATACAGTAGCTTATTAGTTAGAGATATAGTTGTACATAAAGAAAATCAACTCATAATGTTTTTGCTGCTTAGTCACTATATAGTGTCCAAGTCTTTTGCAGTCCCCTGGACTGTCACCTACCAGGCTCCTCTGTCCATGGGATTTTCCAGGCAAGGATACTGAAGTGGGTTGTCATTCCCTTCTCCAGGGGATCTTCCCAATTCAGGAATCCCATCCTGTGTCTCCTGCTGGGCAGGCAGATTCTTTACCACTGAGCCACCTGGGAAGCCCCTCAACTCATAATAGGTTAAGCAAAATAAACAAAAACAAGTTAAAAATTGCTTTTTTGAATTATTTAGTCATATTGTGGAAGGAACAGATATGGAGCCGTCTTTAGGATGTCTTGGTCCACAGACTCCAATACCTCAGCTTTTTTCTTCCCTCCATTCCCCTTCTGTCCCCTCCCACCTTTTCTTTATACTGTCTCTTTTCCCTAATTATGCATATTGGTCTCATTTCCCCAGGTCATCTGCTCCTAAGAGAATGGATCCAGAGCATTTGATAATTCTGGGGTTACATCCAAACAATCATGAGGACCAATGGTACCTTCCTTACCAACTTTAGTTTGAAAATTTGACAATGGATTATATGCCACACTCCAGACGAATTACATAGGTATGTGGACTCTTTCATTGAGCCTGGGTCACAAGTCAAAACTTATGGCCAAAGCTAGTATGATCTTCCAAAGAAATGTAGAAGAAATAATCAAAACAGATACGGTATCTGATCTCATCAGAGTTTGCAGTACATATGCAAGACAAAATGTTAAGCAAATATAAATTACTATTAGCTAAAATTGAGAGGGCTTCCCCAATGGCTCAGCAGGTAGAAAATCCACCTGCAATGCTAGGGACACAGGAAACACGGGTTCAAGCCCTGGGTCAGGAAAATCCCCTGAAGAAGGAACTGGTAAGCACTCCAGTATTCTTGCCTGAAAAAAACCACATGGACAGAGGAGCCTGGAAGGCTACAGGCCATGGAATTTCAAAGAGTAGGACATGACTGAGCAACTAAGCAGCAAGTAGCAAAACTGAGATACAGCTGCTGCTGCTGCTAAGTCACTTCAGTCGTGTCCAGCTCTGTGCAACCCAACAGACGGCAGCCCACCAGGCTGAAATTTAAAGGAAAATTTTTTAAAAACCTAAGAAACTATAAATGATATTAAATCACAAATTAGAAGTATATGTATAAACAGAATTTTAAAAATTGAAAGCTGCTGCTGCTAATTCGCTTCAGTCATGTCCAACTCTGTGTGACCACATAGACGGCAGCCCACCAGGCTCCCCCGTCCCTGGGATTCTCCAGGCAAGAACACTGGAGTGGGTTGCCATTTCCTTCTCCAATGCATGAAAGTGAAAATGAAGTTGCTCAGTCGTGTCCGACCCTCAGCGATCCCATGGACTTCAGCCTTCCAGGTTTCTCCATCCATGGGATTTTCCAGGCAAGAGTACTGGAGTGAGGTGCCATTGCCTTCTCCGAGAAACTGAGATAAATGTTGCTCAAAAGAACTATTCAGTTCAGTTCAGTTCAGTTCAGTCACGTCCAACTCTTTCCAATGAGTCAACTCTTTGCATGAGGTGGCCCAAGTACTGGAGTTTCAGCTTCAGCATCATTCCTTCCAAAGAATAACCAGGACTGATCTCCTTTAGAATGGACTGGTTGGATCTCCTTGCAGTCCAAGGGACTCTCAAGAGTCTTCTCCAGCACCACAGTTCAAAAGCATCAATCCTTCAGCGCTCAGCTTTCTTCACAGTCCAACTCTCACATCCATACCTGATCACTGGAAAAACCATAGACTTGACTAGATGGACCTTTGTTGGCAAAGTAATGTCTCTGATTTGAATATGCCATCTAGGTTGGTCATAACTTTCCTTCCAAGGAGTAAGCGTCTTTTAATTTCATGGCTGCAGTCACCATCTGCAGTGATTTTGGAGCCCCCAAAAATAAAGTCTGTCACTGTTTCCACTCTTTCCCCATCTATTTCCCATGAAGTGATGGGACCAGATGCCATGATCTTCGTTTTCTGAATGTTGAGTTTTAAGCCAACTTTTTCACTCTCCTCTTTCACTTTCATCAAGAGGCTTTTTAGTTCTTCACTTTCTGGCATAAGGGTGGTGTCATCTGCATATCTGAGGTTATTGATATTTCTCCCGGCAATGTTGATTCCAGCTTGTTCTTCTTCCAGCCCAGCATTTCTCATGATGTACTCTGCATATAAGTTAAATAAGCAGGGTGACAATAAAAAGGAGCCTTGTCGTACTCCTTTTCCTATTTGGAACCAGTCTGTTGTTCCATGTCCAGTTCTAATTGTTGCTTCCTGACCTGCATATAGGTTTCTCAAGAGGCAGGTCAGGTGGTCTGGTATTCCCATCTCTTTCAGAGTTTTCCACAGTTTATTGTGATCCACACAGTCAATTGCTTTGGCATTAGGGTACAATAAAAGCATTTGATACAGTAAAAAAAAAAAAAAAAAGTCTTGAAGAAAGTAATACATAAGATGACATTCAGGAAATCATAGAAATTAACTAGATGAAGTGTGTAAGGGGTTCCCAGGCAGAGGGGAAAAAAGTTTAAAGTGTATTGAAAGCCCTGAAATATGTCCTAGAAAATCTAAATTGAATGGATCCTGTGTAAATTTTAATAAGATTGTTTTAAACCTCTAATAGTGTGCAGTAGCTTATATTTTATTTCCTTCAGTCATGTATTTTCTTAATTTAATTAGAGTCATTGAACAAGTACTAACCTAGAATAAGATCAACTTTTAATACTGCAAATGCTGGGGGCCCATGTATAACCAATTTCCCGTCAAGGAACTTCCACGTAGTCATTGTTATGTGAAAAGGCTTGGACTGTACTAAAATTGACATACCTGTCAATGTAGAATATGTAAGAGATGCAGATTCAGTCTCTGGGTGGGGAAGATCCCCTGGAGAAGGCCATGGCAACTCACTCCAGTATTCTTGCCTGGAGAATTCCAGGGACAGAGGAGCCTGGCAGGCTACAGTCCATAGGGTTGCAGAGTCAGACATGACTGAAGCAACTTAACACATATGCATAAATAAGATGGAGAAAAAAATTAACAGACTTCTCATGATAAAAAGCTCACTTGAAAAGACTACTTTGGTGAGTTACAAAAGGAAGGGAGTGGAAACTCCAAGGGATGTGCTGGCAGGAAAAGAACCTCCAAGATGTCTTCTAAAGAAAATCTGTCTGGTTAACTGTGAAGTTTAATATTTCTGACTGGGGGCTACTAGTTTGTTACCAAAGATGAACTGTTTGGCAAAATAAAATAGAGACTAAAACTGCAAACAGCCATGTTCTTCCAATTCCATTTGTTTTCTAAACATATTTCAGGTTATCTTTTAAATAAATACTGAAGAAATATTTATTGTATTTTGATTTGAAGGGTTGTCAAAGTATTAGGCTGTCTAAAAAACACCTAGGCGTGGTATAGTCATGAGTGCGGAAGAGCACCTTTAGATTATTGAGGCTCCTGTTCCTGCACTTTACCTAAGGTAGAAGACAAAAGTTGGGCAAACCTTGATTCTCTTCAAATGCTTGCAAAGTGTTACTTTACCATCAGACTCCTAGATATGTGCACAAATTTGTGAGTTACTTGGTAAAGTGTAAGATCATCTCCCAACCAAGAGAACATTGAGAAAGAATCTGATTCTGACAGCACAGAGAAGGGAAGGATGTGAGTTGGGGCGCTGAAGATCAAGAGCACCACCAACTGTGATCCTCACAATGAAATCTGACAACTCAATGCAATAATATAGAGTCAGGAAAGCAAGAGGGCTGAAGGTATGATCAAACGTTTCTGAGTCACTGGAAGAGATAGAAGTGAAATGTCAATACTCATCTTTGTTAAAAGAGCAGCAGATTTGGCGTATCTGCCTCTAATCAGAGGCAGTTGTTGTAAATATCAATTTATTCTATTATATGCATTCTGAAAAGGATCACATACAGACTAATTTGGTTGCTCATTGCAATGAAAAAGAATCATCAAGATGCATTTTTAATTCAAATAGATCTCTTGTGAAATTATTCTCCAGAGATATAGGCTAATGACCCAAACTAAAACAGAATCTAGAGCTAATTTTGAAATCAGTGGAAAACACTGAAGATTTCAGAAAACTTTATTTAGTGCCTGTTTTCTGTATAAATAGAGAAAAACAAGATTATCCTTTGATGGTTTTGTTTGCCTGTTTTGTTTTAAAATTTGAAGGAAAGATTGGAATCTATTTGGAATATATATATATATATATATACACACACACACATGTATATATGTATATGTATATAATTGATCCACAAAAGAACTTTACTTAGAGCTGTTTTCAGAAAATTATCTCTCAATTATTGAAATATTCCAATCCTTCTCTCCAGAAGAGAATTATCTGCGAGGGAATTTTTTAGACTGTTAGCAGACAGAGTGAAACTACTTTTACTTATCTTCAGCATAATTTTACTTTTGTGAAATAGAGATGACACCCTACCAATTTCACTGCAATCATATGGAAAATTGAGATAACAGGTTTTCAAGTCATCTATTAGCCACCAGGGGGCTCAGATGGTAAAACAATCTGCCTGCAATGCAGGAGACCCAGGTTCAATCTCTGGGTTGGGAACTTCCCCTGGAGAAGGAAATGGCAACCCACTCTAGTATTCTTGCCTGAAGAATCCCATGGACAGAGGAGCCTGGCAGGATATAGTCCATGGGGTCGCAAAGAGTTGGACACAACTGAGAAACTAACACTTTCACTTTTCATATATTTATTAGGGGAAAAGGTGTGAATTGTCTTTAAGATTAGTGAATGTATTTTTATGTCTATCAATACTTTTGCTGTGCCCTGCATTGTATACATAATGAACAAATTCTTTTTTGGGGGCTGCACTGCCGTTGGCTTGTGAAATCTCTTGCACAGAGGTGGAAAGACCCAAATCCTAATCAGTAGACCACCAGGGAAGTCCCCAGAACCCTCGAGGAAGGTAATGAACATCAGGAAGATGATACTGGTAATAATCATGATGATTATCAAAATAAATATAAGCTAATGTTTGATAATCATTTTCTAAACTATAAAAAAGCTGCGATTTGTCATCAGTAATCATAGATTGGGCTTCCCTATCTGCCTGCAATGCAGGAAACAAAAGTTCAATCCCTGGATCCGGAAGATCCCCTGGAGAAAGCAATGGCAACCCACTCCAGTATTCTTGCTTGAAAAAGTTCCCATGGACAGAGGAGCCTGGTGGGCCACAGTCCATGGGGTCACCAAAGAATTGGACATGACTTAGTGACTAAACAACAACAACAGCCATAGATTATTGTATGAATAATGTTAATATTATTCACATGCCTATGCAACAATGAGAATTTCCTCCCCCCAATTTGCAAGTGTTTGAAGATAAACATGTGCCACTGTAAGTTACTTATAGCGAAATATAAATGGAGAGTCATTAGCAATTTATCAATCTTAGTATTATTAAAGTTGTTAAAACAATCCAATACAGACTTAAAAGCAACTAAATCTGTTATATTCACAAGCCCAAAAATCTCGCCTTTAAAAACTTCATGTAAATGTTGGTTTTATTACCAAAAGTCAGAAGAAAAACAGATTTTGCCTCTGAACATCATTATTAACAGTTTAGGAAGTAAAATAACTAGAAGACGTTACATACAGAAGTCACAGTCATTTGAGTGTGCAATCTGTATTTTAGCATCATTAATGTATTCAGTGGGTATTCAAACATCAGTGGGTGATGTTTGCCAAGGAATTATCAACTATAATTCCAGTTATCAAGGAATTATCAAGGGGTGTCCAAAAGCTACCCGTGTGCTCCCCCAAAAAGAAAAAAAGTGAAAAGGAAACAAAAAGTTTAAAATAAAATATTCTACCAAATGGAGTCAGAACGTCTCAAAGCACTAGATTTGTAACCAGATAATCTGAATTAAATACTTGAAAATGAATGCAGATGGCAGGACTGTGAATATTGCCAAGGCAGGAAACTTCTAACTGTAATGCTCTCACATTAGTATTATTTATATTTAAAAAGTTGAAGTACTGTAAAGGCAGCTCTATTAACATACATGATTCCTCCATCCCATAAAGAATGTCTATTGCTAAAAAAGCTTACCACACATGCCCTAGTAAATGGACATAGATACAGATGAATGAATGGAAGCCTGTGAACTTCTCAAAAATTCTAGCAAGCGCAGGAAATCTAGCAAGCACAGGATACTGAGCCACTGGGACACCTCTCTTAGGAACAATTATATGACTATTCAATAGAGATCTCATTGTTTGGTCATTGTTGCCAGGAAGACAAAAGATTGTTGAATCTGGGACCTCAGGTAAGAACTATAATGTGTACAAATTCATCTATAATCGTACTGACAGATACTGATAGTGAGGCTTGCTGACCATTGGACAGATTAACCAATAATGGGAACTGATACTAAATAAATTTATTATATTGTTAATCAATTTTCTAATAATTCCACAAAACATTAGCCCTCCGAGCTTAATAATAGTATTGCTGTTGAGCCTAGTAAGTAGTGTGTCTTGTTTTCAACATTCTTCAGACTAGTAGATTTTTATACTTATTTTTGTATTGGTAATAGACTCTAGTCAAAACAACCATCACTAAGAAATAAATAAGCCATTGATTTGATCATAGATACCAACACAGTCACAATTACGTTCAAATATAAAATATAAATATTATCCCCAGATACTTATAGAGATCCATTCAGGCCCCTCAGATGTCAAGAGAAACCCAGAACATTATCATTTTCTAACACCCTTGGCATGTTAAAAATTAGGAAATGTTAAAAAGGATGACCAAAATCATAAGATGTTTCAAATGTTTACATTTAACTAATGAATGCCTGATAGAAGTCTTTTTCCCTTTCTGTCACTCTTTCTGTAATATTATATTATATATTATCTTTTTTTGAAGATTACATCAAAAATCTAAATTTGAACCACTGCCTGATTGTGATTGCCAGGCTTTCGTTGTGATATGAGATTTGATTTGCAAATATAAGTATAAGGGAAAGAATAATAGACAAATACTTTATGCAAATACCATTATAGAGGAATGAATAATAGACAAATAGAAAATACTGTTTGAAAGTCAGAAAAAGCCAAAGGTGGAGAAGAGGAATAAATATTTAAAGTATTGAAAGTATAAATATTTGAAAGTGACTTCTAATTTTCAGTGATTTACTAAAAGAGTACCCTTTTTTTTTTTTGGCTGCACTGTGTGTCATGTGGGGTCTTAGTTCCCTAGTCAGGAAATGAACTTGTGCCCCCTACAAGGGAAGTGCAGAGTCTTAACACCTGGACCATCAGGAAAGTTCCCCTAACGGAATATTTTACATTGTAGTCATTGGAATACAAGTCCAGCGCCTAGAGGCAAAGATAGTGTTGTTAAGCACATAAAACCAGTCAGTACTGGAGTTACAAAGGCAAAGCAACATCACTCCATACCGCTGTCCCAGCAGTGCCAGGTATGCAACAAAATGTTCAAACATATTTTTCTGTAAATGGATAAATGGATAACAAATGCTAACCTGACTGCAACGTTAGGTAACAAGCTGATTTGGGTTCCGTTATTCTGTAGCCTTGACTTCCCAGGTTGTGCTAGTGATAAAAGAACCTGCCTGCTAATGCAGGAGACATAAGAAATGTGCGTTCAATTGCTGGGTCGGGAGGATCCCCTGGAGGAGGGCATGGCCACCGGTGTTTCCTATGCCTGGGAAATCCCATGGACAGAGGAGGTTGGCAGGCTGCAGTCCATTGGGTCACAAAAAACTAGATGTGACTTATCACGCGTGCACATTCTATAGCCTACCACAGATTTCCCTTTTCCTGGAGAATCTCTCAACCAGGTTGAGTCTTTAGTGCTTTATGTCAATAGAATTTGTTTCCGCTGAGGAAACAGTTCTCGATTTGTTGCCCTGGAATAAGAGGAAAATTCAACAGTAGCCTGAGACTGGCTTTCATGAGATACACAGTCTTGTCTCCACTGCATGAATTCTTGCTAAGGATATGTATTGCATGAGCCTACTTCTTGGACCCAATGCTTTATGAATACTATTCAACTTTCAAATTCCAGGGAGCCAAGACCACATCCTGAGTCCCTCACTGCCTTCATGATGACCCAGTTTGTATTCATGGGTAGATCTGATGGCCCCCTGGAGATTTACTTCCCTGCTTCATGATACATTTAAGATAACTAGCAGCAGATGCACAAAACCCCAGGAAATTTGGTCAAGATGGAAGTCAGTTTTCCTCTGACGTTCCTTTGCCACCATGGCCTATGGGACAATCGTATTCGAAAAGCAGGCTTAATGTCCAACAGCCATGCATCTAATCTTTTGACAGATTTGAATAGCTAATATCAAACAATAGCTCATAGTTTGACCTTTTATTTTGTTTACTTTATACATTAGCAGATACTAGCAATTTCAGGCCTTTCCACCTTAGAACAAAAGCAACCAGACACCTAATTACTTGAACTTTCATGTTTTAATATACTCATACTAATAAAATAAGCAGAAACATTAAAGCCTGCTCAATCATACTTGCTGCAAGAAAAGTCCCTGTATTTTGAGAGAAATGGAATCAAACAGTGGTCTTTGTCACAATAGGATTCTCAATGCAGAAACGGATCTGTATCCTTTCATTTCATCACTTTGTGATCTATAGCAAGCACTAGAAGAGGCAGATACTGCAAAATTCTTTATATACCAAGAAGCGGCCTTTCAGCATTCCTTCAAGGCTAATTTCAGTGAACTTGGATATTTCTCTTAGAGCAGCAGTAAAGGAAATTAGTCACGTAGGCCACAGTGAAATATGCTTGTTTAGCAAAAAACAGTAAAAAACCAGGGTGGCGATGATTCACCTTGACTATAGGGAATGATTTTGGATAGAATAGAAATGATAAGTAAAGAAGTTTTATTTGAAAGCATTTAAGAAGCAATTATAGACAATGAAAAGTAAAAAAAAAAAAGATAAAGTAGTAAGCACTGGAAAGCTTATGAATAACAAATAAGGCTTATTCAGGTAATAATAGGTTTCGACAAAGTTGCTGGAGTACAGTATTCTGTCAATATTAAGGAGAAGGACAAATACATTCATGCTTAGCTACTTGAAGAACAAATCCATGTGTCTATTTTTATCATTCCTCCAAGGGAATGAAAGGGCACACTTAATAAGCAAGTTAGGGTTTTATGGTCCTTACTGGGGTCAAGTTTTTAACAATAAGTCAAATGCTAATGTACACAAAGGGGCCCTGCACCACAGTAACATTAGTTAAAAGTGTGAAATTCTCCTGAGCTGGTACAGTTTCCCAACAAACACATTATGCTTAAATTATATTCAGAGCTTAAATTACTAAGACTAAACAGCAAATACTTCTAGCTAAGGTCCTTTCATGATATCTTATACATTATAAGATATACATATCTCAGAAAGGAGGTTTCTAGCAAGCTTGTTTTTGTTTTGCAGTATAGCGTGTACCTTTTCTTACTGATCTAAAAAGCAACGACATTATTCTTCAATAATAACTTCAAAATTAGCTAAGGAAATGTGCCGCCCTTGACTTGTAGAACTAGAATAGCCTTAATATAAGAGGCCTTTTAGTTCAGTTCAGTTCAGTCGCTCAGTCGTGTCCGACTCTTTGCGACCCCATGAATCGCAGCACGCCAGGCCTCCCTGTCCATCACCAACTCCCGGAGTTCACTCAAACTCACGTCCATCGAGTCGGTGATGCCATCCAGCCATCTCATCCTCTGTCGTCCCCTTTTCCTCCTGCCCCCAATCCCTCCCAGCATCAGAGTCTTTTCCAATGAGTCAACTCTTCGCATGAGGTGGCCAAAGTACTGGAGTTTCAGCTTTAGCATCATTTAGGAGGAAAACGCAGGAGATTATACTTTTTCAGATCTCAGTGTCATAACAAATGCTGTGTGTGGTTACTTCCCTAATGTTTTAATTATAATAATGCTTTATATGAAGAGTTCAGTTGTATTAGTGTGTCCTTTGGTTTACATCCCATAAATTCTGTAAGGTAAGTTTCCCATAAGTTTTTGTAAGGTGATGAGAAGGAGTGAACTGATGCAGAAGAATGAGTCCAGAGTTTCAAATGACTTCTCTAAGTACAGCCTAGTTTGTTTGTTTTTTAAATGTCTAAAGTAATGCTACTGAGGAACAATTTGGAAATCATTCAAAAATTGTTTTTACTTCCTTACTAAGCTACTTCCTAACTTACATACTTGCTATTATATGTTGCCATAAACAATCCTAACCATGAAATAAACTACATGGTAGTTCCTTCTTACTCATTATGCAAAAACTGTGCTGTAATCCCTGAAATAGACTAAGCTTATAATAAATGTTGTAAGTTTCGAGGGGCTTGAGAGAACACTAAGTACTATGGTTTGCAAGGTGTAGTCTCTAACCTCTGCAGAAGGGAGATAGTTGAAGAAACCCCAGCATTGATTTAAAGACCCCCCTCTATAAAGGCAATATCAAGCATTAAAATGCACCCATGTTACACAGTAAATAAGATTTGTAAATAATCTTATACATTTGTTACACAGTAAATAAGATTTGTAAATAATCTTATACATTTGTTTTTGACATTGAGTGGCTTTGAGGAACTCATTTAACTTATTTCCCAGGATTTCTCAGGAATTGTAATACACATACAGGAGCTCTTGCAAAAGAAAGGTCTAATCTATACAGCACTCTCTCAAGTGATGAAATTTATGAAATTTTTATGGGTAGTTAACAAAATATGTTTTGCAGATATTTAATCAAATGTTTATTAATTTATATTTTGAATTTTTTTATTTTTTGGGACTAGACATGTTTTTCAATTCTTAAATATTCTGAAGGTGCTAAAAGCTTGTAGGCCCTAGGCCTATGCTGTTTAAAGGATAAAATGAATCTTCTTTCATCCTTGCTTTAACTAGAGCAGATCAAATTTGATCTTACACATTGCACGTTCAGTGAAAGGCAATATTTAAAGTTGGCAAACAACTGATTAGGGACTTTTCAGCCTATCAAATTTGGAAACATTAAAACATAAACCCCATTATGAAATGAGTATCCAGAAAACCAATAAAAATGAGATTATTAAAGAAAGAAATGAGCTTGTTTTGGGGGAAAATTATAAAGCTATCACGTGGACATTTATTTATATTCAGTTCAGTAAACTACCTTTGCTTCAGAATATGTAAATTATCTTTGGTATTTCAATACTGTCTAGCTAAAATACTTAGACTAATTTAAAAAATCCAGTTGAAATGTATTTTGCTGGACTACATTTATTCTTGTGAAGTTTCAGCTCCCCAAGTCTCCTGACACCTACAGTCTGAGAAGGTATAAGTGCTCTATGATGAGCATGAGACACATTTAAATCTCCCCATCTCTATTAGAACATGAATTCAAATGCTTTATTTTGTAGATAGTAAGTGCCATGAAATATATATTTTAATAATTGTAGGATGACAGAAAACATAGCCAGTGCCAGACATAGTAGCAGTTTAAAATGAACCTATTGATAATCATGTAAGGTCCAAATGCTTTCCCAGTGAATGCTTTCTTCATCCTCACCTTGAGTTAAGACCATTATTTAATACAGCTTTTAAATTCAGCATGACAACCTGAAGCATGGCTTTGGAACATCTCACTCACTGATTATTAAAGTAACATGCTTGTTTAAATTTTCCTGGAAGAGAATGAATCCTACCTAGAGTAAGATAAGATTATCCACATACTTTACAATTTTTCATGCTCCATGACCAGCACCCAAAATTACCAGGCATTCTAGGAAAGAAAACTAAATAACCAAACACCAAAAGGGAAAAGAAAACAAGCTACAGAAACAGATCCAGTATTGTTGAAACATTGGGATTGTCAGATAGGGACTTTATGATAACAATAATTGGGAAGGGAGAAATTCTGCATTCATTAAAGACAGAGTATGTTCTATCAGTTTAATTTCCCTTTGATAGCAACTCTAAGTGTATGAAAGAAAAGGAACACAATTGGTGAACTCCATATTTGCCTGAACTTTCCCTGAGGGCACATACCAGCTCACAAACAGGGAAGAAATCAAGCATAAAGGCAGGGGTGAGGGGAGATAGAAACTGGAGTTCAGAAAGGGAAATCCCCTAAAGGATTCAAACATAGAAGGATACATACCAAATATAAGTACAGGTTCATTTCATATCATTGGCTAAGTACTAGTAGGTTTGTTGGGTTAAAAAAAAAAGTCATAAAATAGCATCTGGTTGGCTAAATATTTAAATGGAGTTTTCAGTCATTGCCTGATGCCAAGGAAACAGAGTTTTGAGCCAAAATCTTGTCAACTTAAAGGTGCTTGATAAACACATTGGGTTTTTCATTTAAACCCCAAAAGTTTCATTACTTAAGAGTAAGAAACATATCCAAGAAAAGCAACAATGTCATAGAACTAATGGCCAACTGAACTAAATCTATCTTAGCAAGTCTAAAATTGAACCTCTATATGATTAAAATGTACAGCCAGTAAATTAACTTTCAGAATATCCACTAAATTCAACATTCACTAAAGGAAAGCAGGGAAATTTTTAAATGTCTGAAATCTACAATTTGCAGCACAGAATAAAAATTTATAGACTTGAAAAGAAGTAGAGAACTATGATCAATAATCAAGAGAAAAAGAGACAATAGACAGCATAGATGACCCAGATGTAAGAATTAGCAGACAAGTCCTTCAAACAAATTTATAGGAGCTTAACAGAGGATGAGATGGCTGGATGGCATCACTGACTCGATGGACGTGAGTCTGAGTGAACTCTGGGAGTTGGTGATGGACAGGGAAGCCTGGAGTGCTGTGATTCATGGGGTCGCAAAGAGTCAGACACGACTGAGTGACTGAACTGAACTGAACTGAAAGAATACCCAGAGGGATAGGGAGGGTGGGGAGGGAGGTGGAAGCGGGCTTCAGGATGCAGGGGACACATGTATACCTGTGGCCAATTCTTGTTGATATATGGCAGAAACCATCACAATATTGTAAAGTAATTATTTTCCAATTAAAATAATTAAGAAAAAAATAAGGAATACACTGAGATGGATGGACTAAACAAGGGAAAACATGGAAGACTTAAAGAAAAATGCAAAGTTTAAAGAATATGCAGAAATATTAGATTTGAAAAATGCAATTTCAAAAATGCAATAAACAAAATATTGGACACAGAGATAGGATCAGTTAACTCAAAGATAGTCCAATAACATTTGTTGCAAATATAATTACAGAGGAAAAATACAATTTAAAATCTTTTCCACCAATGGTACTGGGAAAAGTGTGCAATATGTCAAAATAAATCCCCAAACTCTAAACACTGATCTTAAACTTTTCACAAATATTATTTCAAAATGAATCACAGAACTATATATAAATTAAAGAAAGCCTATAAAAATTCCAGGAGATAACATAAGAGAAAAATTAGGTGACCTTAAATTTGTTGACTCTTTAGATAAAAGACCCAAAGTACAGCCCATGAAAGCAAAACATGATAAGCTGGAATTAATTAAAATTAAAAATGTCTTCTCTACAAAAGACTGTGGTAAGAGAATGAAAAGATAAACAGTCTAAACAACAGACACTTTTGTGTCTGAACAATCATAACACTTTTTTGAGCCCATGAAAGACTAAAGTTGCATGCAAATTTGGTGAACTGAATTCCTGAAGTGCTACCTTCCTCAATGGAAAGATTGAACATCATGAACTATTCCACCTTTGGCAGAGCAAGGGAGGAAGAAGTGAACCATATTAAGGTTGATTGGAAGAAAATAACTGAAGTTTTAGTGAATTCTCAAATGACAGGTGTGATTAGCTTGAGAGTTAAGGTTAATTTTGATCCCAAAGCTTAATTGGAGTCTGCTTTCTGCAAGCACTTTTCATTAGAACTCACCTGAGTATTGTACCAGAGACTATGGGTGAAACAAATGGCTAGACAGGGAACTTTAATGCCACACAAGAAGAAAACCTGACCCATATCTCCAGATCCTTTCCTCCCCCACCACTAAAAAAAAAGCCTAAGAAAAAAACAAGATGGCAGAGAAGTAGGTGAATCTGGAGTATATCTCTCCCCATGGATACATCAGGAATACACCTTCAAACACAGAGGTGCATGGAGAACACCAGCTGAGAATGGAAAGGAGTACCTGGCCAGTGGAAAAGAATATATAGAACCCTGCAAATCTCAGTAGAACCAAGGAACTAGGGGGGGAAACAGGAGTGTCAGTAGGACTGGATCTGCCCTCGCAAGGTGGGGGACCTGAAGCAGGGGTCCAATCCCCACATGGGAACAATTGTCTGAGTCAGAGGAGAAACATTAAAGGCTGAGAGTGAAACAGCTGATCTGTGACAGCCTAAATGCAATGAGAATCAGACAGTCCTTGCTGCAGCCATATATACCCTGGACAGGGATGCAGGTTCCCTGGAAGGCACAGCATCTGGGAACTGGAGTTTAGGGATTGTGGGGCAACCCCAGGGTGAGGGCTGCTGTTGACTGTGACCTAAGCAGCTGCACCACTTCCACACCTGGCACTCACAGAGGCAAAACCAAGTCCTCCAGGGCAAATTCAAAAGCAACCCCCAGTGGATGACCCACATGCAGAAGTGGAAATAAAACCACAGTTGAAAAACAGGGGCAGTGTGGCTAAGGAAGAAGACCCAAAACCTTCCCACCAGCTGTACAAGCTGCAGATTAAATCCACATAATCAACTAGGCAGACTCTATGTCTATGGAATATATAAAAGGACATTGAGGGCTCTCACAAAAGAAAACACACTAGTTCTGATAGCTGTGGACATTGGAGGCAAGAACACACAGAGTAGGACCAGATTAGAATCTGAGCTGCCCCCTCATCATGTCCAGAGATCAGCACAGTGTTGGAGGGCATCTAGGGAGGTGAGGTGGACTGTGACTCCCAGTGAGGGAAAGGACTCTGAAAGCAGTGACTCAAGAAAAACATTTCTTATTCTTATGTTTTGACTTTTTCTGGAGATTCTTTTGGATTTTTTTTTCTTTTTTTGCCCCTTTTCCCCCGCCTCTGTTGTTGTTGTCAATTGTTTCGGCACTATGAAATCTAATTAAGCTTTTGAGCTTTTTATTTATTTTAAGTCACATTTTTTATTGTTATGAACCTCTCCCTCTACATTGGGCTTTTGCAGTTCTGTGGGGTTTTCCTTTTTTTCTTTTCTCTTTTTAATTTTTTAAATGTATTTTTTTTCTATATTTATTCCCTTGTTTGCTTTTCATACTGTTCTTTTCCACTTCAAGTTAATCTTTAATGTATATAATCTTATTTATCTACCTCTATTTAACTTTGCGTATCTTTTCTTTCTTTCCTTTGCTGTTAACTTATTAGTTTTATTTCCCAGTTGGCACCTTGTTTAGTTTTGTTCTCCAGTTTGTGCTTTAGTTAGTTTTGATCTAGAAGATATAATTTTTGGTTTCTTTTGTTCACCAGGTCAATCTATTGTACTTTGTTTTTATTGGACTGTTTTCATTTTGCTTATGGATGTATACGTATATGTGTATATTCAGTCACACTTTTATTGTTGTTATAAACATATGCCTCTATCTTGGGCTTTTGCAGTTCTGTGGAGTTTTCCTTTTTTTTTTTTTCTTTCTTCTTCTATTTTTCTTTTCTCTTTTTTATAATTTTAATTTCTTTAAACCTATTATATTTTTCTACATTTATTCCTTTGTTTGCCTTTCCTACTGTTCTTTTCCCCTTGCAGTTAATCTTTAATATATATAAATCTTCTTCATCTATCTAACTTCGCATATCTATTCTGTCTTTCATTTCCTTCTTTCCTTTCCTCTCAACATTTTGTTAGTTTTATTTTCATTGCTTTTTTCCCCACTTTGCACCTTGCTTTAGTTTTGTTTTACAGTTTCTGCTTTAGTTAGTTTTGTTCTTAACTGGTAAATATAATTTTTGGTTTCCTGTGTTCACCAGGGAAATCTGCCTTACTTTATTTTGGGGGGACCATTTTGACTTTGTTCATGGGTGTATATGCATATGTGTATATTCCATTATTTTAATTATTATTTTCCTGATTTTGTAACTGCCATTTGTCTGGGGTACATCTTTGATTTCTTGTTTTGGGGTGTCTGTTTTAATCTCACTTAATGACATAACAAACCACTTGTGAAATCTTCGTTCTTGACAAGAGATCAAATCTTGAGCCTCTGGAGTGACAGCACTGACTCCAAGACCCTGGGCTACCAGAGAACTCACCCTAGGAACTGTCAAATAGTGAGAACTCACACAAAGGAAACTACTTGAATACAAGACCTGGCATCGCCCAACCACCAGTAGTACCCTATGCAAAACACCTCATCTAAACAACAAACAGAACAAAAATACAAACCCAATTATCAGCAGACAGTATTACCACCTCAGTCAGCCCATCAGAGGAAAAACAAACAAACAAAAACTCAGCACAAATCTCACCCTATATGAAGCTTGCAGAAACCACTTGCCCAAACTTTAGAGGGCAGAAACAAAAAGGAAGAAAGAATTCAACCTTGAAGCCTGGGAAAAGGAGACCTCAAACACATAAGTTAATAAAATAATAATAAAAAGGCAGATAAATAGTACACAAATGAAGGAACAAACTAGAAACACAGAAGTCCAAATAAATGAAGAGGAAATAGGCAAACTACCTGAAAAAGAATTCAGAATAACGATAGTAAAGATGATCAAAAATCTTGAAAACAAAATGGAGAAAATACAAGAATCAATTAACAAAGACCTAGAAGAATTAAAGAATCAACATACAGAGACAAACAACCCAATTACTGAAATTAGAAATACTCTAGAAGGAATCAATAGCAGAATATCTGAAGCAGAAAAACAAATCAGTGAGCTGGAAGATAAAATGGTGGATATAACTTCTAAAGAGGAGAATAAAGTAAAAAGAGTAAAAAGAACTGAGGGTAGTCTCAGAGACCTCTGGGACAATCAAACGAACCAACATTCAAATTATAGGGGTCCCAAGAGAAGAAGAGAAAAACAAAAGGTATGAGAAAATTTTGGAAGAGATTATAGTTTAAAATTTCCCCAACATGGAAAAAGAAATAGTCAATCAAGTCCAAGAGGCACAAAGAGTCCCATATAGGATAAACCCAAGGAAAAACATGCCAAGACACATACTAATCAAACTAACAAAAACTAAACACAAAGAAAGAATATTAAAAGCAGCAAGAGAGAAGCAACAAGTAACACACAAGGGAAACCCCATACGCTTGACAGCTGACCTTTCAGTAGAAACTCTGCAGTCCTGAAGGGAATGGCAGGATATATTTAAAGTCCTGAAAGGGAAAAATCTACAACCAAGATTACTGTACCTGGCAAGTATCTCATTCAAAATTGATGGAGAAATATAAAGCTTTTCAGACAAGCAAAAGTTAAGAGAATTCAGTACCACCAAACCAGCTTTACAACAAATGTTAAAGGGACTTATATAGTCAAGAAATACAAGAGAAGAAAAAAGATCTACAAAATCAACCCCAAACAATTAATAATTAATAAAATGGCAATAGGAACATATATATCAATAATTACTTTAAATGTAGATAGATTAAATGCTCCAACCAAAAGACAAAGACCGGCTGAATAGATACAAAAACAAGACCCATATATATGCTATCTACAAGAAACCCACTTCAGATCTGAAGACACAAATAGACTGCAAGTGAGAGGATAGAAAAATATATTCCATGAAAATGGGAAGCAAAAGAGAGCTGGAATAGCAATCCTCATATCAGATTAAGTAGACCTTAAAATAAAGATTACAAGAGATAAGGAAGGATACTATATGATCAAGGGATCAATCCTAGAGGAAGGCATACCAATTGTAAATATCTATGCACCCAACATAAGAGCACCTTAATGCATAAGGCAAACACTAATAGACATAAAAGGACAAATTAACAGTAACACAATAATAGTAGAAGAATTTAACACCCTACTCACACCAATGGACAGATCATCAAAACAGAAAATTAATAAGGAAACACAAGCCTTAAATGATACATTAGATGAGATGGATCTCAGTGATATCTTCAGAACATTCCATCCAAATGCAGAAGAATACACCTTCTCTTAAAGTGCACATGGAACATTCTCCAGGATAGACCACATCTTGGGTCATGAATCAAACCTCAGTAAACTTAAGAAAATTGAAATTCTATCAAGCATCTCTGACCACAACGCTAGGAGACTAGATATTGATTACAAGGAAAAAAAAAACTGTAAGAAACACAAACACATGGAGATTAAACAACACGTTTCTAAATAACCAACAGGTTACTGAATAAATCAAAAGGGAAATAAAAAAATTTCTAGAAACAAATGACAATGAAAGCACAACTCAAAACCTATAGGATGCAGCAAAAGAACTTCTAAGAGGGAAGTTTACAGCAATACAATCTTACTTTAAGAAACAAGAAAAAAAAACATAAAATAGACAACCTAATTTTACACCTAAAACAATTGGAAAAAGAAGAAGAACAACAACGGCAACAACAAAATTAGTAGAAGGAAAGAAATCATAAAGATCCAAGCAGAAATAAATGATAAAGAAATGAAAGAAACAATAGTAAAGATCAATAAAACTAAAAGCTGGTACTTTGAGAAGATAAAATTGACAAGCCCTTAGCCAGATTCATGAAGAAAAAAAGAGAAGAATCACATCAACAAAATTAGAAATGAAAAAGGAGAGGTTACAACAGACAATGCAGAAATACAAAGGATTATGAGACTATTATGGACAATGATATGGCAATAAAATGGATAACCTGGAGGAAGTGGACAGATTCTTAGAAAAGTTCAATCTTCCAAGACTGAATCAGCAAGAAATAGAAATTATGAACAACCCAATTTCAAGCACTGATATTGAAGCTGTGATCAAAAATCTCCCAAAAACAAAAGCCTGGGACCTGATGGCTTCACAGAGAATTCTGTCAAGCATTTAGAGAAGAGCTAATGTCTATCCTTCTAAAACTCTTTCAAAAAATTGCAGAGGAAGAAACACTTCCAAACCCTTTATATGAGCCCAGCATCACCCTGATACCAAAGCCAGACAAAGACAACACAAAAAAAGAAAACTACAGGCCAATAGCAAAATAGATAGATGCAAAAATCCTAAAAAAAAAATTTTAACAAACAGAATTCAGCAACACATCAAAAAGCTTATACACCATGATCAAGTTGGGTTTATTCCAGGAATACAAGGATTCTTCAATATATGCAAATCAATCAATGTGATACACCATATTAACAAATTGAAAGATAAAAACCATATGATCATCTCAATAGATGCAGAAAAAGCCTTTGACAAAATTTAGCACCCATTTGTCATTAAAACTTTTCAAAAAATGGGCATAGAAGGAACCTACCTCAACATAGTAAAGGCCATATATGATAAGCCTACAGCAAATATTATTCTTAATGGTGAAAAACTGAAAGCACTTCCCCTAAGATCAGGACAAGACAATGGTGTCCACTTTCACCTCTATTATTCAATTTAGTTTTGGAAGTCCTAGCGACAGCAATCAGAGAAGAAAAAGAAATAAAAGGAATGCAGACTGGAAAAGAAGTAAAGCTCTTCCTGTTTGCAGATGACATGATACTGTACATAGAAAACCATAAAGATAGTATCAGAAAATTACTAGAGCTAATCAGTGAATTTAGCAAAGTGCAGGATACAAAATCAGTACACAGAAATCACTTGTATTTCTATATACTAACAATGAAAAATCAGAAAGAGAAATTAAGGAATCATTCTCAGTCACCATTGCAACAAAAAGAATTAAATATCTAGGAATAAACTTACCTAAGGGGACAAAAGAACTGTACACAGAAAATTATAAGACACTGATGAAAGAAATCGAAGATGACATAAACAGATGGGGAGATATTCCATGTTCCTCGGTGGGAAGAATCAATATTGTGAAAATGAATATATTACCAAATGCAATGTGATCCCTGTCAAATGACCAATGGCATTTTTCATGGGACTAGAACAAAAAATTTCACAATTCGTATGGAAATACAAATGACCATTGTCAAAGCAATCTTGAGAATGAAGAATAGAACTGGAGGAATCAACCTTCCTGACTTCAGATTACACTACAGAGCTACAGACATCAAGACAGTATGGTACTCGTACAAAAACAGGAATACAGACCAATGGAACAAGATAGAAAGCCCAGAAATAAACCCATGCACCTATGGGTACCTTATTTTTGACAAAGGAGGCAAGAATATACAATGGGGCAAGACAGCCTCTTCAATAAATAGTGCTGGAAAACTGGACAGCTACATGTAAAAGAATGAATTTAGAACTCTTCCTAACACCATGCACAAAGATAAACTCAAAATGGATTAAAGACCTAAATGTAGACCAGAAACTATAAAACTCTTAGAGGAAAACACAGACAGAACACTCAATGACATAAACCAATGCAAGATCCTCTAGATCCACCTTCTAGAGTAACGGAAATAAAAACAAAAGTAAACAAGTGGGACCTGATTAAAATTAAAAGCTTTTAAACAGCAAAGGAAACTATAAGGAAGGTGAAAAGACAACCCTCAAAATAGGAGAAAATAATAGCAAATAAAACAACTGACAAAGGATTAATTTCCAAAATATATAAGGAGCTCATACAACTCAAGGCCAGAAAAACAAACAACCCAATCAAAAAGTGGGGAAAAGACCTAAACAGACATTTCTCCAAAGAAAACATACAGATGGCTAACAACTACATGAAAAGATCCTCAACATCACTCATTATTAGAGAAGCAAATAAAAACTACAATGAGATATCACCTCACACCAGTCAGAATAGCCATCATCATAAAGTCTACAAACAGTAAATGCTGGAGAGGGTGTGGAGAAAAGGGAATGCTCTTGCACTGTTGGTGGGAATGTAAATTGATACAGCCACTATGGAAGACAGTATGGAGATTTCTTAACAAACTAGGTATAAAACCACCATACGACCCAGCAATCCCACTCCTAGGCATATACCCTGAGGAAACCAAAATTGAAAAAGATACATGAATTCCATTGTTAACTGAGGCATTATTTACAATAGCTAGAACATGGAAGCCACCTAGATGTCCATCAACAGATGAATGGATAAAGAAAAAGTGATATATATATATATACATATACATATACATATATATACAATGGAATATTACTCAGCCATAAAAAGGAATGCACTTGAGTCAGTTCTGATGAGGTGGATGAACCTTGAACCTATTATACAGAGTGAAGTGAGTCAGAAAGAGAAAGACAAATAACGTATTCTAACACATATATATGGAATCTAGAAGAATGGTACTGAAGAAATTATTTACAGGACATAGAGAATAGGCTTATGGACCTGGGGAGAAGGGAAGAGAGGGTGAGATGTATGGAAAGAGTAACATGGAAACTTACATTACCATATGTAAAATAGATAGCCAATAGGAATTTGCTGTATGGCTCAGGAAACTCAAACAAGGGCTCTGTATCAACCTAGAGGGGTGGGATGGGGAGGGAGATGGGAGGCAGTTTCAAAAAGGAGGGGATATATGTGTATCTATGGCTGATTCATGTTGAGGTTTGACAGAAAACAACAAAATTCTGTAAAGCAACTATCCTTCAATAAAAAAAATAAATTAAAAAAAAAAAAGCCTTAATCTACTGTGGCAAATGTGATGAAATTCTCTAGTTCCCAGGACACTGGCAAAGATACACTGTTTCAGGGGAAAGGGACAGAAGCAAAAGCCAACTGCACATGAGGGATGTAGAAAACGCTCTGACACACAGAGTGTTGTACTGAGAGAAAGTGAAGACCTGAAAGTGCTGGAGGATGGTAGGAAACTCTACTCTGCCCCAGAAAACAACATATATAAGGCTGAGTTTGACTCCCACAGCAGTGCTGAGATGGAACACTGAGAAAGCCCCAGCTTTAGCCCTGGGCTCACAGTCTGCCTAATAAATGACTATTTAATGCTGATGGGATTTCATGTTCTTTATTCCATGGAAAAAAACTTTGTTAGATATTTTCAAGAAAATTTGAAGTGTTAACATAGTCTGAGTTTCACAGATCTTCTGAAAACTGCTTTTTTTTTTTGCTAACCTGAAATTTTTTTCTGTTTATGTAAGACATTTTGAACAAGTTTTAATAAGGCATTTAAACTTCTCTTCCCTTTTCTTAAATACATATTTCTTTAATAATTAGGAAGAAACCATTACTTTTTTTAAACTGAGATTTCAAGCTGGGAGCTAGATAATCACATTAAACAAGCGTATTCTTTCTTGAAGATTTCTAGGTGGATGACCCTTCTTAAAATCTAATCTCAAAGTTTCTTTGCATTCTTTGAGTGAAAAAACTTTATGGACTTTCAATTCAAAGTTTTGCCACACAGTTAAAAAGCTTGCAAATATATTTGTGGGTTATACTGAAAAACCTACAAAGTAAAATTTTCCTTTAATAAGAAATATGCTCCAGTCTTTTTTAAAAGCATTTAGAAATCTTGACCATGAAATTCTTAAATAAACTGTGCATGCATTTTTTGTATAAAAAATGTCAATAAGATGTGTATTTTACATGAGAGTTAACATTGGGTGATTTATATCATCACCAAATTCTAGTTTCTCTAAATGATTTTCCTAATGTAATCTCTAACTTTGCATATACTGAAAAGAGGGCAGCAGCATAGTAAAATGGAGATTTCTTCTTGGTTGGAACTTACCTGTCCTATCGTCCTCTTGTGAGTCTATCACTAACCAACTGGGTGACTATGTTTGTCTCAGCTTATCCTCTGTGTGTTGAGGTATATTATCTCTCTTGTTTCTTTCATACCTAAAATCCATTATGAATAAAAGAATAAGAATTCTTTTATTTCTGACTATTCAACTGCCCTACATTTAACCCTTCTAGGAAAAGTGGCAGCTTTAAAAGAAGAAACTCTCACGTTTACATTTGCGTGATAATTTGCCTGAAAATAATTATGTTTTAAATGATTCCTGGCTCCACTCTCATAACTACAATTGGATAAATATGCAGTAGGTCCCAGGTATATGAATTTTTAGCCATCATATCAGGTCATTCTGATTTAGTACTCACAGATACAAGAGCATTAAACTGAGAGTGTTTGTTCTTAGTAAGCTTAACCTACTTTTTAGACAATAGAAATCTACAGCTTGTATTATGTCAGTAAACATGGAAATAATTGGGTTGATTTAGAACATATTAATAAAGTCTAGTCAAGGCTATGGTTTTTCCAGTGGTCATGTATGGACGTGAAAGTTGGACTGTGAAGAAAGCTGAGTGCCGAAGAATTGATGCTTTTGAACTGTGGTGTTGGAGAAGACTCTTGAGAGTCCCTTGGGCTGCAAGGAGATCCAACCAGTCCATCCTAAAGGAGATCAGCCCTGGGTGTTCATTGGAAGGACTGATGCTAAAGCTGAAACTCCAATACTTTGTCCCCTGCATGGCAGGCAGATTCTCGGCCACTTGACCACTAGAGAAATTCCTGAATAAAACTTTTAATGTCATTAAAATGTTGAATGAAATAATGTAAGAATAGAGGAGTCAAGTATAAAGGTTATGTTTTTGTTTTGAGCAGTTCACTGGAGTCTTAAAGGGCAACAAGGGACATGAGTTAGGAGAACAGTCAAGACAACTGGTAAGAGTTGGACAGTCTTGCCTATGGAACATCCACTTGAATTTCTTCAGAAGACAAACGTACATATAGGCTCAGTTCTCAGGAGAAATACTTAGATTAAATACAGAGATTTGATATTTGTCTGAATAACAGTGGTAATTCAAGTCCTAAGAAAGAGCATAAATATTCAAGAAAAAAAATGAAGTTATAAGAGTTCTTTATGAAAGACTTAGAAAACATCAATATGCTTGCAGTAACAGATATTCATGTTTAATGTGCATGAAAATCCTTTGGGTGCTTTTGCAGGGTCTAACATCCTTACAAAAAGAGATTAATATTTTGCTAAACCGGGATGAATCCAGGAGTATGGTTTTAACAAGCTCCTCCTTGTGATTCTATTACAGAGATTCTTACCCACATTTAGAAAGACACTGAATTGGAAGCTCAAGGCTTCCCAGGTGGTGCAGTGCTAAAGAATCTGCATGCGAGTGCAGGAGGCACAAGAGATGCAAATCCGATCCCTGGGTCAGGAAGATCTGCACGGCAACCCACTCCAGTATTCTTGCCTGGAAAATCCCATGACAGAGGAGCCTGATGGGCTACAGTCCATGGGGTCTCAAAGAATAGGACACACATAACTGAGCGTGCACATGCACACACACACACACACACACAGAGGCTCAAGAAGCAGATATTCCACATTATACAGGTAGAAAAAGAAATAGATATGTTTGGATATCTAAGTATATATTTATAGAAATGTCACTTGATCCAAAATAACTACTCCTAGATATTATATACTAAGTCTAAGTAATTATTCACCATTTATGAACTCTAGTAACTTTTTTCAACCTCTTGACTGATAACAGAAAGAGGATTCTATTCCTGCTGTTTTGTGTGTGTGTCAGTGCTTCCTGTTGCTTCATTGGGTGCTTAGCCCATAATAAGTGTTTAATAAATATTAACTGAACTGAATTGTATGAATAAAGTTCTTGGCAGGTGTTGCTTTTTTCTTTTCATTTTTTATAAATACCTGTAATCGCAAAGTAATTGAGCATTACTGAATTGGAAAGCCTAGTCTGTAAACATGTCACTTTCTCTCAATCTTTCATTTATTAGATGCGTGAACATTGTTAAGCCCCTAATCAGTAAAAGGATAATGATAGAAATGACTGGAACGTCTGTTTTTGGTAACAGCAGACTAGGTAATTCAGACCACCTTTCCCACTGATAACAAATTGAATAAAGTCTTTCAAAATATCTGCTTGCAGGAATCAGAGCGCTAACAAGACAGTGAAGGTCTTTAAGCAGGAAGAAAGCTGCTGAAATAAGCATACTATAGGAATCAGGAAAGCTATTGAGGTGAGTTATTGAGGTTAGGGGAGCTACTGATCCTCAAGGGCCATTCTTGACCTGAGCAGGGAATAAAAGACACGGAAAATGACAAACATATTTAACAACCTAAGGGGATGAGTGGTGAAAGGAATGGCAATTCACTCAAGTATTCTAACCTAGAGAGTTCCATGGACAGAGAAGCCTGGTGGGCCATAGTTCATGAAGTTGCAAAGAATCGGATACCACTGGCAACTACACTTTAAGGGGATAAAAGGAGTCTAGTCTCATAAAACAACAACAAACAGATTGTTGTTGCTGTTCAGTCACTCAGTTGTGTCTGACCCTTTGCAATCTCATGGACTGCACCATGCCAGGTTTCCCTGTCCATCACCAACTCCCAGAGCTTACTCAAACACATGTCTGTCGAGTCGGTGATGCCATCCAACCATCTCATCCTCTGTCATCTGCTTCTCCTCCTGCCTTCAATCTTTCCCAGCATCAGGGTCTTTTCCAATGAGTCAGTTCTTCGCATTGGGTGGCCAAAGTATTGGAGCTTCAACTTCAGCATCAGTCCTTCCATTGAATATTCAGTGTTGATTTCCTTTACGATTAACTGGTTTGATCTCCTTGCAGTCCAAAAGATTCTCAAGACTCTTTTCTAACACCACAGTTCAAAAGCATCAATTTTTCAATGCTCAGCCTTTCTTATTGTCCAACTCTCACATCTATACATAACTACTAGAAAAACCATAGCTTTAACTACACAGACCTTTATTGGCAAAGTTATGTCTCTGCTTTTTAATATACTGTCTAGGTTTGTCTTAAGTTTTCTTCCAAGGAGTAAGCATCTATTAATTTCATGGCTGCAGTCACCATCTGCAGTGATTTGGATCCCAAAGAGTAGTCTGTCACTGTTTCTATTGTTTCCCCATCCATTTGCCATGAAGTAATGGGACTGGCTATCATGATCTTTATTTTCTTAATGTTGAGTTTTAAGTCAGCTTTTTCACTCTCCTCTTTCACTTTCATTAAAAGACTCTTTGATTCCTCTTTGCTTTCTGTCATAAGGGTGGTGTCATCTGTGCATCTGAGGTTATTGATATTTCTCCCAGCAATCTTGATTCCAGCTTGTGCCCACATGAAACAAACAGGTACCTTGGTAAATCTTTCATGTAGTTCAGGATCATGAAGCCAGACCCTCTAGGAATAGTGATGACCTTAAATTCCTTAAATCCCTTTAGTAAAATTAAGTTAAAATTATATTGCCATTGACTGTAGCCTCCTGCCAGAATTAAGCATAAGCACTTCCCAGAATCAAGCATAAACACTTTCTGGAAAAGATCCTGTCATCCTAGGCCTCAAATCATTTTTGAAAGCTTTTCCTATGAAATGTCACATACTTAATAAAAAATAACCAGGAACATAAGGAAATAAGACTATGTGAATGAAAAGCAATAAAGTCAACCATAGAAATAGAAACCAATTCATAAGAATTTGGATAAGGGAGCTATCTGAACCAGAATTTAAAACAACTAAAAGTTACTACATTCAAGAAAGATAAGATTGAGAACTTTGTTAGAGTATGAATAGAGTTGAAAACATAATCATTGGAGTTATAAAACTCCTTGTATGAGTATGAAAGACTAGATGTATTTGAAGAGAAAAATTGTAAACTAAAATATGGATCAGAAGGAAATAGCCAGTCTGAATAAAAAGAGCCACAATTACAAAAATAAAATATTTTTTGCTATTATTGCTATTATTAAAATAACAAGAGCTATAAAATGCCCATGAGGATGTGGAGAAAGGGAATACTTATTATTGTTGAGGAAAATGTGAATTATAATATAAAATGTAAGCAGAATAAGTTATGGACTTTAATATATATCATAATGACTAAACAATAATATTATATTGTCTATTTAAAAGTTGCTCAAGGAGTGCATCTTAAATGTTCTTACGATAACAACAGTAACAAAAAAGGTAACAATGTAAGATGAAGGATTTGTTAATTAGCTTTATTGTGGTGAATTATTCACAATTTGTACATCAAATCATCACACTGTATGCTTTAAACTTACACAATGTTGTAAGTTATTTTTGTCTCAATAAAGCTGGAGAAAAGAAATGTAAGGAAAAAGTAATACATCTAATTTTACAAAAAGGTAAAATATGTATGTATGTCTAAATTTTAAAAGCAAACAGAAAAATATTTCCAAAGATAAAATTTTATTATCTTAAATATACTGAAAACTGACAAATTTCTAGAGTAAACATAAACATTCAAATAAGTAAATGAACAAAGAACACAAGCATTTTATTAGATGCATACAACAAACAAACATATGTAAGTATTGACCCTCATTGGTAACAAAGAGAAGAAAAATGTGAAATATTTTATTTCCACAGATTAGAAAAGATATAAATAAAATTATATTACTCAACAAGGATGCAAGAAACTGGGCTTCCCTAGTAGCTCAGATGGTAAAGAATCTGCCTGCAATGCGGGAGACCTGAATTCGATCCTTGGGTTGGGAAGATCCCCTGGAGGAGGGCATGGCAACCCACTCCAGTATTCTTGCCTGGAGAATCCCCAGAGACAGGGAGCCTGGTGGGCTACAATCCATGTGGTTGAAAAGAGTCAGATACGACTGAGCGACTAAGCATAGCACAGCACATGCAAGAAACTGGGAAAATATCCTACTGATGAAAGAGTAAGTTGACATAAATTTTGGCAAAAGGAATAAGCATATTAAAAATGTGCACAGATTTAAACAAACTTTTGTCATTGGAGCAGAGTTGATTTACGATGCTTTGTTAGTTTCAGGTGCACAGCAAGTGAAAATGTGCACAAATTTTCTGTTGCATTCCGGACGACCCAGAGGGATGGTATGGGGAGGGAGGAGGGAGGAGGGTTCAGGATGGGGAGCACATGTATACCTGTGATGGATTCATTTTGATATTTGGCAAAACTAATACAATTATGTAAAGTTTAAAAATAAAATAAAATTTTAAAAAATTAAAAAAAAATATTAGTGACGTGATATATGGTTGACGGCCCTCTGTGTGAAGTGTGTGTGCTGCTTTTCCCTAGCCTCTTGCCATGGTTTGTTAATATTTGTATTTCTCTAATCAGGAATGCATTTTCCAGAGGTGAGTAGTTAGCATCTGAAAGCCTCTTATCAGAAAACCACAAGGGATCCAATTAACTTTATTTAAGATCAGTGATAAAAGCTTTGTTAATTGACATAATTGAAGGTAGCAATGATTATTCATTGGTGAAATGAGTGGTGCCTAAGATAAGAGTTTTACTAGAAATACTAGTTTTGCTTTTGCAGAATATAGAAATCTAGTGAGCTCAATAGCCTATATTCTTAGAATGGTGCCTGGTGCTCAAGATTGTAATAATTTCTGTGTTGATCACTTTCCAGAGGATTTTGCTGCCAAACTCCAATTAAAATGTTAGCCGAATCCTACCCTTACAATAGTCCTGCAATTGCCTCAAGTGAATCTTTCATTCCAATGGCTATTACACAGCCTGTAGAATAGAGAGCTGATACTTTGTCGAGCTTACAATTTGAGTGATGCTGTTTTTATGCCTGCCTGCTATGGTTTTACATATGCAGAATTTAATCTTGAATCTTCTTTTCTTATATTCTATTACTTTAAAGGTGTTGAGAATAAGACATAGAGATCTCACCTACCTTCACTTCTTGGAGGTAATGGTTGTCTATCCAAAAGAATCTAATAATTAAGAATGAACAAAACCACAACTCTTTATTCTAAAGAAGTAATTGAGCGTATGTAAAATTTAACTTCAATATGTTTATTGAAAAGTTTATCATTGGAGAACATACACAATTTAAATGTTCAACATTTTATTGAGAATTTATTAATTTGTAGTATATTCTAAAATGGAGTATTTGCTGTCTATTTATTCAGTCATGTCCAACTCTCTGTGACCCCATGGACTGTAGCCCACCAGGCTCCTCTGTCCAGGGAATTTTCCAGGCAAGAATACTAGAGTGGGTTGCCATTTCTAACTCCAGGGGATCTTCCCAATTCAAGGATCTAACCCAAGTCTCCTGCACTGTAGGCAGATTCTTCACCATTGAAGAATCTGGGAGCCCCCCAAAATGGAGCATTAAACAGCTTTTTAAAAATAAGGCATTGGGAAGTATTTAATGATAGGGAAAAAAATTTCAGGGCACATTTTAAGTGAATAAAATGATATTATAACAATATTTACAATGTGAAAATGTTCTAGAAAATCTATAATTATTCTTATGTGAGAGTGTATTGGGCTTCCTAGGTGACACAGTGATAAAGAATCTACCTGCCAATGCAGGAGATGCAAGAGACACACAGTAGTGATTATTTAGAAAAACGAAGATGTTTAATTTGATGAACTCTCTAATTTTTTAAAATTAATTAATTTATTAATTTTGGCTGTGCGGGTCTATATTGCTGCGAACGGGTTTTCTTTAGATCCTAGAGCAGGGACTACTCTCTAGTTGCGGTGCCTGGGGATTCTCATTGCAGTGGCATCTTTTGTGACAAAGCATCAGCCCCTAGGGGCACACAGGCTTTAAATAGTTGTGGTGAGTTGGCTCAGTAGATGCAACATGTGCGGGCTTAGTTGCCCCGTGGCATTTGGAATCTTCCCTGACCAAGGATTGAACCCATGTCCTCTGCATTAGCAGGCAGATTCTTAGCCACTGGACCACCAGGGAAATCCCAATGAACTCTCTAAAATTTTTGTAACTCGTTCGTCACCAAATACCAGGGTTTGCAAAAGAGTAACCATGAACCACATGCATCAGACTCAATTGATTTACTGTAAAATGCACATATTAAGTTCCACTCCAAACTTACCAAATCAGAATATCTTGGGGGTGTTCAGTCCAGTCTCTCAGTCATGTCTGACTCTTTGTGACCTCATGGACTACGGCATGCCAGGCCTCCCTGTCCATCACCAACTCCCAGAGCTTGCTCATACTCATGTCTATTGAGTTGGTGATGCCATCGAACCATCTCATCTTCTGTCGTCCACTTCTCCTCCTGCCTTCAATCTTTCCCAGCATCAGGGTCTTTTCCAGTGAGCCAGTTCTTCGCATTGGGTGGCCAAAGTATTGGAGCTTCAACTTCAGCATCAGTCCTTCCATTGAATATTCAGTGTTGATTTCCTTTACGATTAACTGGTTTGATCTCCTTGCAGTCCAAAAGATTCCCAAGACTCTTCCCCAACACCACAGTTCAAAAGCATCAATTCTTCAGTGCTCAACTTTCTTTATGGTCCAACTCTTACAACCATACATGCATGTATGCATGCATGCTAAGTCGCTTTAGTCGTGTCCGACTCTGTGTGACCCCATGGACAGCAGCCCACCAAGGCTCCTCTGTCCATGGGATTCTCTAGGCAAGAATACTGGAGTGGGTTGCCATTTCCTTCTTCCACAACCATACATGACTACTGGAAAAACCATAGCTTTGACTAGATGGACCTTGTCAGCAAAGTAATGTCTCTGCTTTTTAACATGCTGTCTAGGATTGTCATAGCTTTTCTTCCAAGGAGCAAATGTCTTTTAATTTCATGGCTGCAGTCACCATCTGCAGTGATTTTGGAGTCCAAAAAAATAAAGTCTCTCACTGTTTCCATTGTTTCCCCATCTATTTGCCATGAAATGATGGGACTGGATGCCACAGTCTTAGTTTTCAGAACGTTTAGTTTCAAGTCAGCTTTTTCACTCTCCTCTTTCACTTTCATCAAGAGGCTCTTCAGTTTTGCTTTTCTGCTGTAAGGGTGTGTCATCTGCATATCTGAGGTTATTGATATTTCTCCTGGCAATCTTGATTCCACCTTGGGTTTCATCCAGCCCAGCGTTTCTCATGACGTACTCTGCATAGAAGTTAAATAAGCAGGGTGACAATAGACAGCTTTGATGTGCTGTATTTGCCATCTGTTGCTATGTAACAAATTACATCAAAGCACAGGGGCTTAAGTGTACAAACAACTAATCGGTGTTGTCATTGGTCTTGAATCTAAATATCTCTTAGTGGGGACACTGCTGGCTGAAGGTCTCCCATGAAATCACAGCCATGTGATTGTCCAGTGGCTTCGTCATTTCATGATTTTACTAGAACTGAAGAATCTGCTTTCAAACTCACTCACACAGCTGTTGGCAAGCCTAAATAGATCTGCTTCTAATGAATATTGTCATGCCTTGGTTATCGCCATGAGGGCCTTTCCATAGACTAACTGAGACCTGTCACATCTGGCAATCTGGAAGAGAGGGAAGGCGAGTACTCAAGATAGAAACCTCAGTCTTTGCATAACCTAATCTTGAAAGTGACATCCATCATTTCAATGAATCAATAAGTCTAGCCAACAGTTAAAAGGAAAGGAATTAAATAGGGCCATGTATAGTAGAAAGCATGGATCACTGGGAACCATCTTATAAAATTTCTTAACATGAGC
This sequence comes from Bison bison bison, assembly GCF_000754665.1. Taxonomy (NCBI): domain Eukaryota; kingdom Metazoa; phylum Chordata; class Mammalia; order Artiodactyla; family Bovidae; genus Bison; species Bison bison. Next base: position 8,419,918 of record NW_011495035.1, read on the forward strand.
TGAGACTTCAAATATGAACTTGTAGCAATATTATTAAAGGATTCATATGGAAACCATTTATTTCCCACATCTCTTCCTTTCCAAAAAAGTTTTTGGCCACACTAGGAGTCAGACACGACTGAGCGTCTTCACTTTCACTTTTCACTTTTATGCATCAGAGAAGGAAATGGCAACCCACTCCAGTGTTCTTGCCTGGAGAATCCCAGGGATGGTGGAGCCTGGTGAGCTGCCGTCTATGGGGTCACATAGAGTTGGACGTGACTGAAGTGACTTAGCAGCAGCAGTAGCATGCAGCGTGTGGGATCTTAGTTCCCTGACACGGGGTTGGGACCCACACACCCTATTGGAAAGTGGAGTAGTAACCACTGGACCAACAAGGAAACCCCACACACACCCAACATCCCGTTCATAGAACAAAACACTGATCATTAGAATCTGATCTGTTCATTGCAGTCCGTAGATGATTGGTTTGTTCTGCATCCAGCCATCTGCTGAGATCATTGTCAGTGTTAGGTCCATTTAAGATTATGATGTTCTGGGACCAAGAACAGAAGACCACTTTTCTCAGCCCCTAAAGAAACACATCTGTCACTTCACTAATCTTCCTCTCTACCCTTAATTTTACCTTAGCTCTTGAAATTATCCTTCATGAATTGTCATGTTGAACAACAGCAACAGAAACTCCAAAATCTACTTTGTAAATAAACACAGAAATGACTATGGTCCATAATAAACAGAAAATTCCTATGTAATTGTGACATATAATTTATTTGAGGAAGTTGGCAGAAGACAGTCTTTGATAGTACAAAACATAGTTTTTTCCTCTAAGTAAAAAGTGTTTCTAAAATGACTGCATATAAATCAAATACCTATAAATTGAATCATATACCATATGGACTAATGTGGTTAACAATTTAAAGGGGGTTTTTGGTATAGTCATCTTTAGTATTCATGATTCCATATTTACAAATTTGTCTACTTACTGAGATTTATTTGTAACCTCAAAGTCAATACCTATGGTACTTTTGCAGTCACTTGTGGACAACACACAGAGCATTGAACAATTTGAGTTGCCCACTCTCCTCATTGAAGTCTAAAAAGGTGATGCTCTGCCTTCCTGTTTTATTTCTTTACTGTAAAGACGTGTCCTTTTCGCAATCTATTTGGTGCCACATTTCTGTGCCTTTTTATTGGAGATCTTGCCATTTGAAACGGCCCAAAGCATGGAGCTGAAGTGCTATCTTGTGTTGCTAAGGGCAAGAAGTCTGTGGTGTACCTTCCAGAGAAAATTCATGTGTTCAACAAGCTTTGTTCAAGAATGAGTTATAGGGATGCTGACTGTGAGTACAATGTTAACGAATCAACAATATGCATTAAGTACAATGCCTTTAGGCAGAAGTGCACATAAGGTTTTTTCTACTGATTGCTTAATGAAAATGTCACCAGAGGCTCACAGGAACCTAACTCTTCATTTCTCATAGGAGCAGTGATTTTAGTGTTCACTAACTCAGGCTTCCCTGAGACTTTGTTGTTGTTGCTGTTTAGTTGCTCAGTCGTGTCTGACTCTTAGCGACCCCATAGACTGCAGCATGCCAGGCTTCCCTGTCCTTCACTATCTCCTGGAGTCTGCCCAAGTTCATGGCCATTGACTTGGTGATGGCATCCAACCATCGCATCCTCTGCCGCCCTGTTCTCCTTTTGCCTTCAATCTTTCCCAGAGGCTTTGCAGATCATAAAGACTTCCCTGGTGGCTCAGAAGGTAAAGTGTCTGCCTTCAATGCAGGAGACCCAGGTTCAATCCCTGGGTTGGGAAGATTCCCTGGAGAAGGAAATGGCAACCCACTCCAGTACTCTTGCCTGAAAAATCCCATGGACGAAGGAACCTGGCAGGCTACAATCCATGGGATTGCAGAGTCAGATACGACTGAGCAGCTTCACTTTCACAAACCATAATTACTGCAGACAACAAAAACCAACTGTAAATACTTCTTCAAAGTCCTCTGAAACTTTTATTTTTGCATTCTGTATAAAGAATCTAATGAAATCTGGAAAAGTGTGGAGGGGAGCACAGCTGACTGATTCCTAATGCTTAAATACAATGGGAGTCTCACTGCCATGTTTATAAAGTAGTCTTGGCTGGGGTTTCAGGCTTCCAGCTTACTCTGACTGTCAATCTGTATCAAAACCTTCATGGCAATTAACTGTACTTTTGTCTGTTAATTATCATTATCCCGCTATGTGGCCATTATTGTTCTGAAGCCCTTAGTTTGAAACTCAAGCATCCATCAGTCACCTAAAACAATTGAAGAGGAGGAACCTTAAGAAGCCTAGTCTGAAAGTCTTTACCTGAGCTTTGTTTCATTACAGTCTATTTCAACAATGAACACAAAACTCCTCTTGACACAATTCCTTAAAAAGCACTGCTTTATCCACTTGATCAAAGTGAATTTGAACTAGTTTTAAAACTCCGGGATAGGGTACAAGTGTTGCGTCATACTGAAAGATTTATCCAGATACCAAAAACACTAAAAATAAGCAACAACTAATTATAAAATGAAGGTATGTGTTATCTGATTGAAACATTCTTGCCACTGGATGGCCTTAGTCAAGTCATTTAGAAAAAAGAGGGTGGTGTTTATTTAGTTTTTTAAAATGGTCCTGGATGCAAGGTGTAAGAAGAAAATCAAATCACATCAAATGTATCTGGAATGTGTATTTCTTTTCCTGTGATACTCTTCCTTTTTCCACTTTTATTAAAGCCATTTCCACCATGTCCTCTTGATGTGTGGGTAAGAAGTGACAGGAGTAGATAAATGCCCTTTCTGGAGTTTTCAGAACTGTTGCATGCTGAGCCTAACCTGATGATGTATTCCATACATGTCTCCAAAAAGTCAAAAGCGTTTTCAGTGTTAATTTCCCTTAAGAGTTATCAGACTCTTTTCATATTGGTTTAATGAGTGTTAAGAGGTGACCTTGTGTCCACATAGATTAAAATACCTGGAAGTAAAATTATTTGGGGGTGCTGTATAGGGGGTTACAGCAGGTCTCTGCTTAGATGCTACCTAGGCTAAATGGGCAGGAGACATTTTCCACTGCCTTACAATGATGATTACTTGCAAATTACATGAGCACTAGTAATTCATTCATGCACTGATACAGAGTGGGGACTCAGTGCAGTGATATTAAACTTGCTGTTGGAAGCACTAATTGATTCGTTTGGAACATTTTCCCCCAGAGAATCCCAATAACAACTTCCCTGAGCAAGAAACTGACACCAAGCCAGTCCCGGATACGCCGGGACACATGTGTGAGGTTGTTGTCATCAAAATAATCATTCCTGTCTCCTGGCAGGGGCTAGTTCTCCCAGGAACACTCCCCAATCTTGGGAGCTTCAGCGAGAGGCTTCCTTTTTTGGCAGAGGTGGCAAGCAGTAAGCTTCATGTCTTTTCTGTGCAATGGAAAAAAGGGACTGGGTTATTCATTGCATTTTAAAATAGTGGCTGTCTTTCTTGGAAAAAAGTTGGGGGAGATGTTGATCAAACAGCATTTAATGGGTGTGACCCTGGTGGTGAAAAGAAAAAAAAAATTGTCTTCCATCATAACATGTAACTGACATTCCATCAGCACAACCCAAATCTGTCTCTCCTGATACATAATGTCTGTTTTCCCAACTACGTGATGAAGGATGGAGCAGATTCTGCTGCTGCTGCTGCTGCTGCTGCTGCTAAGTCGCTTCAGTCGTGTCCGACTCTTCGAGACCCCATGGACTGCATCCTACCAGGCTCTTCCGTCCATGGGATTTTCCAGGCAAGAGTAATGGAGTGGGGTGCCATTGCCTTCTCCAGGAACAGATTCTAAGTTTTAATAATTTTCAGTTTCCCACCACTTACTCAGCTTCCCAGGTGGCGCTAGGTGTAAAGAACCCGCCTGCCAATGCAGAAAACTCTAAGAGACATGGTTCGATACCTGAGTTAAGAAGACCCTCTGGAGGAGGGCATGGCAACCCCCCCCAGTATTCTTGCCTGGAGAATCCCACGGACGGAGGAGCCTGGTGGGCTACAGTGCATGGCACGGCAAAGAGTAGGACACGACTGAAGCGACTTAGCACGCATGCACACAGCACCTACTAGAACACCCAGTGTAAAATAGAGGGGTGAAGAGTTGAAGGAAAGGATGAAAACAAAATATCTAAATTCGAAATTCAGAAACACTGTTAAGGGATTTTGTCCAAAATCTTCATAGAACTTTGAAAACTGCTTCAATTTGTAGTCTCCTTGGGAGAATGTGACAGTTTGCTTTATTCTTTTTTTTTTTGATATTTGGTTTTGAGTTCAAAATACCTCTTTTCCTCTGAACATGTTAAAAGCATGCATGAATACATAGGAATATTTCCCTGGAGAATTACTGGCCAGGCATTTCTGTCATATATTTTTACTTAAAAACATATATATTTTTATTTTTAATTGACTAGGTGCAGAAAAATAATCAGTCTAAAAATATTTACAAGTCGTGTTTCTGTCAGGAACACAAAAACCTTCAACATGAGCAGAAACAATTCATTTTAACTATTTATTTGCCATGGAATATATCTGCATTATCAACATTTCCATTTTGCAAATTACCATGATTAGAGAAACACACCGCAGGAGGAGGAGGGAAAAGCTGACAATTTCTTTCCAAGTTTAAGAAATCAAGAAATCTGGGGG
>NW_011495035.1:8424749-8425859 GCF_000754665.1 Bison bison bison
CCTTAGCATTGATTGCAGCAGCAAGGAAAGCCACAGAATTTTAAGTGGTGAAAATTTTGACCACAACAATGCCCACTACCATGTCTGAATTTGCCCACTTTCTGAATCAGAATTTAAAACAAAAACAAACAAAAGTGTGTGAACTAACAAGGCAGCTGCACATATTGGTAGGATTTGGGTGTTCGCTTACTACAGTAGTTTAAAAATAGTTTTCCAGTTAACATCTTTTCCACATAATGGACATGTCAGGGTAGGTTTACATGATTGTGTAAATGGTCAGAAGTTGTTTATGTAGCTCTGAACTGCTGAGCGATGCTCAGGAAAACGAGAGTTCAGCAAAGCCCCTGGGGCTTTTTCCCTGGGAGAGGAACGGGGCTCTCTTGGGATTGTTGGGAATGCAATCCAGATGAGTTCCGGCCGGCTGGCTTTCCTCTGCCTGTCAGACTGTCTTTGCACAGGGTTGTTGAGACGCTGGGCATTGCTGCCAATCTCTACGGTTACCCTGAAGTTTGGAGTTGGGGTGAAGAGAGCCATTTCTGCGAGAAAACAGTAGATGCATACTACAGAATGCCCATGGTAACGTCATTGTCTAAGGCACGTTTTTGAATAACAAAGCTTTCAATGTGCCCACACACACCGCAAATTGATCCTTGTGCCTATTTCATCATAACGGTTTCCTCTCCAATACACACAATCCTGCTCGAAAGCCCGCTTGGATGGGTGAGACTCCAAGTCGGTTACACTGCCGGTCTGGCCACTGTCCTCCTCCTGAGGACAGGTAGGATAAACCTTCCCAAAGCCCCTTCTTCAGGCTTCAGAAGTTTAATACCGGTCTCTGCCCCCACCCCACCCCGCCCCAATCCTTCTGAACTCGGCAACTCTCAGACCCAGAGCAAAAGTGTGTCCCTGGCCAGGGAGCCTTAATGAGACCCTGCGTCTCCCGGAGGCCAGAGGTTTGGGTACCCGGGCAGGTCGCGCCTCCTTGCGCCCCCATTCTCGGGTTGCAAAAGAAGGCGGCATCGAGTCGGTTTATTTCCCGTCGCTAAGCAGCATATCCTCTTCACTCCCGCACGGGCATCGGCTTGATGGTTCACCGGGCGGCCCGGAGTC
>NW_011495035.1:8426366-8426920 GCF_000754665.1 Bison bison bison
ACCTCGAATTCGGAGAAAGAGCACGGGTCTCGGAGGCTGCCCAGTGGAGAGGGGGTTCTTCGGGGGCGTCCCCTCCTGCAGGGCTGGACGGGGGCTGTGGGCCGAACCGCCGTGGGCCCGGTCACCCTGCGGGGTCTGGGCAGCCGGCACCGTGCGCCCTGAACCCGGGAGGAGCCCGGTCACCGACGCCGCCACGCAGTCACCTCACGGCAACCCTTGTTTTTAGTCAGAAAATAAGTTTGTTGCGCCGGAAGGCTGCCCGGAAAGAGGGAACCTAGAGCCGGTAATGCTTCAGGAACCCTGAAAATCAGCTCCTGCAACTGGTTTCAGGCTGTCGTCCCCTTTCCGCGCGCCTTCGCCGCTGGCGCGCGGTTCTCGGCGGGAGAGTTTCCCTCAGATGTTCCCCGGGGCTCCGAGCGCCCAGCTGCAGCCACAGTAGAGGAAGGCGAACTTGGGCTGAGATGTGAAGGGACTTGGGACTGAAAAGGCAAGATCCCGTAGCCGCGGTGGAAGAAGTCTTGTTAGAAAGGACACTGTTTTTTTTTGGGGGGGGG
>NW_011495035.1:8427020-8465263 GCF_000754665.1 Bison bison bison
CGGGTCCCCGCTGTTGTGGCACCTAGCTGATGTACCCAGACTCAGCGGGAGCTTGTGGGTGAGGCGTTCATTTACCTGCAACTTCAGGGGGATTCGCAGTTCCTTTTGAAAAGCGAAGGCAACCCCCTGTTCTCTTCCCCGGATCCAGACATCAGCGAGATGTGCGCCGGGCACCCTGCAGACACCAGCCGGCTCGCTCTCCTTTTGAAACGGAGGGCTCGAGCCCTGCGTGCATTTCTTTTCCTTGTGCTTCGCGAATATATTTCATTGCTTATGAAAGATGTGGAGGTGAGGTTTAGCAGGACGTGGGCTCTTGAATCTCTCAGAACCAGTCAGGGCGTCTGATACAAGAAAACATTTTGCAGCACAGCGGAGCTCCTACAAGGAACAGGCTTCGCTCAACGCGAAGCTTAGGAGGTTGGTGGTTGGCTGGGGTCTCCAGATCTGGAGCGAAGAGGCTTGCGGAGGTGGTCTTAGGGCGAGTCAGTGTGGCAGCTCACCCTGGGTGGGTGGTCTGCGTTGGAGGTATGGGTGGATCTTGGGTTGTGTTGAAGGGTTGTTTGCATGGAGGAGCTCCTGGGAGGAATGCTAGGCTCCCGGAACTTTTTCTAGTTTTCTTACTGGAATCAACATAGAGGCGTCAGAATAACAGCGTCCTTTAATTGCATGGGAAGCTCCTGCAGTTTACTGTGAAGTGGATATTTCATGTAATAATTCCATTTTTGTTTGGAATGTGCATTTATTTTGTGCTTTGAAGTTTATGGTTTAAGTCCTTTAGTCCGGCTGATTAGCAAGGTTTTTTTTCTCTGCCTCTGCCCAAGTGAGTGGAAAAGAACGTTGTGTCATGGGGTAGACACCTTGAGGTAGTTTTGGTGGCTTGATGAGAAAACTCACGTTTCACCCATAACTTTATTCTTCCTGCCTTGTGTGAATAAACACAAGAGGTGATGAAAGTATAAGATTGCTGCTAAGGATCAAAAGTAAAGTTCCATGGGGATATTATTTTTTTTGCCACCTAATAAATTGCTATTTATTTTGTTTATTTGTTTAAACTGGCTTCAGCTGCTCTGGCTTGATGAAGTGGGATCATGATGGTAAGCTTCATTATTTATCAGAGAGGACCCTCCAAGTTTGCTGGCCAGCATGAAAAACTGACCTTTTAAAATTAGGGGCTGAGATAGTAGAGGGAGTGACCTGTTGTTTAAGGGTGCAGATCAGAGCCACTTGGAAATTACAAAGAAAGCAGGTTTCCTTGTTTGCAGCCTTTTTATAAACACTTTTCACTTCCTTTAACCTGGAGGAATTTTTCTCCTCCAGTCAGTTTGTTGCCCCCTTCCCTAGTCATTTCATATTGGTAGGTCATATGATAGGAACAGCAAAATATTTCTTAGATGACTGAATGACACAGTTTCTCAATCAGCAAAGTAGACTGCATTGTACAGTAAAAATATGTGCAGTGACATTGGTGCATTCACTAACATAAAAAAATAAATAACCGGGATGTCTGTGGCCAAAATAAATGTGGGTTTAGAAAATACATTGTGCAAGTTGATATTTTTCCGGTAAAAATTAAAGATCTTTTTTTTAAAAAGAGTGAACAGAGAACAAGCTTTTCAAATTATGTTGACTTTAAAAAAATCATCCACTTATTTTGCTTAGTTCTCTCTCTTTTTTATTCAGAAGTAGGATTTAGGATTATTTTTTTCCCACTAAGCACTTTATCTTTTAACTATAGTTTTTTTTTTTTTTTTTTTTTTTGAACGGTACACAGGACATCTGTTACATCAGTTTAGGTCTTATAAAATGAAGGTAACCTGGATAAGTAAACTTCTCAGGAGAAGACTCCCCTTTATAGTTCTGACTTTTCGCCCCAAGTTTGGGCATGATTTTAATGCGTTGGATTCTTCTTTGTTTTCTTTGAAGACATAGACATAATATACATTTGTTTCAGTCTTTTTTTAAATCCAAATAATTTAATCTTCTATGAAAACATGCTTTTATATGATTTTAATTAATCTGTTTCATAGGGTAAGTGGAAGATGTCTGTATATTCAGATGTGGAGAGTCTTATTGTTGTCATTTTCCATAGCCCACTGTACTAAGTCTGGTGAAGGAAACCAGCTTTATTAACTTAGACCTATTGGTCTTCATATTTTTCAATCAGGTACTATCAGAGGACATTTGACCATAGATCACTAGTTATGTATACATTTCACACATATACGGTTATGTTGACCTACTACTTATAAAATATACCCAAAAAGAAACCAAAGGATAAAGAAAGTAAAAAATTAGGAAACAGTTGTTCAAATATTCTTTTTCTGTATCCTAGCAGATTGCTTTGCACAGCCCCTAGGGTGTATGCTTTGGAGATCACTGCTGGTCTGGGATTGTTTTACCTTTTCTCCTTGTCTGTACCTCTGTCATTCATCATCTGTGATACTGTGGCCAGTTGCAGAACTGATAGGAATGTGGAGCTCCTGTAACAGGTGAATTAGGAACCTTGTTTCCCTGCCATGGACTCACATGTAGATGAAATGAGGCATAAGAGACGAATGTGACCTAGGGGGTCATCCTAGATCTCCCAAATTGGATATACAGATAAAAAATATGAAGTCTTAGTTCAAAGACCAAAGTTCTAGTGGTTAGAAAGTGAGGAAACTAAGGAATGAATGAGTGAAGGAAGGAAGAATCCTTTTGTGTTGTGGCATTTATTGTGTGGAGGGTGGAAAGCCCATTTACTGTGGAGCAGATTAACCTGGACCTAAATGTGGCCCTTCCACTTATTACAGTCATGATGTTGGACAAGACAATTGAATAACTTCTGTGAACCTCTGTTTCCTTAGCTATAAAATTGGGATGACATTTATTTCAATGCAGCATGGTAGGTATTATACACAGGAATATAGGTAAAGAGCTTGGCTTTATTAGATTGGGTAGATTATGAATGATAACAAATGAATCGAAACAAAGTGTACAGCTTTAGATGAAACAAATGTATTTCTCATTCATATAAAGTTTCAAAATGGGTGATCCTGGCAGCATTCCTCCAAGATGTGATAGGAAGATCCAGCCTTAATACGTTCTGTGTCCCTGCCATCTTCAGCATGCTCATCTGTGTTCATCTGTAGGAAGGAGAAAGACTTGCAGGATGTTAACTGCCCAGACGTGGAAGTCATACATATCACTTTTGCTTTCATTCCGTTGGCCAGAACTCAGTTATATATGTGTATATCTTACTCTAAGGAAGTCTGGGAAATGTAGTTTAGCTGTGTTTTCAGGAAGACATAAAAGGTTTGGGGGAACAGCCATCGTTGTCTGGCCTCCTGTGATTGCATGTGATATTTCCCCGTGTTCAATGAATGCTACTTCTCTCTTCCCCTTCTCCCTTCCCCCGCCCAACTACTGGTTTTCTGGCAGAAAAACTGGAATAGATATAAGAAAATGATAGAGACAGCTTACACAGATAGTGTGTATTATTTTTGAGGTCCTTTGCTAAGGTGCTCCCCATAGGGATTATTGTTTTGTCTATTGTATAGTTGAAGAAAACTAGGCTTAGAGAAATTAAATCATTTGCCTGGCATAGCCAGCAAGTGGCAGAGCTGGGATTTGAACCACATTGTCTGACTCTAGAATTGCTTCTCCTGGAAGCTTCACTATTTTTGTTGTTGTTGTTGTTCTTGCTGCAGTGCTTTTCTTATTGTAGCCATTGGACCAACTTTCCTTTTTGTCTGTATAAAAAAGGTGCAGGAAAATTTAAAAATTCCTAAAGAAGTTAAAAGACTGCATCTAATTGAAGATATACAGAGGCAGAATTATATATGACATTGGTTTATTTTGAATACCTACCAGCATCAGGAGCAGATAGTTAAAGGAGGACCCCCCCCTCCCCCATTACAGTGCTTTTTCACTTCTGATAAAAAATTCTAGGATCTGTTTAACCTTTCTTTTAAGCTTTCATTTTGGAAATCCTGGCCTATCACTTTTATGCTGCAGTGTGTGAAGATAAATTCCTGTTCATTTCTTAGCCTAAGCAAATATCCCTACTGATAAGTTCACAACTGAAACATCCTCTCCTACCCTTACTTTTGAGCAAAGGCATTACTGTTCATTAACATCCCCAGCTCCCCGAAAGTCTCCTCATGTTGATTCAGCTTTCCAAGAGTGTTTCAGTGTTTCCTGCATGACTGAAGGAACCTCTGTCTCTTATCCTTGAATCCTCTAAACAAAATGCGTCCTCTTGTCATTTTTGTTCTGTTGTCCCACGTATATTAGAGACTCTGCTTCGTCTCTTCTTTCCTATGCAATTGTCTTCTGTCTTTTACAGAACTATCTAGTACACTTATGGCTTCCAGTGGAAATGTGAGGTGGTCATAATGAGAGTGAAATAGTTTGCCAGAATAATTCATTTGTCCACATTATAGACTCATTTTTTCTTCTTGTTCAGTGTATTTGTATCGTCGTCACAATTAATTAATGAGAAGCCACCCATCTTCCCACCATGCAAGGAGGCAGATATACTGTAAACTTATTAATCAACTGTTTCTCAAAAGCCTGTATTCATTTCCTTCTAATGGTCCCTGAACCTCTTGTCCTAAGAAATTTGATTTATTTTGCTTTTTTCCCCTAAATTTTTCTCCCTTCCAATTCTCCTCACATCCATGCCATCTGTGTGTGTGTGTGTGTGTGTGTGTGTTTCAAGGCCCCTCTTGTGATTTAATGGGTTAGTGAGATGGAAAGGTTTAAACTTGCTTTTGTGACCGCATGGATTGTAGCCCACCAGGCTCCTCTGTCCACGGGATTTCCCAGGCAAGAATACTGGAGTGGGTTGCCATTTCCTCCTCCTTGGGATTTTCCTGACACAGTGATGGAACCAGCATCTCTTGCATTGGTAGGCATATTTTTTGGATTCTTTACCACTAAGCCACCAGGGAAGCCCAGTTTACTATCATGTTTTCAGACTCCTAAAGAGCTGAGTCCCACAGGGACTTGTGAAAAGCTAATTCTAGCTTCTGTGTCAGATAAACTAAATTTTCAGTGACTTGAAAAGTCTTTATACTTCTCTGTCATGTTCAGGACTCACAGCACAGGAGCGGCTTTCCTTGGAGTCATTCAGAGAATCGGGTTCCTCGTCCTTGTGTGGCTTTGTCCTCTCCTGAGTCCTCTTTGTTCAGAAAAGGTATATGGCATGTGAGGAGAAAAACGTCCTGGCAGGTTTCAGACAGTTTATTTTAGGCCCACCCTGGGAACAGTTATCATGGCCCCCGCCCACATTCCACTAGGCAGAGCTCCGTCACTTGGCCATTCCTTGTTACAAGGGAAGCTGAAGAGTAGACTCACACTGAGTGCCCAGGAGGAAAGAAAACATGTCTGAAAACATGTTTAGAAACATGTTTGCCAAATAACTAGGCAGTCTCTGTCACAGCTTTCCAGTGAATGAATGTGGATATGGAGAACCAGCCAGTTCTCATATCCCCCTCTGTAGATGTGCAAAAAGGAGTGTGTGTGTATTAACCTTGGCCTCTGTTACTGTCCTTTTCTTTGTCTTTGTTAGTTTTAAGACTTTATTTATTTATTTTGTGTCTTTTTTTTTTTACTGAAATATAATTGCTTTACAAATCAGCTATATATTTACATATATACCCTCCCTCCTCGACCTGCCTCCCACCGTCTGCCCATGCCACCCACCTAGGTCATCACAGAGCACTGAACTGAGCTTCCTGTGCTTTGTAGAGTCTGTCTTACAGAGTGAAGTAAGAACGGGAAAAGCAAATATCACATATTAAAGTATATATGTGAAACGTAGAAAAATGGTACAAAAGAACCAATATCCGGGGCAGGAATAGAGACAGCAACATAGGGAATGGATATGTGTGGACACAGTGGGAGAAGGAGTGGGTGGGATGAATTGGGAGATGAGGACTGACATAAATACACTGCCATGTGTAAAATAGATCAGTGGGAAGCTGCTGTAAAGACTTTATGTTTTATTTTTCTTTTTTTGTATTAGTTTTGCCATACATCATCATGAATCTGCCACAGGTGTACACGTGTTCCCCATCCTGAACCCCCCTCCCACTCCCTCCCCATCCCATCCCTCTGGGTCATCACAGTGCACCAGCCTGAGCACCCTGTATCATGCATCGAACGACTGGCGATCTGTTTCACATATGATAATATACATGTTTCAGTGCCGTTCTCTCAAATCATCCCACCCTCACCCTCTCCCACAGAGTCCAAAAGACTGTTCTATACATCTGTGTCTCTTTTGCTGTCTCGCATACAGGGTTATCGTTACCATCTTTCTAATTTCCATATATATGCATTAGTATACTGTATTGATGTTTTTCTTTCTGGCTTACTTCACTCTGTATAATAGGCTCCAGTTTCATCCACCTCATTAGAACTGATTCAAAGATTTTATTTTTTAAAACATTGAGAGAGACATACAGTGGTTCCCATATACCCCCTACTGGAGCACATGTATAGCCTCTTCCATTATCAATGCCATTCACCAGAATGGTGTTTTTTTGAAACCAAGGATAAACCTACATTGACACATCATTATCACCCAAAGTTCTTAGTTTACCTTAGGGTCCCCTCTTGGTACATTCTGTGGGTTTGGGTAAAAGTATAATGACATACATCCATCACTATAATATCATACACAGTATTTTCACTGCCCTAAGAATTCTCTGTTCTCTGCCTGTTTATTTTTTCCCTTGGATCTTCCACCCCTAGAAAACACTGATCTTTTTAATTGTCTCCATAGTTTTACCTTCTCTGAAATGTCACATAGTTGGAATCATACATTTGTAGCCTTTTCTGGTAGATCTCTCTCACTTAATAATATGCATTTAATTTGTGTTCCTCCATGTCTTTTCATGGCCAGCAAGCTCATGTCTTGTTAGTACTGGATAATATTTTATTGTCTGGTACTAGCCCATTCTTAGTGCAAAAGGTCTGGGTGAACTCCATTTCCTTCTTAAGGACTGGAACATGCTCTTTTACTTAAGGAAGAGCCCTGGCTCTCTGTGTCCACAGTAATTGCTTCCAGAACAGGCATTGGGCCTGGTGAGAACCAGTGCGGAGGATGGAGATGTTTTCTAGCTTCTTAGTGACTCCAGCTGGGCTCCATGCATGCCCTGAACCAGTCCCTGTGAACAAGGAGACCAGAACCAGGGGCATGTCTGTCTGCCACTGCTCCAGCTGTCTTGCTACCAGGGAAGAAAGCCTCGGGCAAGTGACAGTCATCACGTGTCACTTGAGAATGAAAACCAGAGGCAAGACGGAGAGAAACTCAGTCCTCTTATACTGCCTGAGACGATTCATCCAGCTACGTCTCATGTGAGTTTGCCTTCTGATTTTTTAGCTCTTGGAATTCATAAATTACAGTTTGACTTTAGCTAGTTCGGGTTGAATTTCCATCACTTGCAGTCAATACTAATTTATTGGATCAAGGAGGCAAGGGACAAAAATCCAGGAATGGAATGTTAGGAAAGTATGTGTGTGTGTGTGTGTGTGTGTGTGTGTGTGTGTGTTTCTGAGCTCATCAGATGTGTCACTTTAGTTATGAGCCTAACAACAATTGCACTCCCTCATAATAAATCAGACTTCCAGTCAAGAATCACTTGGCAGTATCCTACCAGGCACAGATATTCGTCACTAAATCATTAAGCCAAGCTCTCATTTCTTCAAAGTCTGTCTCTTTGTAGAGCTGTGAAGGGAGTTGGAAGAAAAATCATGTCCTCAGGCTTGATTCTCTCTTCTGAGACTTACTGTGGTCCTTCCCACGTGATGTTCTTTTTTGCTGATCATATTTCTTCATTGTTTCCCCTTTTAAAGCCCACAGCCTCAGCCATCCCAGTCTAGTCATCCAGCCTGGACCTTGTCATGTGGTTTTTTATCCTCACCTTTGTTTACACTGCCTCTCAGTCTACCTCTGCTGTCTTTTCTTACCATGTTTATTGTACTTTGCATAATGCTTAACTCAAATGTCCCTCTCTTAAGCTTGTTTCCATACTGCTGAGGAGTAAACAATGACTCCCTTCCCTGTACATACGAACTCCTGTTGTATTTTTTTTCCCCATTCCACTTCTATAATACCTGTCATGAAAGTAACCAACCAGTTATCATAAGACTGAAGGGTTCCCAAGATGCTGTACATTATTGTTTAAATCAGGAAAGTCTTGGTCCACTGGGACAAGTTCCTTCACGTGTCACTCAGTAGCATGTGAGTTTCTTTATTTTACTTTATTCTACTTTTTAACTTTACAATATTGTATACTCAGCCATTAAAAAGAATACATTTGAATCAGTTCTAATGAGGTGGATGAAACTGGAGCCTATTATACAGAGTGAAGTAAGCCATGTGAGTTTCTTGAGAGGATAAGAGTTTGGAATTTGAAGACTAATTTCTTAGCAGTTCTAAATCCATTTTTGTACTAGCTGTATTATTTTGTGTGATAGCAAATTACCTACTTTCTAGGTTTCTGCTTCATCAGCTATATGATGGGATAATATGTGTTTTGTAGAGTTTGTCAGATAATTAAATGACATGGTAAATTAAATCACTCAGTTTATTGATGGACGCATCTAGAAATTTGGGTTGTCCCTAAAGGTGCAGGAGTTGGTGAACATTATGTGGAGTACAGCTTGCAAAGTACTTAACACTTGTAACTAGTGCTTTGAAAACCCTAGTAAGCTTCTGGTAAACAGTTGTCAGAGCTTCTCAGGTGGCTCAGTAGTAAAGAATCCGCCTACCAATGCAGGAGACACAGGAGACGTAGGTTCGATCCCTGAGTCGGGAAGTAGGAAATGGCAACCCATTCCAATATTCTTATCTGGAAAATTCCATGGACAGAGGAGCCTGGTGGGCTATAGTCTGTGGGTTTACACAGTGTTGGACATGCCAGTGCAAGGGGACACACACACATACACACACACACCCAGAGTTTTGTTTAGTTTTTAAATTGGCTAATCTTACTTGTATTGGAGTATCTCTTGCATAAAACATGATAGGCAACAAAAGTACAATTAAACTCAGATAATATGTGTTCATGGAGCATTAATGATCTTACAGGTGTTTGGGATAAAGGGAGAAATAAGTCAGTGAGAGTGATTAGGAAATATTTGAGAAAGATCTTCTGGTGTTTGAAACTTGAAAAAGCAAGAGTTGGCTGCAAGGTTCATTTGTTTTCTTTTTCTTGTCAGAGGTTTATTTTTCTTTCATATTTAAAGCCAGGATCAATAGTTTTCATGGTTTGGAAAGTGAAAATATTTTCCATGTTTAGGCAGGGTCAGTTTCAGCTCATAATACTTAAAACCCTTATTTTTTTTTTCCATTAATTAAATAAAGGTTGAGCATTTCTGGGAAAAACACTTTGGTTCATGAGAAAGTAAGGGTTAGGAGGGCAGCACTCCTGATTCCATAATTAATTTGAGGTTCTAAAAAAATGCATCCAGGACTCCTCTGTTTTTACTACACTAAAATGACCCTTCTACCTTTGCGCTAAACTTTTGTCTAGAAAATACTTTGCACTTAGCAGAGCTGTATTCATAAAACCTTGACAATTTATGTTGCCTGTGACTTTTAGGTTTGTCATGGAAATGTCCAGTGAGGACCGGTGTCAGCCAGTGTGCTTATGCTGACATGGGTCCAATTTGAAGGAGAAGAAAGTCAAACAATAAAAAAACAAATGGCATGATTCAAATCCCCGAGTAAGTTTTATAGGGCTTGATTCTAGACACATTGCCATCATTTTGAGTTGCACAAATGTATATTGTCATCTGTATTATGATTGCTCTTCAACTACCAAATACAAATATGAATATTTTTGTCTTTAGTGACTCATTTGAGTAGCTATTAGCTAGCTATTGATTCTAGATTTCTTGTAGATTAGCAAATTAATTGGGAGTGTAGACAGTACTTTTACTATATTTAATTAGGTGAATGACATTCTTAAAGAGAGAATATTTACTTAAGTCATGTTTCTAATTCCTTGTAAAAATTACAGCAAAAACGTGGTTAAGTGGAATTCTTGGAATTAAATAAATGAGGTTCCCTGGTGACTCAAATGGTAAAGGATCTGCATGCAATGCAAGAAACCTGGGCTTGATCACTGGGTCAGGAAGATCCCCTGGAGAAGGGAATGGCTCCCCACTCCAATATTCTTGCCTGGAGAATCCCATGGACAGAGGAACCTGGCAGGCTGCAGTCCATGGGGTCTCAAAGAGTCTGACACGACCGAGCCACTAACACTTTCACTTTTCACAAATAACAGTTTGCTTTAATCTACCAATGCTGCTGCTAAGTCGCTTCAGTCGTGTCCGACTCTGTGCGACCCCATAGATGGCAGGCCACCAGGCTCCCCCGTCCCTGAGATTCTCCAGGTAAGAATACTGGAGTGGGTTGCCATTTCCTTCTCCAGTGCACGAAAGTGAAAAGTGAAAGTGAAGTCGCTCAGTTGTGTCCCACTCTTAGTAACCTCGTGGACTGCAGCCTACCAGGCTCCTCCGTCCATGGGATTTTCCAGGCAAGAGTACTTGAATGGGGTGCCATTGCTTTCTCCGAATCTACCAATAGTGGTTTTTAAAAGGTGGAAATCCAGGTCAACTATATTATTGGTCAACTAAATAGGTGGCTAAGTATGATTTACTTCTTGATGACACGGATCACTGTGATGAACATAGTCCAGTAGTTTAGGACAGTGATTCACTTTTGAATCAGACCCACCTGGATTTCTTCTGTCACCAGCTGTGTGATCTTGAGCATGTTCTTAACCCTTACAAAATAGTTTTTAAAATTTGCAAAATGAAGTAGATCATGCCTACCTTGTAGAGATGCTGTGAACATTAAATGATGTGAGTTTAATACTTTAGCAGGTGTGCACAATACATTCTAAGCACTAAGCAAACTTGCCCTGTTCTATACTATAATCTTGGCAGTTTATACAGAACATAGTACACACAGCTGCTTTCTGTTTGTTGAGACAACGCATGTTAGACTGGATTGTGCAACAGGATCCCATCAGGGACTGGTGAAACATCAGACCCTATGCCGAGTGGCCTCTGTCTGCTTTCTGCTGCTTTTCAGATGCTCATATATTATATGTTTCCTTGCTTTGGTGAACTACCCATTTCTATGTGCTGTTTCTTCCCGCTTGTCTCCTGGAAAAAACAAAAACAAATTTACGAGCCATTCAGACTATATTTAGTAATTTAAATAGTTCTGAATGAGGCTGTGAGGGGCCTTCCACACCCCTCGTTTTGTGAGAGACCAGGAGCTCGGAGAAGGCAATGGCACCCCACTCCAGTACTCCTGTCTGGAAAATCCCATGGATGGAGGGGCCTGGTGGGCTGCAGTCCGTGGGGTCGTGAAGAGTTGGGCACTACTGGGCAACTTCACTTTCACTTTCACTTTCACTTTTCACTTTCATGCATTGGAAAAGGAAATGGCAACCCACGCCAGTGTTCTTGCCTGGAGAATCCCAGGGACGGGGGAGCCTGATGGGCTGCCATCTATGGGGTCGCACAAAGTTGGACACGACTGAAGCGACTTAGCAGCAGCAGTAGCAGCAGGAGCATGGATGTCTCCTATTCATTTTCACTCTTCTCAGCTTCCGCTACTTCCTGACCGAGGTAGTGAGAGGTACAGTAGAAATAGAAAATAACCTGCCTTGACAATATTGTCACATGTATTTGTGATACGCTTTGCGGCAGCAGCCTGTTTGTGAAGATTTCTGTGTTACAGTTGTGGAAGGTTGGCTTGCTTACCTGTAGTACTATAAAATTCATTCAAAAGTCTGTACTCTGAGAACATGATCTTCGCTCTATAAAGAAGTTCCTTTTATTTTCTTTAGCATATTTCAAGGTCTCTTTCACCAGTTACTATAATCTAACTCACTCCAGTACTCTTGCCTAGCAAATCTCATGGACGGAGGAGCCTGGTGGCTGCAGTCCATGGGGTTGCTAGGAGTCAGACATGACTGAGTGACTTCACTTTCACTTTTCACTTTCATGCATTGGAAAAGGAAATGGCAACCCACGCCAGTGTTCTTGCCTGGAGAATCCCAGGGACGGGGGAGCCTGATGGGCTGCTGTCTATGGGGTCGCACAGAGTCAGACACGACTGAAGCAACTTAGCAGCA
Organism: Bison bison bison; assembly: GCF_000754665.1. Taxonomy (NCBI): domain Eukaryota; kingdom Metazoa; phylum Chordata; class Mammalia; order Artiodactyla; family Bovidae; genus Bison; species Bison bison. Next base: position 8,439,170 of record NW_011495035.1, read on the forward strand.
GCAGCAGCAGCAGAATCTAACTAAAAATTCCTAGTATGTTCCCTTTATTTTCTTTCTTGAACCTGTTAATCAGAATGACAGACATTGCAGCAATCCTAGATAACTGTGAATGTGGTGGGAAGATATGTATATGGGCTGTATAACATGGGTTTATTGTGAATTCATAGTTCCATTAACTCTACTCAGTTCTTTTATTAGTAGCAATTTACCAGTACCTTGTAGTTTATATTATATGCTGTAACTGAAATTAGTACTTTTGTTTTACACATTACTGTTATTCAAAGCAGCAGTCTTCTTTTGTTCTGAATTAATGAGCTTGTACAAATTTTAGTAATTTTCTTATAATGTAACTCCTTAAATCAATATATTAAGGTTAATGCTTAAGAAAAGGAGCATAATATAATATATTCTCTGTGATAATGAATTCCGTGTTTTAGGTTGTGATTCAGTTTCCACAGATGGAAAATGTTTTATGTGATGAAAAAGAAAAGTAGGAGGCAGGCTTGGTGATTGAAAAATGATATCATCAAATTCTGGCTACACGACTCTTGTAAGATTAGACCAAATTATTTAACATATCTTGGCTTCATTTTTCTTACCATATAATGAGGGTATTCTTATAGAATTATGAAGACCAAAATGAGCTAATGATGTGTACACATAAACTGATGCTTTGTATGTAACTATATCATCCCTAAAAAATGTGGAGTTTATTATTATAATCTTATTTTTTCATACAATTATTCAATATGATACCTATGTTGTTGATGAAATGATGAAAGTTGTAGCTTATAAACTTGAAATGTTATTCCTTTAAATAATTAAGAAGGTGATGCATGTTTGCCCCTGTGACTATCCATGGGTGTGTGTGTGTGTGTGTGTGTGCGCACATGCTCAGTTGTGTCCAACTCTTTGCATCCTCATAGACTCTAGTCTGCCAGGCTCCTTTGTCCATGAAATTGTCCAGGCAAGAATGCAAGAGTAAATTGCCATTTCCTACTGCAGGGGATCTCCCTGACCCTGGGATTGAACCCACATCTCTTGAATAGACAATGTGATCTTCCTTGACTGCAAAGAAACAGAAGGAGGCAACCTTTGTATAGTGTGTTGTTTTATGACTGTTACAGAGAGCCACTGGATCAGAGCTGAGATGCGATTAGCAATATTTGAGATTTCATTTTGGAGAAATAGTTTTGGCTATGGTCAGGAGTCTTATTTATTATAAAGAATGAATTACTGAATAGGTGCTCATCTATATTCTTGCTACTTCAGCTCTAGCCCATCTTGCTATGCTACAAAAAGAAATGCTGACATGTGACAGAGTAGAAATATAAAAATGTTTCGAGTTGCTCTTAGTCAAATGTGATTGAAATTTTTAAAAAGCTTCACACAATTTTCAAAAATCTTTGATACTAATCGTATTTGGGAATGAATTTCTGTTTACTTGGGAGAATATCAGTTTACATATTCTACACATAGTCTCCTTATAGGTGCTTTGAGTGTCAAAACTTAGGGAGTATAACTGTAATGACTAATATATTATTAATATGCTTGCTATGAAGGATTTTTACATAATTGAAGAGGAACAAGCTAATGTTTCTTTTCCATGTGTTTGTATAGCCTTTAAAGAATGAAACAGTTTTAGTAAGTTTATTTTGAACGTTTCTCTACTTCCTCCTTGTTTGGGATTTACCATGTGGGTTTGCAGAATTCAAATAACACTTCTTTGTCACTTAACCTCATTACTTAAATGCTATAATTACTTTTTTATTTGGTTTATTTCTAACATATACAGTGAGAAATTAAGTATTGTTTCTCTTTGTGTTTTACATCCCCCTCTACTATCTACTAAGCTAACTCACATCAGAATCTTAATTCATTGATAGACTTCCATCCATTAATTTATATCCTATAGAATCTAAATATTGCCTCTGTATGGAAATTTGCTTGACTTCAGGCTTATATATATTTCTATATATATCTATATATATACACACACACATATGTATGTATATTGGAGAAGGGAATGGCAACCCACTCTAGTATTCTTGCCTGGAGAATTCCATGGGCAGAGGAGCCTGGCAGGCTACAGTCCATGGGGTCACAAAGAATCAGACACGACTGAAGCAACTTAGCACAGCATGTATGTGTGTGTGTATATATATGTGTGTGTGTGTACACACACACACACACACACATATATATATATATATATGAAGAGACATGTATAATGCACTTTCAAGGAGTTATTTGCTTGGTGTGAAAAGAAAACCAAAATTACAGTGTGGTGTGATGTGGGATATTATGGTGGTAATTGCAAAGAAATTATGGGGAAGAATTGATATTAATATTGAGATAAAGTGAAAGGATGGATAGAATTTGCAGGTTGAGTTTTCACTTAAGGAAAAGAATATAGTGTGACAGTGGGATGAGATCACGAGAGAAGTGCTGTGTTTAGGGACTGGCAAAGAGCTAAGAATGAGTGGACCTCACAGATATAGGAGAGTGATGGCAGAGTCTGAACTGCAGAGACCTGAATGTGAATGATGCCCAATGAGTTGGGCAGAGAACAAACAAAGACAGTGTAATTGTGTGCTTAGGGTGATTAGTGCATTATAGAATTGTACAAAGTAGCATCTTTAGGGAATAAGAGGAAATTGACTTGTGTCCTTGAGGACATAGAAAGCCATTACACAATTTTAAAGGACTAGAATGACATCAGACAGTTAATTTTGAAAAATTCATCCTAATTTAATGTGAAAATCTAAGTGATATGTTGGGGCTGGTGTGTGGAGTGGTATTTGTAACCTGTCTAAGCTTTTAGATATGTGCCTGATCTATGAGTAGTTCTTATGTCCTATTCTGATCGTGTTAATGATGTAAGAAAACAGCAAACTTGGTAGAAAAGTATGTTACATTTTCATATAAAATATTTTTACTTTCTTAATGTATTTCATTATTTAAATCCAGTATGCACAGGGTTTAATAAGTAATTCGGGATCTAAATTAGAAAACTAAGAAAATGAGCAAACAACAAACGTTCTAAAGCATATAATGATAAAAAAAAAAAAAACATTGCACAAGATAATTAAGTGCCTTTATATCGTAGTATGGGAGGAATTGTTTCATGGCAGTAGATTTACAAATGGACAATTTAAATTGAGCACCACTCCTTTTTTTCCACTTAAAAATGTTTTATTTGAGATACTGGAAGGTTACATTGCAGGGTATCCAGTGATCATCCGCTTTCCCCCATGTTTTCTGGCTTTACTCCATATTGCTCACCTGTGTCTGTGGCACATTCCTTTGCTAATAACATTTGCTGTCCTTAGATGTTAGTTAGTGGTAAAGAATATGCCTGGCAATGCAGGAGATGCAGGAGACGTCAGGAAGATCCCCTGGAGGAGGAAATGGCAACCTACTCCAGTATTTTTGCCTGGGAAATCCCATGGACAGAGGAGCCTGGCAGTCTATCTTCCATGGGACCACAAAGAATCAGACATGATTAAGCCACTGAGCATAAAGGGAAACTAATGGTATTTGGTAACATTTCAAATAGTAGTCATTGATACTGCTATTTAAAAATTTTAATTCACAGGAATAAGCTCACTTTCCCAACAGTAAAAATCACTTTTAGTGTATATAGTCTTGTGGGTTGATAAATCCAGAGCCCACTCCCTCACTAAGAAGTGGCCCAGGAATCTTTCTTCAGCTGACCCTTCTGTTGTTGCAGTATAAGAAAGGTGCCGGCATATGACTTTCATCTCTGAATGCCTGAATGATTAGACCCTCTCTACTCATGTGTAGAATCCTAAGATCAGTAACAAAAGGATGAAAAGAGAGTTGGAGGGAGGGGTTACTCTCTGTATTGTGTCAGTGTCCTGGCGAGCCCTGTCCTGGCCTGCCCAGTAGTACCTGCTCCTGGGGGAGAGAAAGGGGGGCGTCTGGTGCTGTTTGATTCCTGAGTTTTCTCTTCTGTGTTATAATCTCCTTAAGTCCTTTTTATACAGTACCATTCCCCCTAGGTTCTCATTGGTGTTTATTTTTGCTTGTACCCCAAGGACTGTAGAGCTTTTCCTAGTATCAGATGTTTGGAGGTGCTTCATACCACGTGCCTTATTCTGTTATGCCCTCATCTTTCTGTTGAGTCTGAAGCACAGACACAAAGGTTACTTTTTCAGAATGCACCACTCATTAGTTTGAGGCCCCTCCATTAATTTGAAAATCATCCCCCCTGGAGAGCCTATGGCATTTCCCTCATTTTACAGTAATTACTCTCATCCCAGTGTTCAGCAGGGTGGGAAAGTTGGCTGGGAATTTGGTGTATAATTCCCTCTACGTTCCTCTGGTTTTCAGGATTTGGTGAGTGATGGTTCACAAAGGAGCTCTAAGGTCTCATACAAGTGCACATGCCATGGTGCTTCCTTACAAGCTTGTTCTTCTCTGAATAATTCACATCATCCAGTACTTTCTGCGGTTTTATAAGATCAGCAGTTGAAAGTTCCCTTCTTGGTCTAGCCAGCGCTTAATGCCTTTTCTGCAAATGTATTTTTGGAGGCTCTGTGATCACAGTAAGGAGCTAAAGCTTAGATTTGGCGGCCCACCTTGCAAACTTGTCATTAACTCTGGGAGCCAGGTCTGTTGGTATTTATGCACAGAGGTTTAATCTTTGTACAGAGTGCCTTATAGTAGTCTGGGCATAAAAGTCTCAGACTGTAACTTGGGCCTGGTGTTCATAATTGAGTTGCACCCCAGGCCTGATGATCTTCTAATACTTTTTCATATATAATCATGCACCACTAAACTCTTGTTGATCTTCTGTTAGAAGCAAGGCATTGCAGGAGACCAAGTGCCAGTTATAAAGACTCATTCCGAGCCCTCAACTTGGGAGCAGAAGCAGGGACCATGCATATAGGAGTGAGTATAAGCTCTCTGGGGTAATTGCTACAAAATATGATCCTCAGAAAAAGCTGGCATTTTAGAAGAAGCTAAAGATTCACAGGCCCACTCTAGAGGCACTGAATCAGAGTCCCTGGGGATGAGGTTTAGGAAATTATGTTTTGAATATGCTCCCCATGTGATTCTGATGTTCAGCCAGGTTTGAGAACTAGAGCTTGTTCTGCAGAGCACTAATTCTTCAAGATATAAATAGGATTCCGTTTAAAAAACTTCTCAGCAGGAATGAGCTTAGAAAATTCTCTATTTTAAATAGATTTTCTTACATTAGAATTTCTGAGACTCTTTATGTGCCTTGTGAAATACATGTCTCTGAAACTTACTTGACTAAGGTCTTTCCGGTTGCTATAACAGAGTACCACAGACTGGGTGACTTACAAGACAACAGAAGTGTATTTCTTATAGTTATGAAGGCTGAGAAGTCCAAGATCAAAGTGCCGGCATATTCAGTGTCTGCTGAGGCCGCTTTCTGGTTTGTAAATAGCCATCTTCTCTCTGTAACCTTACATGAAAGAAGGAGCAAGAGAACTCTCTGGGGTCTTTTTATAAAGACACTAATCCCATTTGTAATGGTTCTGCCTTCATAACCGACTTACATCCCAGAGGTCCAACTTCCAAATACCATCACATTGGGAATTAGGTTTCAATGTAAGGATTTTGGGGGGATATACAATTTGGTCTATAGGAACTAAAAAAACTACCTCCCTGCTCAGAGCAGAGATTGTCTATGAAACATCCAAAGGGGTGGCGCTCAGCCCTGATGCATGTTAGAATAATTTGATTTGGTTGATCTGGGGTGAAGATGAATTCTGGGAAATAGAATTTTTGTAACACTTCCCAGATGATTTTATTAAAAGCAGCAGTGTTGAAGACCATAGATATCATGATATTAATATATTTAATATTAATTTATATTAATTAATTTAGTATTAATTTAGTCCTAGTGTGTGTTCCTGTCACCCAGGTTTTTGTTTGTTTCACATCTGTCTGTCTATATCAACATATATGTTAATATATATCTCATATTACATTTTTAAGAGATGGTTTTCAATTTTTTTTTCTGCCTGTAACATAAACTTCTTTTGGGAAGAAGTACCCCTAGTCGTTGGAGACACTCTATGAGAAAAGACTTTCTAAGTAAATATATATAGACTTTCTAAGTAAACCTTAACCATAATGAATAATATTAATCAAATACAATGTATCAGGCAAGTTGCTTTTATTATATTATCTCATTTAAGCCTGTAATGATCCTGTGAGCTATGTGCAGTAATGAACCCTAGGTCCCAGATGAGATAACTGAAAATCGAAAGATTAAATAACTCAATTCACGCAAGCAAGTAAATGGCCATACTGATGTCACATTACTGGTGTGCCTGCCTGTGAAGCTTTTAACCAGTATGGATTCCTCAGGAAGGTAGAGATTTTTATCCTTAGTGATCAGCGTATGTTTAAAAGACCTGCTGCTGCTGCTGCTAAGTTGCTGCAGTCATGTCCGACTCTGTGCGACCCCATAGATGGAAGCCCACCAGGCTCTCCCGTCCCTGGGATTCTCCAGGCAAGAACACTGGAGTGGGTTGCCATTTCCTTCTCCAATGCATCAAAGTGAAAAGTGAAAGGGAAGTCACTCAGTTGTGTCCGACTCCTAGCGACCACATGGACTGCAGCCCACCCGGCTCCTCCATCCAGGGGATTTGCCAGGCAAGAGTGCTGGAGTGGGGTGCCATTGCCACTCGTACAAACTGCTTTCACAACTACATTTTATTGCAAGGATTGTGCATCTTCATAAATTATAGGGGTTTGGGAATGCATTCCAAATGTTAAAAATCCTTTCAAAATAGGAAGATTTTCAGACAAACATTGGTATATGAATATAAACAGAATTTTTGTAGTTATAACAGGCTGGTAATTTGTGTATGTAAGCTATATGCTATATTTATTATTCTGAATTTATTTGAATATGCATGATTCAATGTATAAATGTATTTTTTCTTATAGCTAGCCTTCCAATATTGCTAAATTTCTAAAAAATATTGAGTTTGATAGATTTTTGTTAGTCTGGCCACAAATTTAAATAAAGAGATAGAGTTCTTTTCACTATTGGCAATAAAACTCAGTGGAGGGGATTTACGTAAGGGTTCAAATTCATGCTTATTAGATTCTCAGAACATGATGTTTCCTTTTAAAAGTAAATGCCTGTGCAACTTGTTATGACAAGTAGAAAAAGTACTCAGTTGCATGTCTTTCATTTTACTGGAGAAGATAAATCGAATAATGTATAAATGACAACACTGAGAGTTTTTAGTGAAATATAGTGATTTATCAGGAGAAGGCAATTGCAACCCACTCCAGTACTCTTGCCTGGAAAATCCTATGGACGGAGGAGCCTGGTGGGCTGCAGTCCATGAGGTTGCTAAGAGTCGGACATGACTGAGAGACTTCACTTTCACTTTTCACCTTCATGCATTGGAGAAGGAAATGGCAACCCACTCCAGTGTTCTTGCCTGGAGAATCCCAGGGACGGGGGAGCATGGTGGGCTGCCATCTATGGGGTTGCACAGAGTTGGACACGACTGAAGTGACTTAGCAGCAGCAGCAGCAGCAGTGGTGATTTATCTTATGTGTCAACTTGTATAGGCCACAGTCCAGATATCTGGTCCAACACATATCGGTGATGCTATAAAGGTATTTCTAAAGATGTGAGTAACATTTAAATCAGGACACTGAATAAAGCAGATCTATAATGTAGGTGGGCCATGTCCAGTTAATTGAAGGCCAGAAGAGTGCTTTTGGACTCCAGTTACAACCTCAGCTCTTCCTTGGGTCTCCAGCCTATTCTGCAGATTTCATACTTGCCAACATCCACAATTACATAAGCTGGGTCCTTAAAATAAATCTCTCTTTCTGTCTTTTTCTAATATACATATATTGTGTGTACAGACACACACACACACACAGAGACATGTTTGTTTGATCTGTTTCTCTGGAGAACTCTGATTACTTTACCAAGAACGTTTTTCCATTTTGTTTTTTCAGGTAATTGCCTTGAATGCTCTTGTCCACAGAGTTACTCTCCTAATTTTGCAGAATGATGAGCATTGTGGATGGCAGCAGATTTTACCTTCTCCAACACTGACGCTGTGTCCCCGTGATTGACCATTTCATAAATGCCATATAGAGTAAATGGGAGCATAGAAAGTTCAAAAAGGCAGTTCTTGCTCCTTGTGATGGGTATGACAGGTATTCGGGTATGGCTTTGGTTTTCTAGTCAAAGTGGGGTCCTTAAGAAAAACCTGAATGAAATATCCCACAATTCATTTCATTCATTGATTCAGCTTATAGATACTGACAGCTAATTCTTTGCTAGGGCCAAGTTAGGTCATGTGGGTAAAAAAAAATCAGACATGCATCCTGCTTCATGGAGCTCAAAGTCTGGTAGGGGAGACTGAAAAATGTTTTAAATAACTAATACTTCTAATACAAATCATTACAAACTGAAATAGGTGCTCTGAAGGAGAAAGGGAGGGTGCTAAGCTGGAGAGGACTGTGGGAGGGATCTTCTTTACATGGCCTAGAGAGAGAAAGTTTCTTAGTGAATATGAATTTTGAGACTCAAACCTTGAGGAGAAGCTAGTCAAATAAATAACTGGAGAAGAAAGTTCCAGGCAAAGAACATAACGTGAAAATGGACAGAAAACAAGGAAGACCTTGATTCATAACTGGCTTAATGTGTAAAGTATCAAGGATCATTGGTCAGGAAAGCCTTACCACAGCTGAGTGAAGGACATGGTGGGCCTGAAGGTTGTGAGGAGCACTATAGGAAACTGATTATGTTGGGAAGACGAAGTTACTTTAGTTGGATTCAAGTTTTAGATTCTGGTAGTGGTGGTGGTTTAATTTCTAAGTCATATCTGACCCTTGCGACCCCATAAACTGTAGCCCACCAGGCTCCTCCGTCCATGGGGTTTCCCAGGCAAGAATACTGGAGTGGTTGCCATTTCCTCCTCCAGGGGATCTTCCCAACCCAGGGATCAAACACCATCTGCAGGTGGTTTCCTGAATTGCAAGCTGTCTACTGCATAGCAGGTGGATTCTTTACCACTGAGCCACCAGGGAAAGTCTTTGAGAATATATTTTAGGGAAAATATTCAATTCACACTTAACCAGTTTTTATATATGCTTAACTTCCATATTGTTTAAACCAAATATAAGGCATTGAGGAATATGTATTTTTAGTATGAATATAACCATCATGAACAGGCACTGCTGTTTAAGGCTAGCTCATGGATACTTGTCTAGAGATCATAAATCTTACATGTCATACTGTTGATTTGGAAGGCTCTCCATACTTTGAGAGACTATCTCTGTATTGCAAGTCACTTGAAACTCTAGGCTTACTGACTTTTGTGAATTTTAGTTGTATGATTATTTCTTTTCTTTTCATCTTTCCCTACCTCTCCTCTCCCTCCCTCTTTCCTCTCCTTTCTTTTCATTTTTAATTGAGTCCTTACCTAGGCCTTAGAAATCATACAGCAGAGAATGTGGTGAATATATCATTTCACTTGTAAAAAGTTACATGCAGGAGATGTGTGTCCTCCAATTCCGTATAGCTGCAAACTAGGGTACTCTAGAAATTGTGCTGTATATGAAGCCCCTCACTGAAGAATTTTAAGCAAATCTCAAACTTCTAACTTGGGAAAGTTTTCATTTCATGTTTTGAAGAATTCAGGTGGACACCCTTTGTCTACATTGTACAAATGAAGAGTTAAAATTATTATATGTGTTATTTAAAAGGAAAAATTTCTGGTGGTAATGAAGAAGTAGGGTCTAGGTCCTTGACTGATTAAGACAGGCTGTTAATGTTGAATTTCCCTGGATGACATCTGACCTTTCAATGTCACTTTGCCCTTGTATTACTTTGTATTTTTAAGTTATTTTTCCATAAAGGTTATATGTCTGTGAGTGTGCTTTTTAATAGTGTAAAAGGGTATCTAGTCAAAACTAAGCTTCCTTTCTGTCACCTTCTGTTATTAATAGTTCTTTCTCTTAGAGGCAATGTAGTATAATTTATCTTTCCAGAGTTATTTAATGAATATGAGTACATATATATTAAGATACTTACTTAATAAAAAAGATATGTGACTGTCTACTGTAAAAACAATGGCTTGGAATATCCTATTTTTACTTAAAGATGAATCTTAGATATCAGTCTGTGCATGGCTGTCTCTTAGTTGCCGATGACTACTCAGAATATTTATTCCTTTGTACCATGATCATAATACCAGACCCTTGGTCATCATCATTTGTGCTCTTTACAGGCCTTTGCTACTATAAACATTATTTCTGTAAACATATGTGAATGTATCTGCAGTGCAAATTCCTAATAGAAGCATGGGAATTTTTCAGTGAAAAAGTAGTGCATTTTGCATTTTTAGCATTTGTTATTCTCAGATTGCTCTCCAAAGAAATGATCACAATCTACATTCTCCAAATAATGTCTTTATACCTTTTGAGTAGAGGTAGTAGCTCCTTGGTGATTAGCAGAAATTCATTCTACAGTCTGCCAATGTTATCGATTTTCACAAAGCCTTACAGGCCATCACATATCTAGACAGAGCAACTTATATTAGGCATTTTGTGCAAGGTCATGGTTGCTGTTGTTTCTATCCTTTCCAGCTATAAGAGCTCTTTAAGGCCTCTCAGTTACAAGGTTGAATGTTATGTTATGAGGTGCTAGCTGCAGGTAAGACCATGCCATGACTGGACAGTCAAAATTGGCTTTGATTTTGTGCAATGGATAGAAGATGCCAAGAATGTATAGTCTTAGTTTAAGGCAGCATTAGGATTTGTTTTCCAAAGTGATAACCTAATTGATCTTTGGAGAACTTGCAATCAGATAGAGTAAGTTAACAGTGAATAATAGCCCTCAGTTCTTGAGCATTAACAATATGCCTGAAATCTTTGCATATGTTATTTCTAATTTTTACAACAAGCCTTCAAGGTGGGCGTTATTATCTGTACTTAATAGTTGTGGAAAAATAGGTTCAGAGAGGTGGAGTGCCTCTCAGTGTCTGATAACTGGCACAGCAGGAATTTCAGTAAAAAGGCTGATAACTCGTCATTGGCAGGGCAGCTATTTCAGTTCTAAACTCTCTGTTCTCTCTTCCATATGGCACTGGCATTTGTGACATAGCTATACCTACTTGATTTTTTTTTCTCTTTTGTATTGCATTATTTCAGTTGGTTACAATCACTTTGCTAACCTCTATGCATTAACAAGTTCCTTGTTATCAGTACTCCAGAAATTGTAGACAGTGCCTTGGCTAAAGGATCCCTTTTTTGGTTGGTTCAACTTTTGTACCTCGGTTGCTTAGCATCCCTTTAATCTGCCTGATAGATGGTCTGCAAGTCCTGAATCCAGCAGTGCTATGTCCCCTCATATCACCCACAACCTAATGTTTCTGAACTGACATCTCCCAAGATTTATTGAGATGGTATAGTTTTCTAGCACTGCACTGACAGTAATTAGTGGCTGACATGGGGTGATTTATTATTGGAAATTTCCTTAGAAATACACTTTGTGTTTTGGAGCTAAGAGATGAGTGTTAGAATTTTAGATTTACAGCTCTTGTCCTGCACCACTTAGCATATCAAAACTACATTTGGGATTGCCAGGCAGCTTGACATCTTAGGGAAGGTCATCCCAACTCTAAGCGAAATTGAAATGTGTAGCAATTAAGAGCGGTGAAGAAGGTACATAGCCAAATTAATTCTTCTTGATTAGACCCTGATTAGAATATTTAAATATATAAACAGATGAAAAGAATTTAAGATGTGGGCCAGTCAAAGCCAGGGTTTTAGGAAAACATCTAATGATTCTACAAAGACAAAGAAATCAAAAGACAAAACCCTGAGCTATCAAAGCATGAAGGCGCAAGGAAGAGGAATCCCCCTATGGCCAGGCTTGCACAGAGAATGCAGATCAGGGGAAAATGACTCACAACAGGTTGGCAACCTACCCTGTCTGAGAGCCTGTCAGAAGAAGTCAGGTAAAATTCTGAACCCATTGACAGACGTTGGAGAGGGGAAGGAGTTATCTAAGAAGTATGAGTAGGCTAAGTGTGAGAAAGAAGAGATCACCATCAGCTTCCACACGAACTTGTTTTCTCACCACCGTTAGTCATGGCACTGTGGTCAATGGTACGCTGTGAAAGTAGGGCAGTTTTTGGTCACTCCAGCTTTCTCGATGAATAGAAGATGCTCTTCTCCTCTTTTAAGTAATGCATCTCTCAAAGCCTATTATCTCTCTATTATTTGCATGCTGCTAAGTCGCTTCATCGTGTCCGACTCTGCGACCGCAGAGACTCCCGTGTGAGACACATGGGAATGCCCCATTCATTTGGAACACAGACAAGTAAGAAACATGGTCAATTACCTCACACTCTAATGGGAGACAAGAACAAGAAAATATCACAACACAGAACAGCGATTAAGTTATCATTCACTTTCCATCCTACCAACTTAGTCTGTGGATTCTAAGTAGCATGGGAGACAGGCTCCCCTGTCCCTGAGATTCTCCAGGCAAGAACACTGGAGTGGGTTGCCATTTCCTTCTCCAATGCATGAAAGTGAAAAGTGAAAGTGAAGTCGCTCAGTTGTGTCCAACTCCTAAGCAATCTCATGGACTGCAGCCCACCAGGCTCCTCCGTCCATGGGATTTGCCATGCAAGAGTACTGGAGTGGGTTGCCATTGCCCTTTCCGATTATTTGCATATAATTCTTTAAAAAAAATCTCCCTTCAAGGCATCAAATAGCCTTTTTATTTTGCTATTATTTTTTAATAAATATTTATTTATTTGGCTTCAGGGGGGAGGGGATCTTCGATCTTTGTTGTAATATGCGAGGTCTTTTAGTAGCGGCATGCAAACTCTTAGTTGTGGCTTGTGGGATCTAGTTCCTTGACCAGGGAGCAAACCTGGGTCCCCTGCATTGGGAGTGTTTACAAGTCTTAGCTACTGATCCACCAGGAAAGTCATCTACATAGATTTCTATTAAGACCTTTAGGTCACTCAGGATTTTAGTTTTTTCTTTTCTTTTTTTGTTTTTTGTTTTGGCATGTGTGTATGAATTTCAGAAGTTCTGTCATACTTAGGATTTCCTTTCTGATGGTCATGTTTGGCACTGACTGCAACTCTATGTTGTTATCAGAAGCCCTTCCCATATTGCATCTTATTACAAGCGTCTTCTGACTATGGAGTTGTGGATACAACCATTTGAGTATTTGAATATTGAACAGTTCACTGCCTTTACGGAGTATCCACCAATGAACACTTTTTAGGCACTTACTGGTCTCTATCTAGTTAGAATCCACAGACTAAGTTGGTAGGATGGAAAGTGAATGATAACTTAATCTCTGTTATGTGTTGTGATGTTTTCTTGTTCTTGTCTCCCATTAGAGTGTGAGGTAATTGACCATGTTTCTTACTTGTCTGTGTTCCAAATGCATGGGGCATTCCCGTGTGTCTCACTGTTCTCGTATTAAAGTGCTCAGTAAATAAAAGTCTGAATGAATTCTATTTTTGGTTTCTTTATCTGACACCTTTTCTTGTACTTTCTGGGCAATAAGAAGTAGAGATATGAGTTTCCAGTAGATTTATGCCTTATAATTAAGAAATATTGATTTAATACTTTTTTGTCCTGTGGACATTATTTAATCATTAACTAATAAGATTTATTGAGTACCTTGCAGTTCTGTAGCCCTATACTTGATGGTGTTAGCTGCTAAGCACATAATTGTTTTGAATGGAATAATAATTTAGGTTAATTTGATATCCAAAACTAAGTGCTATGTGTTAAAAAAAATTCAGCTGAGTTAATTTTAAAGAACTTATTGGCTTTATTCAACAATTAATGAATCTCTTCTAGCAATTAGAAAGGAGCTCTGAGCTGTATTTAAAAAAAAAGACTTTTATAGTCAGCAGTGAGTGGGAACAAAGAAGTTATACAAAAAGTGAATTATATATAGTTGTGGCAATGTTACCTTCCTATAGGGGAGAGCAGGGGTCTTATCTGGCAGATTAACTCATTACTGCTGACCAGGTCATTCCAGATTTAAGATTCCGTTCCTGGGAGAGGCTGAATCTATAATTTAGTATCAAGTCTCCAGGGCTTCTCAGGCGGCCCAGTGGTAAAGATCTGCCCGCAATGCAGGAGACCCAGGTACAATCCTTGGGTCAGGAAGATCCCCTAGAGAAGGGAAAGGCTACCCACTCCAGTATTCTTGCCTGGAGAATCCATGGACAGAGGAGCCTGGTGGGCTACAGTCTGTGGGGTTGCAAAGAGTCAGACACAGCTGAGAGGCTGACACTTTGGTTACTTTCACATCAAGTCTCTGATTGGTGACAGGGGTCTTAGCCCAAGTGACTCCATTTGGATCCTGTTGTCTTCTTTTGTTAGCACATGTCTGAGGCTGAGACAATGAGGGGAGACTGTAACTTCAAACACGGTTGGAAACTCATCAAGGAGACACTTTCTTCCTTTTATATGTGTTTTGTTCTCCACTGGTTGCAAGCAGTGAAGATTCATTTAAGTTCTTGTTAGGTAGTGCGGGTTTATCAGAAGGATAAAAGCGGAAATGAAGAAGAAATATCTTTCACATGGAAAGTTCTGATTGGAATTCTGAAAAAGCTTCACACCTGTGGTATACCTGGACCTTACCTAGGGAGGAAAGTCTAGGAAGTTCAGGACTAGAAGTTTGTATGGGATCTCTTTTTGATACTTACCTGATTAGGAGTGTTGACTATTTATGGATCCCTAGTTGACTGTTGCAGTTATATGATTCACCTACTCTTTCTTTCTCATGATTGTGGTCTGTGGACTTCTTTTTCCCCCTCATTCCCAATGAATTGCTTGCACTTTTTTCATGCGGCTGCTGCTGCTAAGTTGTTTCGGTTGTGTCCGACTCTGTGCGACCCCATAGACTGCAGCCCACCAGGCTCCCCCGTCCTTGGGATTCTCCAGGCAAGAACACTGGAGCGGGTTGCCATTTCCTTCTCCAATGCACGAAAGTGAAAAGTGAAAGTGAAGTCGCTCAGTTGTGTCCCACTCTTAGCAACCTCATGGACTGCAGCCCACCAGGCTCCTCCGTCCATGGGATTTTCCAGGCAAGAGTACTGGAGTGGGGTGCCATTGCCTTCTCTGACTTTTTTCATGAGAAGAGACTAAATTGGTTAAGTCACCATCTCCTCAGTTTGAGGGCAGAGCCCTAGCTAGGGGCTGCCTAGTGGACTGCTGGCTTCCCTGTGATGAGCTGCCTGTGATCAGCTGTCCTTTCCAGGTGTCCAACACAGTCCCACTCCGTGTTGCTAATGGGATGGCTTCCTGATCTGAGATAAGAAGTACATCAGAGAACTCTGAGATGTACCTTTCTGTGAGTCATCTTTCAGAACCTAGTGGGTTCCTTTCCTTTTCCTCTTAGTCTTTCTTTTTTAATTTAGGAAAGAACTCAATATTTGATCAAATTAAGTGGAGAACAGTATCATGATCCTAAAATAGTGGGATCTGATGCTCCATAGTCATTTGAGAACAAGCACCATGATTGAAACTAGTCTGTTTTCTCTATTCACTTTTTAAATTGATTGCTAGGAATCAAGAACATTCCTATAATATCTAAGAAATTGCTTAAAAGATAATTTGAGTCTCTTCAGTCCTTATACTACTGCCAAGAGCTCTCCTCAACTCCACCAATCATAGAAGGATCAGAATCCATACTAGAAATATATGCCAAGTTCAGTTCAGCTGCTCCATAGGTGCTTGCACCTATAAGATGCTAGAGGTTTGGGCTCCGTGGAGCCCCATTCATCATTACTGTACAACTCTGCCAGTGTTTAAAAGGTGCTACAGGGAACTATAAGTCATGCGCCAATTTAAACGATTGCAAGCTCAACTGGTATAGCCAAAAGCAAGCTCAAAGCTGTGTGGCATCAGACCAGGAGTAGGAAATAAACTGACACTGAGTTATTGCTTTCTCTGAATGACACTCGTTCAAGCAGAGCAGAAAAAGTGGAAGTCTGTGTTGTTGGAAGATGTTTATATCCACCCCCATTTCTCGTTCAAATTGACGACTTTTGCAAAGTGTGTTTCCCTGAAACCCTTAAAAGAAAGTGACATGTTACTACAAGGGAAGACAAAGATAGAGTCTGTTCAGTAATGATTATGCAGTCAGGGTTTTATCTGCTTGCAGATAATTTGTGGCTTATTTTTAATCCTCTGGCAGTTTCTTTCTCCACTGTTCTATTTACCTGCTATTTACAGCCCTGAGCCAGTCAGTGTTGAGTGCTAGGTGAATTTTACTTTTAAAAAATTGACTAAAAGAAAACACGTATTTCCAAAATGGACATATTGATACTAGCAATATTTTAAATGTGATGTTCATGGAAACTTCATGATGACTAGAACTATTGCTATTACTGCTTAAAAAAAATACACAACATGAGAGATTCGAGTTAAATTTTATCTGGGGCAAAATGAGAACTGCAGCCCAGGAGACAGCACCTCAGATAACTCTGGGAAACTGCTCCAAAGAGGCGAGTTGTAGGTAGGGCAGTATATATGTAATTTTGGTGAAGGGGTACTACATGGCATCATTTTCCAGAAGGTTTCTGTTAGTCTTATGAAGCTTTCTGCTAGTCACAAGGAACAGTCATCACCATGGAGGATTTTAGTGATTTTCGATATGAGGAGATACAAGAATTGGGCTCATAAAATCGGCTCCTTAAAAATATCTATTTGAAGACCTGTCCTGCCAGTTTTTCCCCAAGCACAGAATGCCTCATTTCTGCTCTCCACCCTGGACTCCTTTCAGGGGGTGTTGAAGGTCAGCAGCTGCAGAAGCACATGATTTAATCCTTGCAGTGGTAGATGGCAAGTGTCAATTGGTAGTTGACACTGTTTAACTGCAATGCAGGAGACCTGGGTTTGATCGCTGGATCTGGAAGATCCCCTGGAGGAGGAAATAGCAACCCCCTCCAGTATTCTTGCCTGGAAAATCCCATGGACAGATAAGCCTGGAGGGCTGTAGTCCATGGGGTCGCAAAGAGTCAGACAAGACTGACTTGACTAACACACACACACACACACACACACTGTTTAACTAGTGAGTACAGTGAGGCTTTAGAAAACATTAGCTAACTTGTTAGGTCTCTAAGATGGTGTGTGGCAGATCCAGGGCTCAGACCCCAGGAAAAGAGGCTCAGTATTAATCCTGTGCTGATGTTATCCCACTCTGAGCACTGTGATCTCTATGACTTCATGTGTCTCCCAAGCAAGAAGGTATCCTGAAGGTATCAGTTTGGTTAATGAGGACTTCCCAGACCATTAAGAATTTAGGATGTTTAGCTTTTAGTTGTGGAAATTCAGTGCATGGGATTGCAGTAGATGTCTTTATATTTATGAAAGGTTTTCAAGTGGAAGATGATCTATTTTTCATTTGCACAGTAGTGAGAACCAAAAAATACTAAAGGAAACCATAGAGAGGCAACTGAGTGGAAGAACCCCAAAATAAACAGGCTGTCTCAGCATGTAGTGAATCCCCCATCACCAGAAATGTTCAAAAATAGTCTCTTTTGGTCTTATAGGAATCTTAGATCAGTGGGTTGATTATGACGAATTATAGAGAATCAGTACCCAAAATAGTCTGTGGAACAACAAGAAAAAAAAAAACATACTTTTCTATGGATGCATATTTGGGGAATTATCTTTTGTCAGTTTATAATAGATATTAGAACATGAGAGGCCCCCAAAATTATTTAGGAAAACAAAATGAAGCTCCTCAAACTGTTTATTTAACTCTGGATTTCCCAAAATTTTAAATTTATTATTATAAATTACTGCAAAATTCTTCATTTCGTGTAATACCAATCAAGAACCCATTGGAGATAGTTTGCAAATGTTGATCTCAACCTACAGAAAATAGCATTGTATGCAGAGATTGTGTATGCAGCTATTTGTTATGAGAAACAAAAGAACTCTTACCTTCCTTGGTGGATCTGTGAGAAAGCAGGGCTAGTTTGGCATGGTGCAGGGATGGATAAAGAATGTTGTTTTAGATGTGCTATTTTGTATTGTATTCTAAGAAATAGTCAAATGTTGATGGTAATAAACTTGCTTTTGGACACATGTAAAGGAATAGCACATGTTTCTAGACTTTGATTTTAATTTCTTATAACGGGCCTTATTTTCCCTGGGTATGTTTCTACTTACTTAAAAACAGATGCTCGCTGAAAAATTCATGAAAACTGAAAATATGCTGGAGACTTTGGAGAGAAGCTCTTCACCCTGTTTATTAAAGTTAGATTTTTTTTTAAACAAATGGTCTTTTGCGTCATCTGTTTGGCAGATAGTTTTGTGACCTTGAGCACACCTTCTGGATTTATGCAACTCAGTCTCTTCATTTACCTACTTAACAAAATTGTACAGAAAATGGACATCCCACATATCAGTATTTAGGTGAAAAGATCCTTTCAAACAAATTTATATTGGTGATTTAATGAATGAGTCTTGCAGTTTGGATAGCTAAACATGTTTTCTAAAATGACAGTTTTTCAAATCTGGTATTAAGTGTAAATTTTACATAGTATCGTTTGTACCACCCCCCACCCTCCCAAAATTTACACTGTAAATTAAAATCCATTTAAAGGAAGAATTTTTTTAAAAAAGATGTAAAGAACTGCAGTAGAAAAGTTGATAGAGTGCTTCATAGCTTTATTCTTTATCAGATGTAAAAAGGCTCTCTATATGTCATTTTGGTTTGAATTATAAATTTGTAGTTTTCTTGTGTAGGGATTTGCATACAACCTTCCATTTTAATTTTAAAAACGCAGCCTCAGAATCTTTCTTCTAAAATTAAAAATTTAACCATGGAAAAATGATGCTGCAGTGGTTTAGTGTGTTTTTCTGGCGCACTGGACCTTTGAGAGGTAGATCTGACAAGTATAAGCAAATGCAGCAGTCCCAGGGTGGGATTATAATTCAAACCTCTGGTTTATCCAATTCAGTATGAGTAAGATACACTGTGAATGAACAGCAAGCCTATGAGAAACCTATGAATGTGGAACCAGTGGTATTTAATTCAGGTAATAAAATATAATTCTTAAACACACACTAAATTAAAAAGCCAGAAGATGCAGTTCTAATTACATGCCTTAACTAGAAGTACAATATTTGTAGAGTAGCTTATCCAATTATATGTAAATTTGTTCCTTTGGCACAATTTGCCTATATAAGCGGCATTAGTTTAGTATAAAATATTTGTTTGTTATTGAAATTGGCTCTAGTATAATTTCTGAGTTTTGATAAATAGTTCCAGTTTTATAGGATCACCCATGGTTCTCCTTAGCTACTGTTCTCAACCTGTGTATTTTTCATTGTAAATTTCTTGAATAAATAATGACTTATAGGTCTACAGTCTTTTATCTGAAACCCTTGGGGCTAAAGGTGTTTTAGAATTTTATATTTTAGAAAGGTAATGTGCTCCCTGTGCTATATGCCATGTGATGTTCCCATAGGGTCACAGGCAATACCTAAGCCTATTGCCATTTTCACAACGAGGCATAAGAATAGTTACTTGAGTGGGATAAACATCACAAAGAGCTCCATTTCAGCTCAAGTGAGGTTTTGCTGACTATAGGCTTAGTTTGCAGAGGTTTTTGAATATTAGGATTACATATAAGAGATTAATGGGCTTCCCTGTGGCTCAGATGGTAAAGCGTCTGCCTGCAATGCGGGAGACACAGGTTCGATCCCTAGGTCGGGAAGATCCCCTGGAGAAGGAAATGGCAACCCACTCCAGTATTCCTGCCTGGATAATACCATGGAGGAGCCTGGTGGACTACAGTCCATGGTGTCACAAAGAGTCAGACACAACTGAGTAACTGAGGATGCAATATTAAACATAATACCTAACCATTATTGACCTCTCTATGAACGATACACTGTGCTTACTTGTACTATCTCCTTTAAACATTGCGAATGTTTGAAAAGAGTGATATTATTCATTTGGATTTAAAAATGAGAAACAGCTTTAGAGAAGTTTAGTAATTTGCCTAAGTATGGATATGTGTGCTCAGTCCCTCAGTCCAGTTCTTTGTGACCCCGTGGACCAGAGCCCTCCAGGCCACTCTGTCCATGGGTTTTTTCAGACAAGAATACTAGTGTGGATTGCCTTTTCTTCTTTCAGGGTATCTTCCCAACCCAGGGATCACACACACACCTCTTGTACACACACGTGTCTCTGGCATTGGCAGGCAGATTCTTTACCACTGTGCCACCTTGGGAACCCAAATATAAGTACACCTAGTAAGTGGCAGAATCATATTTAAACTACTGAGTTAAGTTAGACCCTAAAGCTGGTGCTTACAGCTGTTACAATGTGCCTTCTATCGCAACCACTACAGTGTATGTGACCTGCAGGCCATAGATTCTGGCTTACATTAGCACAAAGGGAATTTATGAGAAAGACATCAGGCAGCCAGAGCATGAGGCCTAGAAGGTAACTGGGGGAGAGGATGGGTCTTATTTATAACTACTGTTCAACAGTCTCTTCGGGACATTGCTGCTAGAATAAATGAGCTTTAGACAATGTAAGCCTTTTGCCGTTCTGTTCAAGATTCAAATCCCTGAGAGGGTTATAGAGTGCTTGAGTCTCTGCTGCCCTTAACTGGGGAGAGCAGGGTATGCTGTGTCCAATGTGGACAGAACAGCATTCCTAAAGGAAAATCGATGGCTGTAGCAAAAGAAGGTATGATCAGTGTGGTACAGCGGGCTGCCCTGAAATGCCCACTCTTTGAATGATTAATTAATTGCAGGTGAAATGAACATTTGAATGAAAATAATATCTACATATTTAATCACAGCCCATTTAGACTCTGACACCTTAAAATCAGAAAACTTGGATTCCTATCCCAGATGATTTCTAGGTCTTGGAACTCAGAACTGGAGTCAGACAGTCTGTGTATTATTTGTAAGCTGAGAGAAATAATCCTTTTCCCTGTTTACTTAGATGGCTTTGGAACATCTGAGATGGCCCCACGTGGAAGTCCCTACATGGTGTGGTCATCTCCCACAATGAATGTGGGCTGGCCCTGTGCAATTAGAAGATGCAGTGGGGGTGGTGCTGCATGACTTCGGTATGCTTAGTATGACCAGTGTGCTGTGAGGAAGCCCAAGCTAGCCATGTGGAGAATGAGCCACTCCTGGCCAGCCAGCTGCTGTTCTGTAATTCACAATCAATGTGCCAGACGTGTGAATTACCTTGGACACCCCCAGCTAGCAAGGCCATCATAATTTCATTCTTAAGTGCCATCGGATTATAGTTGCTTGAAAGACCCTAAGGGACAGCTGCCCAGCTGAGCTCATTCACAGAAACATGAGAAATAATAATCCACGGTAATAAGTCATGAAGTTCCTGGGTTGTGTGTTACAGACCAGTAGCTATCCAAAAGAGGTTTGTTGCAAAGGAGGGGGATAATGTGTTAAATTTCTCAAATGAAGGTGAGCAGCTGTTTTATTATAATTGTTTTGACAATCTCAAAACCAAGGCCTTTCTCTCTAATATCCTCAGAGGTTTCATTATAATTTGCCATTGTGATGAAAAGAATGATCATTCTGTACTCCCTGGACAAGTATACAAAGTGTGGTTGGCTGGCAGCCAAGGTGGTCATCCTTTTTTCCTTGTTGCAGGAGTTTAAAAAATTCTGCCTTTTTTTTCACTCATGTTTATTATTTCATAATTAATGGAATTTTCTACAGTAACAGACCTCTATTGTTGTGACAGTAAGCATGCTTAGAACATCTGATGGATCCTCATTCTAGATGACAGCATCCATTTCTCTGTTTTTTATAGATGCTTTGTCTGGCTACTGTAAGGGAAATAAGATGTGGTGAATTCTTTAAAAAGTAGCAGTGAAGTCAAAGAACATTTGGATGAGCAGCTTCCCAACAGTTGGGAAAGACTGCCAGAGTAACTGTCAAAGAAAAATTGGTTCTTTGGTGGTGTTACAAGCAAGCAGATGAGGCAATAGAGAAAGTGGAAGGGATGCAGAGAAGAAGAAATGAGGAAGTTGACCTTGGAACACTGGAGCAATCTGTAGTAGGTTGAACCGGAGGGGTTGGAGTAGAGAGAAAGAAACAGTTAAGGGTTGGGTGACCCATCATCACCTAATGGATTCACTCTCTTCTGTGTGTTATTAATTGTAGCTTTTCTTGGTTCATTGTCTCTCTAGAGAAGGAAAATGATGACATGGATCATCGTCTTTATATTATAGATTTTTTTGTGTGTGAAGTCAGTTCTCCCATGTTATTCTTCAGATTTCTTAAGTGTCATTGTCTCCTCAAATTTAGAGTCTCCATGCATTTTGTGATTGGTGCTAGCAGAAGGAACTATAAGAAGTTAATGGTATTTTGCAAAGAGTAATAAAGAACAAATTACATATTCCAGTGTATATGATCTTGTCTTGAAAGAGAATTCATGCAAAGATTCTTCATAGCTTTTTAAAAAGCCTTTTATATCTATATTTTTTAGCTGTACATTGGTTTTACTTGCAGGAAAATTTTTATGTAGTTACATTATACATAATATTTACTGATTTTCTGTAGCATTAACATGAACACATGAAAGCCCTTGAGGATGAGAAACTTATATTCTAATTTGGCAAAGTAAATATATGTGTACTGCAGCTTGAATTGTTGTTAGAGAATTTTAGGAAATTACTTGTGTGTCTGAGTTCATGAATTATTCAATTTAGGGTTACTTTTCCTTTTCAAATTTATCACCAGCTAGGTCCTTTAAGAGTCTTTTGATTTATTAAAAGTCACTTTCCAGAATTAGATTTAAAGCCTATTGTTTTCTCATGATTTTACTGTGAAAATTGAGTATGTGTCTTATAAAGCTGTATTTCTTTTCTGTGATTTTGCCGAGATTCCTCTGCTATGAAAGATAATCCTTTTAAAACTAATGGAATTAATAGTATTTGACCTCATCTGAAGAACTTGCCTCTAGAAGTGACAAGATATTGCATGATCTTTCTTCACTTATTGGAAAATTGGAAAAACGATTGCAGTGAGAGAGACCTGTCCTGACTTATTTTCAGATTCGGGATACTCGCTGTGTCTAAAGGTGTTTGGTTTCCTGGACACCACGTCCCTCTCAATCCCTGTTGATTTTAGGGAAGTTGTGTTTCTACTGGGGCTGGACACCAGAATCACCTGTGGAGCTTCTTTTGATTGAAAGAGAGTTCTTGGCCCCACACCAGGGTTGTTAAATCAAAATCTCAAGAACGAGAACTTCCCTGATGGTCCAGTGCCTAAGACTCAGAGGTCCCAATGCAGAGGGGCCTGGGTTTGATCCCTGATCAGGGAGCTGGATCCAACACACAGCAATGAAGATTGAAGATCTGGCATGTCTCAAGTAAGACCAGTGCAGCCAAATAAATAATTATGTTAAAAAAAAAATCTCTAGAGTACATATGTGCTGAGCAAGGCTTACAAGTGATTTAAATTTATGCCCAGCCTGGATCTGAGAACCACTACTTTACGCACTGCGTAGCAGATTGTACAGGTGACAAGACCTAGCCTGAGGTATAGACAGCTTTAAGAAGAGAACACAGGACATCCCAAATTTGAGAAACATGGTCATTGTGAATGGTGGTGTGATCACTGGTGAAAATTTGTGATGTTTCTAAGACATTTTTATGACCTCAGTTGTCCTGATGGTGTGTTTCCAGACCTCTAGTGTGGTGATTATCAACCAGGGGCAGTTTTATCCCCAGGGGATATATACACACACACACACACACACACACACACACACACACACATACACACACACACATATATCTCCATATCTCTATATGTGTGAAAGTGAAAATCTAATTGCTAAGTCATATCCAACTCTTTGTGATCCCATGAACTGTAGCCCATTAGGCTACTCTGTCCATGGGATTTCCCGGGCAAGAATACTGGAGTGGGTTCCCATTCCCTTCTCCAGGGGATCTTCCTGACCCAGGGATTGAACACGGGGCTCCAGCATTGCAGGTGGACTCTTTACCATCTGAGCTATCAGGGAAGCCAAGAGATTTATTATAAGGAAATGACTGGCATGATCATGCAGGCTGAGAAGCCCTGAGATCTGCAGCTGGCAAATTGGAGACTTGATGGTATGAGTCCCAGTCACGGCGCTTTCCCTTTTGTTGTTGCTCAGTTGTCAGTTGTGCCCGACTCTCCTGTGGACACATGGCCTCACCAGCCTCCTCTGTCCATGGAATTTTTCAGGCATAAATACTGGAGTGGGTTGTCATCCTTCTCCAGGGGATCTTCCATATTCAGGGACTGAACCTGCATCTCTTGTGTCTTCATCATTGGCAGGCAGATTCTTTACTACTGTGCCACCTGGGAAGCTTGCTACTCAGCCTTTTATTTTTTTCTATCAAGAGTGAAAACATTGCTCACCATTCTAGAGATCAAAAGTTCAAGATAAAAGTGCCTGTGAGCTCATGTTCCGGTGAGAGTCCTACTTCAAGGTGTAGACTGGTGACTTCTCATTGGATCCCTGTACAGTAGAAGGGGCTAGGGAGCACTGTGCAGGTTTCTTTTTTTAACTGTTTAATTTTATATTGGAGTATAGCTAATTTAACAGTGGTGTGATACTCAGTTTTTTTGTTGCAGTCAAAAAACCTTTAGTTGACTGGATAAAAGCTGCTCACTTTAGGGCTGGCAATCTGCTTCACTCAGTATTCCAATGTAGGTGTTCAGTTCAGTCATTCAGTTGTGTCTGACTCTGCAACTCCATGAATCGCAGCACACCAGGCCTCCCTGTCCATCACCAACTCCCGGAGTTTACTCAAACTCATGTCCATTGAGTCGGTGATGCCATCCAGCCATCTCATCCTCTGTTGTCCCCTTCACCTCCTGCCCTCAATCCCTCCCAGCATCAGAGTCTTTTCCAATGAGTCAAATCTTCACATGAGGTGGCCAAAGTATTGGAGTTTCAGCTTTAGCGTCAGTCCTTCCAGTTAACACCCAGGACTGATCTCCTTTAGAATGGATTGGTTGGATCTCCTTGCAGTCCAAGGGACTCTCAAGAGTCTTCTCCAACACCACAGTTCAAAAGCATCAATTCTTTGGCGCTCAGCTTTCTTCACAGTCCAACTCTCACATCCATACATGACCACTGGAAAAACCATAGCCTTGACTAGACGGACCTTTGTCGGAAAAGGAATGTCTATGCTTTTTAATATGCTGTCTAAGTTGGTCTCTGCTTTTTAATATGCTGTCTAAGTTGGTCATAAGTTTTCTTCCAAGGAGTAAGCGTCTTTTAATTTCATGGCTACAGTCACCATCTGCAGTGATTTTGGAGCCCCCAAAATAAAGTCTGTCACTGTTTCCCCATCTATTTGCCATGAAGTGATGGGACCAGATGCCATGATCTTCGTTTTCTGAATGTTGAGCTTTAAGCCAACTTTTTCACTCTCCTCTTTCACTTTCATCAAGAGGCTCTTTAGTCCCACTTCACTTTCTGCCATAAGGGTGGTGTCATCTGCATATCTGAGGTTATTGATATTTCTCCTGGCAATGTTGATTCCAGCTTGTGCTTCTTCCAGCCCAGCATTTCTCATGATGTACTCTGCATATAAGTTAAATAAGCAGGGTGACAATATACAGCCTTGACATATTCCTTTTCCGATTTGGAACCAGTCTGTTGTTCCATGTCCAGTTCTAACTGTTACTTCCTGACCTGCATATAGGTTTCTCCAGAGGTAGGTCAGGTGGTCTGGTATTCCCATCTCTTTCAGAATTTTCCACAGTTTCTTGTGATCCACACAGTCAAAGGCTCTGGCATAGTCAATAAAGCAGAAATAGATGTTTTTCTGGAACTCTCTTGCTTTTTCCATGATACAGCAGATGTTGGCAATTTGATCTCTGGTTCCTCTGCCTTTTCTAAAACCAGCTTGAACATCAGGAAGTTCACGCTTCATGTATTGCTGAAGCCTGGCTTGGAGAACTTTGAGCATTACTTTACTAGCGTGTGAGACGAGTGCAATTGTGTGGTAGTTTGAGCATTCTTTGGCATTGCCTTTCTTTGGG
>NW_011495035.1:8465363-8515608 GCF_000754665.1 Bison bison bison
TCTGCTTCTGTTAGGTCCATACCATTTATGTCCTTTATTGAGCCCATCTTTGCATGAAATATTCCCTTGGTATCTCTAATTTTCTTGAAGAGATCTCTAGTCTTTCCCATTCTGTTGTTTTCCTCTATTTCTTTGTTGATGGCTGAGGAAGGCTTTCTTATCTCTTCTTGCTATTCTTTGGAACTCTGCATTCAGATGCTTATATCTTTCCTTTTCTCCTTTGCTTTTTGCTTCTCTTCTTTTCACAGCTATTTGTAAGGCCTCCCCAGCCAGCCATTTTGCCTTTTTACATTTCTTTTCCATGGGGATGGCCTTGATCCCTGTCTCCTGTACAATGTCACGAACCGCATTCCATAGTTCATCAGGAACTCTGTCTATCAGATCGAGTCCCTTAAATCTATTTCTCACTTCCACTGTATAATCATAAGGGATTTGATTTAGGTCATACCTGAATGGTCTAGTGGTTTTCCCTACTTCAATCTCAGTCTGAATTTGGCAATAAGGAGTTCATGATCTGAGCCACAGTCAGCTCCCAGTCTTGTTTTTGCTGACTGTATAGAGCTTTTCCATCTTTGGCTGCAAAGACTATAATCAATCTGATTTCGGTGTTGACCATCTGGTGATGTCCATGTGTAGAGTCTTCTCTTTAAGTGTTAGTCTCATCTAAAACACCCAGACAGACATAATCTGAATAATATTTGACCAAATGTCTGGAAACCCTGTGGCCCAGTCAAGTTAACATATAAAATGAATTTTCACATCCCCCCACAATAAAGCATTCAGTTCAGTTCAGTCTGACCCCAAATGTTAGTGGTGACAAGACTGAGAAACTCTGATCTAGTGAAGTGCAATGAAATACTTCATCCTGAAAAAACATTTTGGGAACTGGCAAAGAAAAGGATATGACAGGTTGGTCCAGAAAGCATTGGGGGAGTGGCCTCTGTGGATCTCAAGGAAGCCAGATGAGATGAGGAGGAGAGGGAAGGAGTGTAGGATAAAGGCCTGGGACGAGAGGAGTAGTGGTTCTAATGAACATCAGGCATGCTTTTTGCAATATTATTTTTCCTGAAGGCATTTTATAACATATAGGTACAATGTATTTTATGGTCTGAAAAAATAGGGCATAAATATTAGATTTAATATAGTAAATCTCCTCTATTCTGTAAGATGTGAAAGTTGGGAACATAAGGCAATGAAACAGAGAAATTGAGCCTTGAAAACTGAAAACATAAGACAATCAATGAGAAGGAGTTAGTTTGTAAATTAGTGTTCTGGAACTGTTGTCACCAGGAGGAAGAATCTGAGAAATAGTGGGGGTTATCAGAGCATATTTTTGCCTTACTAGAGCTATTAATGGGGTAACAGAGAGGGCAGAGCTTTATGTTTGAGAAGTTAGAGCTGGTCAATGCAGATGAAGGAGTAGTATGCTGCTGCTGCTAAGTCACTTTAGTCATGTCCCACTCTGTGCGACCCCAGAGACGGCAGCCCACCAGGCTCCCCTGTCCCTGGGATTCTCCAGGCAAGAACACTGGAGTGGGTTGCCATTTCCTTCTCCAATGCATGAAAGTGAAAAGTGAAAGTGAAGTCACTCAGTCGTGTCCGACTCTTTGCAACCCCATGGACTGCAGCCTACCAGGCTCCTCTGTCTATGGTATTTTCCAGGCAAGAGTACTTGAGTGGGGTGCCATTGCCTTCTCCTAGGAGTAGTATGAGAACCATGTAATTTAAAAATACAGTGTTTATTGTTTTCATATATTTTATTGTCTGATCTGTGTCCATTTTTTTGTTGTTCGGAGTGGATAAGTTTTTATAAGTATCGGAAGTGGTTCCTGGCTTATTAAAATTTAACATCTCAAGAGAGAGGCTTTGTAAGGAGAGATGAGGCTAGTGCTGTGAAACAGCAATAACCCATCCAAGTTCATAGTCCATCCGCCTTCTGGTGAAGACTTCTAATTTCTCATGGAGATACTCTTCTCTCATGTTTGGTCTCTAAGAAGTGTTGACTTCATCCCTGGCTCTAGGATTGGTTTTGTGACATCGGCATAGGCTCTCAAATACTTTTGATCCTGAGTCTCTTTCAAGTATGGATCCATGACCACAGGTGATCCATTCAAGTGTACGGAGGCTACTTCTATGATTCTTTTCTTCCTTTACGTTCTGTGATTGGAGGTACGAGGATGTAATCCCAAGTCCTTGACCATCATCTTGCCATCCTGACAGGAGGCACTGACTAAAAATGTTTTCAATTTAAAGTGTAACAGAGCTGAGAGACATGATAACATCTGTGTTCCAGAATGAAGCTGTATGAAGCCAGTAGAATTCCAGAATTAAATTATATAAACCTTTAAATTTTCATTTTGATGATACCAGATTCTGCTGTATTTTTTTCCACTGAAAACTGAAAAAATTACTAAAAGGTACACAGAATTATTAGGAGTAACTGTCAATAAGAGAGGATGTGTTGTACCACGTAATAACTTTGAATGGATTAGTTTTTCATATTCCATTACTTAGACTTTGTGAACATATTCATAATATTCTTCCACTTTTGCATGTGTGTGTTTTGATGAGTTTAACAGAATGCACATGCTCTCTCTATTAATGCTTTAATAAGGCATTTCTTATATTTTAGAGAGTTATATTTGAGAAATGATATGATAGTAATTTGTGAGAGTATAATTGTTTGAAAGGTAAAGAGTTTAACAATGCTTCTGTGGTTAAAAAAGGAAAGGAAGAAATCCTGGAGAGCTCCAGATGTGTAAGCATGGACAATACGCTTTATGGTATTATGTAATTACAGACACCATTCAATGAGCATTGACTGTTTGCTTTTTTATTAGTGTACTGTAAGAATTAGTTGATTGTAAAGTCTGTTTTTATCCAACATGAAATGAGTGAAGACAGAAATATATGGATTATCAGTTTGGAGGACTAGTTGCCTGTCGTCCTGCTTCATACGATTGCTGAAATGCAAAACAAGAAGTTCTTAAATAGGACATCTGTGACATAACAAATTAGAATCTGGGAGGGAAAAATTATTTTCACAATGTCTAAAGCCATTGAATCAAAATAATCGTATAGATCATACTTGAGTTCAGATATAACCTAGATAAATTCTCCAGCCATGGCACCCATCTGTCAAAAAATAAAACTCTGACTCACACTTAAAATGGCTCTTTTAGACTGTCATCTAGCTGTATCTAAAATGGACATGAAATGTCAATTTCATATGTTATAGTGGCACATTTCATATTGCTCTACTTAAGGTTATGTCAGCCTTAGCCATAAAAAGCAAGTGATTTAGGTCTTATTGTAAATGAACTACATGGAGGTATCAGCAATGGGACTGCCTCGTCACTATAGACAAAGGTATGTGTGGACAGTGGCAGGACCCACCTATTCAATGGCTTAACTTGACAGCTGTGCAGGCTTGCAAATCAAAACGTCTTCTCTGTTTGTTTCCACATTTTCCTTCCCTGTATGTGATAAACTGATGAGAAAATTCTTTGGAAAGATCCTTGACTCAAAATGAGTTTTGTTTCCTGCAAGTGATTCAGTTGCTTAAGTTCTATTTGTGTGTTTTTTCATGTAACTATCACATTGGGAGGTTTGTGAATTTTCTGGGGAAAGAAGATTGTGTTTGGGGAACTGTGCTCCTTGTGACTTTACTCATATGTGACAAAAAACAACTGAAAATGATAGAAGCAGGAAGATATGAATTTTTCAAAGATACTATGTCCAGCGTGAAGATTGGAGAGTCAGTCTTAGAAGTTGTTAGGAATTGCAGCTTCATTCCTTTAATGTTTCCAAGTTTGATCATCTACCAGCCTGACTAAAATTCAGTATACAGCCTACAAGGTAAAGGGTTATATGGAGCCTCAAATTAGGTATCATTCACCCCTGTTTTAAGCTGGAATACTAGTTGCTGGGAGAGTTAGGGAAAAATTCCTAAAATGCAGATTACCTTGGTGGCTTAGATGGTAAAGAGACTGCCTGCAATGCAGAAGACCGGAATTCAATCCTTGGGTCAGAAAGATCTCCTGGAGAAGGAAATGGCAACCCACTCCAATATTCTGGCCTGGAAGATTCAATGGGCTACAGTCCATGGGGTCACAAAGAATTGCACACAACTGAGCAACTAACATTTCGTTTTATCCAACCTTAACATTTTAATTGCTTCTTCTTCAATGTAATGGGCAACTTTCCACAGAATTGTCATGTGGGGTGATGTGATAGGCAGAACAATGGCTCCCACCAAAGATATTCATGTCTTCCTCCCTGGGAAGAGGGAGCAGGAGAGTCAGAGAAGATATGATGATGGAAGTGGTTGTAAGGTTGCAATTGTTGGCTCTGAAGATGGAGGAGGGCCATGAGCCAGGGAATGAGGGTCCCTTCTAGAAGCTGCAAAAGGCCAGAAAACAGATTCTTCTCTAGACCCCTGATAACGAGTGCAGCCTGACAACACTTGATTTTAGCCCAGTGACATGCATTTCTGACCTCTGACTTCCAGAACCATGAGATAATCAATTTATGTTGTTCTAGATCACTGCATTTGTGGTGATGAGTCACATCAGCAATAGGAAACTAATACAAGTGTGAAGATGGAAGGCCATAGAAAGCTCACTGAACCTTTTGAAATTAACCTTGAACTCATCCTCTAGAAGAATATGGCTCTCAGACTCTCAGGCTGCCAACTACACAGCCATCTTCACTGTTCTTAGTTTTACCATAAGCAGAATTATACCAGCATTGTGTTCAGGCAGACTGAACACAGGACTCTCATTATCAAATTCTTTTAACGTGGAGTTCTGGTTATTTTCTCCAAAAAGCATAAAGCCTTTGGCAGAGGCATGCATTTTACGAATATAGCTTCAATAAAAGTAAAGACTGAAATGCTCTAAATTACCGTTAGTGGCTTAGTCAGGAACCGAGGGTGAGTCTGCAGATCTCAAGCTGCTGGCCATTAGACCTCACTACCGTCACTACTTATTTCTTCATCCTGATACATTTCACATTCATTTTATGACACTTTAATTGTTTCTGCCATTGACATGTTAACGGTTCACACATAAGGCTCTAGGACACTGTTTTGTTTTTCCATGGCACTCTCTTGACTGATCATCCAGCCAAAAATGAAAGCAAAGGCTATGCAGTATGCCATGCATGCATCTTCTCCCAGTATTTGAGGAAGCGTCTGTGTCTACATCTGATTATCATGAATAATAGTTTTTGATAAAAATATTTTATGATCTCTCCAAAATATACCAGCCTATCCTGCTCTTTTTCCAACTAGGGCCTCTGCATTCCTGTCTTTTGGATAGTTTTCATTTCCCACTACAATTTTCTTAATCTTCCCCTCCCTTACCAGTTCAAAACCTGTAGAGCTGGCTTTGCAACAAAGGAGAAGAGGAGTAGGTGGAGGACAGGGGAGGAGTCTTGGAGGGGGAAGGGCAGAGAGAAAGGGAAGCAGCAGCACTTCACAAAAATTAGGAGGTGGCTTCAGGCACACAATGTGAGCTCCTAGGAGAGCTCTGAGGAGTGAGTGTTCACCTGACTTTCAGGTTTTGTGAATGAGCTGCCTCTATTTTTGCAGTTATCAAGCAGTGAAAGTGTCCTGTATTCCCGCTTTCCTCTGAAAGAACAGAATGAATGTTCTGTGGCCTTAGCCTCTTTTCTCTCTTAACTAGATTCAAATGTATGTGCTACTTTTGCCTTCATTACATAAGCAATCAAGGGCACTCAGAGCAGGAGGCTCACTCCCTGGGGGTGGTTCACTGTACTGCAGTACAGCCACAGACTTTCTGACCATCACATGATTTGTGGGACATCTCCATTTTATAGACTGGAGGCATTTTTGGTTGTTTTTAAGGTTTCCCATTTTCTTTCCAACTTAGAATGACCCATGGCCAAATTTATTAATAAAATTATTCTGTTTGGATATTTATTATTATTTTTTTATTTGTGGTTTTGGTTCACTGTTACTTTCAGAAGTGTTCTAGTTGTTAGTGAGATTAAAACAAAGATTGTTGATTCCGATTTTGCATAAACTACATGTCGTAACTGTGTAGGGTGCAATAATATTGATTTTTTTGTTTAGTCTTGTTTTTTAACATTTTTTGGATGTGGATCATTTAAAAAATCTTTATTGGATTGGTTATAATATTGCTTCTGTTGTTTATATTCTGGTTTTTTGGCTGCGAGGCATGTGTGATCTTAGTTCCCCGACCAGGAATTGTACCCACACCCTTAACCACTGAACCACCAGTGAAGACCCTCGTTTAGTCTTTACAACAACTTTTTGGAATAGGTGGAAATATTCCCACTTTAGAGATAAGGAATCTAAAACTCAGAGAGTAACCATCAGAATGCAGTTCTGAGCTGGGATCATCAAAATGTAAACTTTTACTCCCTGTCTTATATACCACTCTGCGAATTTTATTAATAACTGGCATTTGTTAAATGCATCCTCTGTACTAGCCATTGCTCCCAGTCTTTTATTAACACTTACTCATTCAGTCCACAAACCTATGAGCTATTATTATCTCTGATTTGTATGATGGGAAAGAGAAAATGGTTAAGAGATGACCCGAGGGTCTGTTGTTAGTTCAGTGCAGAATCCTAAGGATGTGCTGTGCCCTCCAGCATCTGAGTGCTTGCATTTGTGATGAGCCATCAAAGGTGAAGGTGCCAATTAAAGGCAGCCGTGACTAATTTTAATGGGCAATGCAAGGTGAGTTATACATAATATTTTGGTTACTGTTTAGACCTTCTTAGGTTATATACTTGAGTTGTAGCAGCAAATAGTATAAGGTAGAAATACGGTTTCTGAAGCCCTTCTTTTTTTAGTTACAGCAGTGGGTGGGTCTAAGAAGATAAATTAAAATCAGATGTAAGCAAAGCTTTTTCTCTCTTCATTTCTTTGATGATAGCCCACATTACAGGTCCTGGGATTCTTCTAGACACAGGAAGTTCTAGTCCCCAACCTTAAAATGGTTCTCTGCTGCTAAGTCTATAAAACATGAGTTCCTTTTACCCAAAAACTTGCTAGTAGGCAGTTCCTTAACAATTCACTTAAACCAATGGCATGTCTGTTTGTGGTTACTTCTGGGGTTTTATAAGGGTTCTAGAAGGGACAGACACACATTTGCCTAAGAATGGTTCACATTGGAGAAAATCATCAGCCTTGGCTGGGCGCAGAGAATGGAGGACAGGGAGGTAAAAGGTAGTTTTGAGTGGTATGTGTGACACTTGTCTGCCTATAATATTTGATTCAACTTTGCCCCCAGGAGACGGGGGTTGTTGATCTGAGTTGCACTGTAGTCATCCTCCCAATCACAGATCTTCATGTGAAGGCTCCCTGTTAAACCTGAAATTGAGGACGTGAAGACAAGGCGATACCTGGATGGTATGTTGTCCTCTTTCCAAGAGAGAAAAATCTGCCAAGGATTTCCATGGAGAAATTTCTAACTTTGAAGACACCCTGTTTATATCAGATTAATTTTAATTATATAAATAGGACTACATATGCATGGAAGATCAGCTACCACTAAAAGACTTTTGTACCATTTTGTAAATCCTGCCCTCTCTTCCAGGAAATCTATGTGGGTTAAAAACATTTGTCCTGGGGACGGGGGGGTCCTCTCATGAGAGCTGATGTGCAGGTGGAGGTAACCTCTGGTGCTCTGGGCTTATTTTTCACAATATTCTCCCTAAAGAGAGTCATTTCAACCTCAAATTTCCTTTTCTTATTTGAAAATACAGTAGCAGAAAGGTGGAGAGATTTTGGGACCCCAAACTAAAATCTGTGTTCTCTTGTCATTTCATCAAATTAGTTCTGGTGGCATTTTATTTCCCTCCAGAAATAATCCACTGTTAAATGATTCTTTATAAAGTTGTCCACACATTTATCACACCACAGCAGTCCAAACCCATTTAGGGGACAGCCTCTTGATGAAAGGGAAAGAGAAGAGTGAAAAAGTTGGCTTAATACCCATCAATTAGGAAACTAAGATCATGGCCTCTGATCCCATCAGTTCATGGCAAATAGATGGGGAACCAGTGGAAACAGTGACAGACTTTATTTTGGGGGGTTCCAAAATCACTGAAAATGGTGATTGCAACCATGAAATTAAAAGACACTTGCTCCTTGGAAGAAAAGTTATGACTGACCTAGACAGCATATTAAAAAGCAGAGACACTACTTTGTCAACAAAGGTCCATCTCGTCAAAGCTATGGTTTTTCCAGTAGTCATGTGTGGATGTGAGAGTTGAACTATAAAGAAAGCTGAGTGTGGAAGAATTGATGCTTTTGAACTGTGGTGTTGGAGAAGACTCTTGAGAGTCCCTTGGACTGCAAGGAGATCCAACCAGTCCATTCTGAAAGAGATCAGCCCTGGGATTTCTTTGGAAGGACTGATGCTGAAACTCCAGTACTTTGGCCACCTGATGTGAAGAACTGACTCATTTGAAAAGACCCTGATGCTGGGAAAGATTGAGGGCAGGAGGAGAAGGGGACGACAGAGGATGAGATGGCTGGTTGGTATCACCGACTCAATGGACTTGAGTTTGAGTAAACTCCGGGAGTTGGTGATGGACAGGGAGGCCTGGCATGCTGCAGTCCATGGGGTTGCAAAGAGTCAGACATGACTGAGCGACTGAACTGGACTGAACCAACCTATCTAATAAAGAGAAATAAGTGCAGAGAATTAGGGAAAATGAAGAGATAGAGGAATATGTTTCAAATGGAGGAGCAAGACAAAACCTCAGAGAAAGAACCAAGTGAAGATAAGCAATCTACCTGATGCAGAGCTTGGCATTCTTATTTCCCAAAATAAGCTGAGTAGTGTCTATCTGTGTTTCAAGCATCTTGCAATGAATGTAGTAGATTTCAAACTTATTTTGTTATGACCCTAAATAAATACTGTTCCTTTAAATATACACAGACAAATGCATATATATGAACTAATATTCTTAAAATATTAGTTACCCTTATTATAGTAAGTGCTAATATTTTGCATTTTATCCCATTTCAAATTATATGCTGATCCTGACCCACAATAAGGTTGTAATCTGCAGTTTAATCCCATGGACAGAGGAGCCTGGCAGGTTACAGTCCATAGGGTCACAAACAGTTGAACATGACTGAAGCGGCATAGCACACCATATGTTGTGTAAAAAATGAGGTGTTTTTGTAGTCAGAAGACTCTGGTTTTGTCCCTACCTAGTATGTGAGTTATCACCTAACCAGTGAAATAGCAAATACTTCCCCAGAAGGTGTGAGGCTGAGTACTTGGTAGGTATTCAGTAAATGTCCATTTCTTTGTCTTTAAAATTCACACTTAAGCCATTCATTGTTATTCCACAGTATGGTAGAAAATATCTAGTTTTTTGGGTATACCTGCATTCTATTGGATTCTTAGACTACTTAGACTATTATGATTTTAACTATGTCTGTTTTTCTTATCTTGGGCTAAAAAAAACACTCAATAAAAACAAATAACAGCAAAAAAAAAAAAAAAATCTTATAGTAATTTTTACAGGGCTTTATTGAGTGTTCCAAGAATCAGAACAGAATCTAGAAACTTGTTAACTTTTATGTGTCACTCATGGAAATGACTACTTGTATTTGTTAATTATTTTCTATGACCACCTTTTGTATTAATAACATCTTCTAAGACATCTTTTCTCCAGCCTCCACTCTTCAACTTTCCTGGCCCATTTTTGTAGCAGTGCCAACAAGATCTTTCTCAGTCAAGGCATGTGTTTCAAGGCATGTCCAGTCTTTCTCAAGCCGAAATGTTTTATGGCTTCTATATAGCTGATTGGTGGTGGGATTTTATCCCTGAAAAAGTAATAGTAACAAAAGAATACAGGTTTACAATTTGAGCTTTAAACATAAACTGTTTCCTGGGCTGTGGCAATAGGGTAAAATGATCCAGTGGTTGAAATCTTATGAGGCTTCATAAATGCACTTAATAATTATCAACTGATGACAAATTAATTGAGTCAATGAATATTAATGTCTCTCCTTTCATATAACTCGATGCCTGGGACAGTTTCAATATGTGACAAATACATTGTACTATGATGTATTAATAACATGTGGATCAGAGAGAAGCAAAAATCAAGGACAAATGTAACTTTCTGTGAGATATATATTTAACACTTTTTAACATTTAGTTTATTACCTTTGGATGCCGGTTAAACTTTACATCCTTCAGTGGTTTTTGTGTGTTGTCTATTGACTGAGCCTATTATTTGTCATTGCAGTCTCAAATACTAAAATATTGCAGATTTTCTTTAATTGTATTGAGCTGGTTTGTTGTATTGATTCTGCTCTAATCTGAGAAATCAGTTTTGTAGTTTAGAGCAAGCCAGGCAGGCTTCCCATTATGTTAAGCCTTCAGGTTGACTATTAGATTCTTATATCTTTCTGAAATGTTCCATCTGCCTTATGGTGGTCCTCAAGTTGGGTCAAGTGATAGTGAAAGTGAAAGTCACTCAGTCGTAGCTGACTCTTTGCAACCCCATGGACTGTATAGTCCATAGAATTCTCCAGGCCAGAATACTGGAGTGGGTAGCCTTTCCCTTCTCCAGGGGATCCTCCCAACCCAGGGATTGAACGAGGTCTCCTGAATTGCAGGTGGATTCTTTACCAGCTGAGCCACAAGGAAAGCCCAAGAATATTGGAGTGGGTAGCCTATGCCTTCTCCAGAGGATCTCCCCAACCCAGAAATCGAACCAAGGTCTCCTGCATTGCAACTGAGCTATCAGAGAAGATTCTTGTATTGATGGAGCAATACAAAGTGTACTGATGTTGTAGAAACCTCAGGACAGTGGACAGTGGTTTTATTTTGTTCTGAGAGGCATACAACTTCTATTTGGTTGTTTTTAGGCAGATCATAGAACAACTGTGAGGGTGAGTGAAATGGCCACCTTCAGTCTGTGGAGGTATACAGTGAGACATGTGTCATGGGACCACTAATTACCAATTTGAGATTAATGCCTACTTCAGAGGCCTCACTGGCTCGTAGCTATGGCTCTACCCTAAAAGCACCTTCAGGTCTATGTGCTTAAAGGTGGTGACCTTCACAGTTAGAAAATGCATTGCCCTAGAAACTCCAACTGAAATTCTGTATTTGATGTCATTGAAACACCCTGCTACTTAGATGCTAACCTAAGTTATGTGTATTTTCATCTATCCGTATGAAGGTAGTTAACCTCATGGTTTTTAAAAATAATATAGCTAATATTTATGCAAGTTGATGCAATGAGTTTTCCCTAGAGTATAAAATTATTTCAATGCTTAGTAAAGTGATAAGGGCCAGCTGCCTTGTGTGTTTTCATTGTACTGTTACTGATAACAGAAGCAGGGAGTTGATGGCCCATGCTAAAATGATATCCACAAGGTTGTCAAGCATACCTTTGGGTCTCAGTGCAAACTGAATAGGGAACAGAGTGGTTATAGCTTTCATTCATTTATTTTTTCATGTTGTAAGGTAGGTGGACATGCAGGATTGGAATTAAGAAAATAATGATTAGGTTGGTTCATATACATTTATAAGCCAGTATGTATGAAGTGCTTATTAGCACCGTACTCAGCTTCTTGTAAGCATTCTTTAAATTGAGAATACCTTTTAAGAAGTTTTTACTACAGGAGTTAATAGCATATACTCTGCAGCAAAATTCTCTGGGTTTAAGCTAAGTAACTTCAGGCAAGTTGCTTATTAAACTACCTGTGTTTTTCTTTCCTCATGTCTAAACTTTATGATAGAAGTATTTACTTCATGAGGTGACTGTGGGAAGTAAAAGATGTTACGTGCATGGAAAGCATTGGTAACATTGATTTTAGTAAGAAAGAGAATCATAATAAAAATGCCAGTTAAATATTAGTTATATTAGTTATCATTATTTGTAATGCATTCTAAAATTAACTCCAGCATCGCTGCATATATTAACATTCTTGGAAAAGGAATATCTCTTCATTTCCTTGCCTTTTTCTGGAAATGTGAAAGTGCAAGTAGTTCCACCTTGGGTGGGACATATGTTTTTCTATTTTTTTCCTTCTTGTTGGAGAAATCTCTTTCCAAAGGATAGTCTGGTTATTTGTCTACAGATCCTCCCCTGGGGATTATGTGGCAGCTACTTCAAAGCTCTCTCAGCTTGCACTTAATCATTTGTAACATCAAATAACTTGCTTGTTCATTTCATGCATGTTTTCTTATTGAGGAAATTAGTTAACCTAAAAGGAGCATCAGAAGCTGCTTTTTCTTGGTTTTCCTCCTGGAGTAGTTCTCACACATGTTTCTCTTGGAAGTGCCTTGCAGTCTCCTACAGCTTTTTAAGGATGACTGAATTTGGGAACATTCTGTTTAACCACAAAACTCATATTTCCTCTGTCTAATTTCTTTAGGCTTGCCTTCCCTGCAATGCAGTCACCATTTTTCTTCCACATTATGTGGACAGGATTTGTGTTGCCTCCCCTTTGAGAAGGAACCCTTATTTATTTAGCAGCTGTTTTTAGGTTCTTATTGACCCACTAGGCATGGTTCTAGGTGAGTTGAGGAGACAGGTCTGAGTAAGATGGAACACATCCTTGTTCTCATAAAGCTTTCACCCTCATAGGAGAAGACAGACAGTAATAGGCAAATAAGTAAATCAGATATTTTTCAGTGTGAACGTATGATGAAGAAAATGAAGCAGTAAAGTGAGACAAAGAAGGAAGAAGGTGAGTACTTTAGATGAGGTACCCAAAGGCAGCTTCTGTGGAGAAGTGAGGTGTGGGCAGAGACGTGAATGATAAGACAAAGAAGATCCCAGACAGAAGGAACAGCACGCGTCAGGGCTCTGAAGCAAGAAGAAGCTCAGTCTGGACGAAGTTGGGAGTGAGTGACTGAATGCATTTTGTAGCCTTCAGGGGGTGCAGGTGCCATTTAGTTGCTTGTGATATACACAACAATGAACAAAATAAGACTTTTTTTCCCTCCTCATGTCAGGCTAGGGGGTCGAAGGGTGTTGGGGGAAAGTGGACAATAAACAGGTATAATAAGTTAATTATGTGGAACGTAAGCCCATCATTGATAGGAAAATAATTTGTGTGGAGGTTAGGAGTGTGGGGTGTGGGAGCTATAAATTAAAATATTGCAGTCAAGGTAGGTCTCACAGTATAGGTGATATTCAAGAAAATATTGAAGGAGCTGGGGAAGTCAGCCCTATGACTGTCCAGGGGATGAAGTTGCCAGCCACAGATAAGAGCTAGTGCAGAAGAGATAGGTAGCAGGCATTATGTATGACTTGTTCAGAAGACCTCAAAGAAGCCTCTTGCGATCAGAACAGAGCAAGCGAGGAAGAGGTGAGAGACACATTTGGAGAGGTAATGAGTGATATCATGCAGAGTCTTATAAACCACTGTCAGTTCATTCTGACTCAGTGAAATGGGTTGCCATCTTCGGTGTGGGGGTGAGGTAAGGGACATGGAGTAGGGCAGGGGGGCTTTAGGCAAGGATACCTGCTAGAGTAATGGAGTGAGCCAGGAGACACACATGATGGCACATAGAAGGAGGTGGCTGAGATGATGCGACTTTATCAGCTTCTGAATATATTTTGTAGGCTTCCGGAAGTAGAGTGTGTGAGAAGGAGTCTGACATGACTCGAAGTGTTTGGTCTTGAACAAATAGAAGATTAAGATGGAAATGACTCCAGCTGGAGCAGATTAGGACGGGGTGTGGGCTTGGAGATGTACAGTGGGAGACGTCTATTACACTCTGCGATTACTGTTCCTGTGTCCTTGGGTGCAGTGCATCTCCCATCCTGACTTAGTCTGAGAAGTCTGATTCACTTTGGCCTGTGGATCATTAGAGGTGGGATGAAATGGGACTGAAATGTGCTTACAGGGTTGGGTTCCATCTCTTGTGAGAAGAGCTTTCTTTTGTCATCGTGAGAAGACCTTTCCCTCAATAGTTATTGTCTTCTGAATTGGTCCTCCAGTGACTGCATGTGAGGCACTTACCCCAAGTGCACTAGACCAGGGCTGCGTACTGAACATACCTTAGGTCATCAGACCCTCGCTGAGCTGCAGATCCATGAGAATCAATGGCTGGTGTTTATTCTTATTTTTATTGGAGTATCACTGATTTACAGTATGTTAGTTTCTGCTGAGCAGCAACGTGAATCAGTTATACATTTGCATATGTTAACTATTTTTCAGATTATTTTCCCATAGAGGTCATTGTATTGAGTAGAGTTTTCTGAGTTACTGAATTTTGAGGCAGTCTGTTACATCTGGAAGTTTTACAACAGTAATTTACCAATAGAGCATCTAAGCAGTGAAATGAAATAAGAATTTGGAGGTAACAGTCTGTCATTCAGAAGAAGTCTGGGCTTGAGATAGAGAGTTTGAGTTATTTGCGTATTAATGGTACTTAAAGCCTCAAGATGAATGAGATCACCATGGGAGTGAATGCAGTCGAGGACGAGGTAATGAAGGATCGTGTTGCCGAAACAATACAAGGTTCTTGAAGAAGAGGGACAGCCATCAGCAAAACCTGAAAAGGAACAACCAGTGACATAGAGGGAAAACAGATTGTCTAAAAAGTAAGTGGACAAAAACCATCTGGAGGAGGAAGTGATCAACTGTGCCAAAGATGACTAAGTATTGGTTATTGGCTTTGGTAACCTGTGGGGATCATTGCATTTTTTATTGAATTATAGTTGATTAACAATGTTATATTAGTTTCAGATGTATTACATAGTGATTTGATATTTTTATGGATTATACTCCATTTAAAGTTACTATAAAATATTATATTCCTTGTGCTGTACATTATGTCCTTGTATCTTATTTATTTAGTGGGAAAGGGTTCACTGTTGACCTTGATGAAAGAAGTTTCACAGGCCTGGTGGAGGTGCAGACAAGTGTGTTTAAATATGAATATGGGAGGAGAGAAATTTGATATAACAAATAAAATAAGTTTTTGAGGACTATTTTAGAAAGGAGATAAAAATGAGATTAAATGTGGCCTTTTCACAAAGAGGTAACCTATGGTAAAGGTGTTGGATTTTATTCTGAGTGAGGTTGGAGATAGTGGAGGGTTGAAATAGTGATCCGTTTGCCTTTATAAGTATTGTTCTGGCTGGTGTGTAGAGAAGGGTCTGGAGTGAAAAGTGGGGAGAACAGTTAAGAGGCCATTTAGTTTCCCTGGTGAGAGATTATGTTGGCTTCTGCTAGAGTTGTAGCACGGGAGATGTGGAAAGCCATGCATAAATTTTACCAGGAGGAAATGCTATTTAGACCGTGGTGTGGGATTCTAGCTTACAAACTTTTAGCAAGTTTTTGTAATTGAATGAAAATCACCAAGGAACATGAGAATTATTTTTTATAGTTTATCTCCAGCTATACTTTATGAATAATGAATAATGCCAATTTGAAGCGATGTGATGTTATATTGGTTAATTTATAAAATTTACATTCTGCTCTTTTACAAAATAATAATTTCTGTTGTCTATGGAGAAATGGATATGGCCGTTTTTCTCTTTTTAAAATTCCATTCCATCTGAACCACTTCAGTGACACTGGCCTATTTTGCTCAAATGACTTTAGAGGCAGTTTCTGGTGTAGTGTCCTTGACTGAGTTTGTGTGCAAAATAACTTTTTTAAAACGGAAGAAGTTCCATGATTTTTATTTGGGATGAGGATTCAGCAACAACTAAATACACTTTCACTTCCTCAGATCTTAAGTTTATAAGTAGTACAGGATTGCTCATACAGAAATGGCCAATGAAGTATTTTGCCAAATGTGCTTTCAGTAGAGACTCCAATGATTGTCTGTGATCTGTTTTGCTCTTATACTACGTCCACAGGTTCCCATGGGAACCACCCCCATTTCGTGGGAAGAGTCAAATTTAACAAACAATACAGAAAAGCCATTTAATCATCCTCTGTGTGATCCATGAAAGAGCTAGAATTACAGAGGAAATGAAATACTAAAATCTCTTTCTATCTCCACAGGACTGCCCAGAGAAAAAGTCTTACTTGTGGTAAATAGATTTGATAGATGGCAAAACAGCAAATGTCCTAAATCTGACAATAGCAAAACCTCTCCTATCATCTGTCTCTTTCTTGGTTCAGATATATTTTCAAAATTTGTTAAGTGTTTTGATGTTTTAGACTTTGGCATTCTGCCAATCATTTTCATTTAACTATCTTTCCCCTGAAATATTGTTTCCAGAAAAAGAAGCTTGTGATTGTAATACAGTGAGCCTTATACATAATCTCCTCATCATGTTCAGAAAGCTAATTTTAAACCCAAATTCTGCATCTCTCTCTCTCTTTCTCTCCAGTGCTTACCTCACTGCATTAATTAATTCCTCTATAGCAATGGAGTTTTGCTTCAAATACCTGACCCACCAACTCCTGAATGTGGAAACTCTGTTATCTTTTATGAAAAGTGGGGCACCCATTGCCACAGGACATGTAAATACAGATTATTTGTACCTAAGAGGGAGCTTTTCTGAGAACAGAGACAGCAGCTTTGATAAGAACAGAGAACACGTCCATGTGTTAAAAGATTTGAATCTTTTGTGTTAAAAGATTTCAGTCAAGTCTCTATTCCCTGACTTGACTGAAAACTATTTTTAAGTGAATTTGTTTGTGCTAAGTTGTCAGTGCACACCAAGTCTGAACAATAGTGAGAGAGTGATCCGGGAGAGTCTTGGGAACTACGTAGTCCAAGGCTGCATGCAATTTGGACTTGGCCTTCCTCTGCAGGTTCATCTTCTCACTCCCCACCTTGATCTCCACCATGGACCACATTGGCCTATTTGTTTAATCAAACACGACTAAGGCTTCTCTGCCCAGAGTCCTTGCACATGTGGTTTGTTTTTCCTCAGGTTTTCTCCCCACCCCACAGCAGGTTCTATGCATCTTTAAGGTCTCAGATTATGTGCCGTTTCCTCAGAAAGCACTTCTCTGACCGTCCAGTTTATATTCAGTTTCTCCCCTGTATTTTCTTCTCATCTCACCTTTACTTTTTCACCAAAACATTTACATTTTGTCTATAAGGTCCTACAGGAGGGGTTTTCCTTGGGTTTGCTTTTTCTCTTCTCCAGCAATAGAGATTCTAGAATCTTCCCTTAGAATTGTAGGTGTGCCTTTCCATCTAACAGCAGATTGGTAGCAGGGCTGCCTTAGAAAGGGTACAGTTGGACTGAAAACAAAACCCCTTGTGATCTTTGAGGGAAAAGAGTTGGCATTTTCAAGAGATGGAAGATGCCAGAGTCATTCCTGCCAGTGCTTCCATGACTGGCAGGGGACTTGGGAGGTGGCTGTTTGTGGAAATTTAAAAAAAAAAAAAAAATCTGAATCAGGAAAATATTGGAAGCCTGAGAACCATGCATCCTCGATGAGCTTTGCCTTCAGGAAGTGGAATTCTCCTCCAAGGGCCTTGCTGGGCCCTCTGGGATCCCATTGCAGCAGTAACTCAGCTTCTTCTGCAGATTCCATAAACAGCGCCACTGTGAGGCAGCAATATGCAATTACAGTGAACAGATTGATGACTAGTATGGGCTTCCCTGGTAGCTCAGAAGGTAAAGAGGTGACCCCGGTTTGATTCCTGGGTCTGGAGGATCCGGTGGAGAAGGGATAGGCTACAGATTCCAGTATTCTTGGGCTTCCTTGGTGATCCACCTGGTAAAGAATCCTCCTGCAATGTGGGAGACCTGGGTTCAATCCCTGAGTTGGGAAGATTCCCTGAAGGCGGGCATGGCAGCCCACTCCAGTGTTCTTGCTTGGAGAATCCCCATGGACAGAGAAGCCTGGTGGGCTATAGTTCATGGGATTGTAAAGAGTCGGACAGGACTGAGCGACTAAGCACAGCACATGGGTATCCACAGGGGATATCCTGCCCATTAGGCCAGGTGGAAAAATGAGCATGCAATTGCAAATGAACCCTGATTTCTGGAAGCCGTTGTCTCCATTGGCTTGTCAGATTCACTATAGATTCTCAATGAGTGTTTGTTTTATGGATTAGAAGATGGAAGCTGAGAGAATTCCAGTAACTTTTCACAAGATCACAGCATTACACAGTGATAGGGTTAGGATGATGTTGTTTAGTCACTAAGTCGTGTCTGACTCTTTTGGGACCCTATGGACTGTAGCCTGCCAGGCTCCTCTGTCCATGGGATTTCCCGGGCAAGAATACTGGAGTGAGTTGCCATTTCCTTCTCCAGGGGTTAGGATAGGACTGTGCCAATCTTTTGGCCCCAGTTT
The DNA here is from genome assembly GCF_000754665.1 of Bison bison bison. Lineage (NCBI taxonomy): Eukaryota > Metazoa > Chordata > Mammalia > Artiodactyla > Bovidae > Bison > Bison bison. The sequence goes on from NW_011495035.1 coordinate 8,483,629, forward strand.
TGATAGTTCTGCAGTTGAATGCAGTCATGATGTGCATTATCATTGTTTAGTCTCTAAGTTGTGTCTGACCCTTTGGGACCCCATGGACTGCAGCTAACCAGGCTTCCCTGATGTGCATTGAGGTTACATTTTATTTCCTCCTAGGTGTGTGTACCTGGGTGTTTTAGAATAGGTAAAAGCCTGCGTCTGTGAGATGCTTATTTTATGTCCGTCAGCCATTTTGGGATCATTAAAATTTCTCATCTGTGTGTCTGAACATCTTCCTTCTTGTTTTACTCATAACCTCCCTTCTTTTCTTCTTGCATGTCTCCTCGAGGCCTTTTTCTTTTTTTACTTTCCCAAAGAGATTTTTAAAGAAAGAGAAATTTCACTTTCTTATTTGAATTTACACTTAAACTTGTGAAAATGGGAAAGAATATTTAAAAAGTGAAATAAGCAAAGTAAATACATATGAATGTAATACAGTGTATCACATAATCATGGTAGGTAATAAAATTGAGAGTGGGGTGGCTTCTTAGAAGAGGATGTTTTAAGGTATGAGATAGGAACATGTCCAGAGAAGATGTGTATCCCAGGGAGAAGTCAGATGGGTGGGCAAGAACAGGGCACATGTGTTTATTGGGGTTGACAGAAGAAAGGTGGTGAACCTTGGTAGGATCACTCAGAATCAGCTGAGGAAAGGATGCATTGGAGAAGGCATGCCTGCAGCCAGTAGGTTTTAAGTTGCCCAAGGACTGGTGCATAAACATCATCAGAGGAGCTTGTAAAACTGCAGACTCTCATGGATACAACAAATAGGAAAGGAATCTTGATATATTTTGCACATATAAATTGGGCATTACCTCTACAAAGTGAAAATTAAAAATGAACAACCTGTGGTGTAATTTCTAGTTTCAAACCCATCTTTATTGCTTACTACCTGGGTAACTTGGGCTTCCCTTGTAGCTCAGTTGGTTAAGAATCTGCCTGCAGTGCAGGAGACTCGGGTTCGGTTCCTGGGTCGGGGAAGATCCCCTGGAGAAAGAAGTGGCAACTCACTCCAGTATTCTTGCTTGGAAAATCTCATGGACAGAGGAGCCTGGTGGGAGGCAGTCCATGGGGTCACAAAGAGTCAGGCATGACTGAGCGACTAACACTTACTTACTTCCCTGGGTGACCTGAGATAAGTTTTTAAAGATTTAAGCCTATTTCCTCATTTATAAAAATTGATTTTTGAGATGATAAAGTGAAATATCCAGTGAGATGTCTTAGGATAATGCTGGCTTATAAGAGGTGTCCAATAAATGTTAATTTTATATATTAAAATATATTCATGCCACATTGTGGTAACTGACTTAGCTATAGTTTTAGATGAATGTTTTCAGTTAATCTTGAAATACTGTTGCTGGCATAATCTTTTCCCTTCAAATTTTCTCAGAAATTAATTGTCTTTCATGAGTAGGTGCAGAATAAATCATTGTTTTCATTCAAGAGACATGGCTGAATAAGCACACATTTGCATAAAATCACTCCCAGGAGTCTATCAAAATGAATGAAAAGAACCCCAAATTAGAGAGGATGATTTCATTTATACTGAAATTAGAGTGGAGCCTCATACTCATACCCTAAATTATAAGGACTAGTGTTTGGATTCAATTTAGTATAAGTTGCCAGGATTTAATTCACATGTTCTTTAATCTTGGACATACTGCTTGCCCTACATGGGAAATGGAAACGTTCGAAGGGTTTTTTAACAACCCTGGTAAATAGGACAGAGCGGCAAAGTTACACATCAAATTTTATGTTCCAGAAAATACAGCTTATAACACAAAGACAGACAAAGGGGGAGATGTCATTTTCCAAAAGTAATAATATGAAAAGTTTAGGTATGCTTCCAAAAGTCTGCTGTCCTTCATTATTTGTGCATTAATATTTCAGTACATACATACTCAATGTTTTTTAAAATGCATTTCATAAATAATAGAGAATAAAAGCTTTTATTTAACAGTTTCTTACCCTACAAATGTGATTGTGGTCTCAACAACTGTTGAAAGAATTATGAAGGACAGAACGAGCTGTTACACCAAACATAAGCGCCGTAAATGCTGGCTGCTGAGATGAAAGTGGCCGAGCGATTATCCTCATCTTCTTTCCAGTTCTACATTTGAAAAAAGCCTAGACTCTCAGTGAAGTGAATCATCACTGATAGGGAGAAGAGAAAATGTCCTTGCCAGCAGGGACCACAAAGAGCAGGAGAATCAGGCCCGTTACAGAATACGTGAGTGGTTGATCGGCAGAGAAGGCTGGAGAACAGGTAGTGCATGTGGCTGGTTTTGCCATTTGGGAATTTGAACCTATAGTTTCTAGATCTTCACTTTTTCAAGAGAAGTAAGTTATCTACTGATTTTTGATATTTTCCTTCTTGTTGTTTTTTTTCCTTTGTTTTGTTTTTGTTTTCTTTGTTCAGAGGGGTTAAATTCCCAAATTTTAGAATACTGGGAAATAATCCAGCATTCTTTCCATCACCTGAGTCAGTGCAGGGAGCATTGAGTGGGCTGGACAGGACCTACCTTGAGCCACATTTCGCCCAGGGACTTTCAGTTCACAACCTTTCCAGCCCAGTGCACGATGTGGGGATCCTGAGAGGCAGAGAGGAGAGTAGTTACGAGCTCAGATCACAATCAGCGCTCTTGGCATCATGCCTATACTTGTTCCTGGAACGCTGATTGACTGTCTTAGCACAAGACAAGATCTGATCAGGGAGATGGTTGTATAAGATTGATATTCCAGAGTTGATACTTTTAACCAAGATGTTTCCTCTAAGAATTTCTCAGTATGAACACACTCCTCTTAGGAGTTTGGACGTTTTTTAACTTTAAAAGAAACCATTTTTTTCAACAGATGCCCAAAGCTTACCGTATCTATACCCCTAATGCTTCCTTAATATTTTAAAAATTAAATATCAACATAAAATTAAAAATTGTTAAGCATCCTATGTCTCCTCTTGTCCTGACCTATGAAGCTTTTTTCATCAAGGTTCTTTATCAAACTTTTCATCTGGTGATACAAGCTAGTTTTTCCGGAGCATCAAGAAAAAAATTGCAGGTGCCTCAGAGCAGTGGGAAAGGACACAAAAGACATCAGAAGGTTGGTTTTGAGACTATGCTCATCAAAGGTGTTCTACGCTGTGGATTTCTTATTAAATGGATTATCTATCTGCCAGGCGTTTGAGGTGTTCCTCTTCACTGTCTTTCTCTGAGGACTGTTGAAGCCTTATGTTGTGTGAGGTGAGCCCCTCCCACCTTTTTTTTTTTTTTTTTGGTAGGTGATTTACAGAAAATGAGATCTGTAAGCAGTCATTAAAAATACCCTCTTTCATTGTTAATGCAGTGTTTAAATGGATTATGCTTGTCCCACTATGGTCTTTCTTTTAATCTGAACAATAATAAGGTCAGTTTGACACAACCTGACTTTTTTTTTTTTTTTTTTTAAACATTCAGTTTAATCCTTTGACTAACCTTGTCCACATTTGTCTTTAATCTTGGACCACCTACTTTGGCTGGTTATGTGATTTGCAAATTAAAAATGCTTATTTCCTTTTCCTTGTTATTGAACGCCAAAGCTCATTCAAACTCTTATTTTTTTCTTTGCTTTCCTTTGCCTTCTATTTCCCTAATATCTTCTGCTTGAATTAATAAAATTGCTTAAAAAAGAATAGTCCAGTCAAATGCCAAGTTACCTAATTTATTTATGGAAAAACTAAAGTAGGATGGGGAGGACATGTTACTAAATTATAATTTTTTTTTTTTTTTATTATTGAATGTCAGTCCACGGTGTTCCTTCTGTGACTGTATAAATATGTGTTCTATTGATTGTTAGAGGTAAAAGGCACTTGGACAGTCCTTTGGTGTAACACCATCATTTTATTGGCTAGGTCATGATGAACATAGTAGAAGGGTCATCTTGGCCAATGTCGTACATAGTGGCAAAGTCAGGAGATAGTGTTGCGTAGTGGTTAAGGACTTAGAATCTGAAGGTGGACAAACTGAGTTTGTGTCCTAGATGGCTGATCGTATATTAATTATCTTTCTGTGACTTCAGGCAAGCCAGATAACTTTTCTGAGTTCTAGGTTCCATGATTTTAAAGTGAAAATAATAATAGTACTCACTTCGAAGGATTACAATGAGTAAGAAGTGATAGGATCCAGGCCAACTCCATGACACTGTCCCTAGTACATACCAAGTTCTCAACAAATCATCTGTGTTATTGCTGTCACTGTCGTAACGGTGGTAACCAATGTTTTGATAACCAGTCCAGGCTTATTTTATCACAAAGCTTTAGCAATGCTTCCAAACTGTCTAAAGACTTTCTTGAGGTCTGTTAGTTTCCTCAACAGGGGCTCAAAATCTTTTTCATTTGGTTATGTGGTTCCGCAGTGCATGTTAAGTTTACACCCCATTCCTGTTGTTGCCCATGTTCAGATTTGGGTCATAAATTCAGTAAGTCTGTATTGAGCCCCTTTCTTCTGTGTACACACTTCTGTGCTAGATCTTGAGCACACTTTTGTGAACAGAATGGAGAACGCCTGTTTTCATGGAGCTTATGTTTTGGGATGGGAGATAGATGCTAAACAACCAGTCATATTTTTGTTTATTTATGGCTGTGATAAGTGTTAAAAATGAGTACTAATTGTTATGAGTGAGTGAATCGGAGGACCAATGTATGGGTTTCTCTAGGATGAGAAAGTGTTAAACTAGAGAAATAAGGCAGAAAGCCTTGCATTTTGAAGCTTTCTTCAAAGGTACCTGCAGAGGGGCAACAGCATTGTATTCGGTAATTGCAGAAATAGATGGAAATCAGTGTGGCTGAAGCAAGTGGATGTAGGACAATGAGACTGGAGATGAAGGGGGTATATATCATGAATTTTATGATAAAATTTGTGTTAAAATGTCTGGGGTTTATTATGAGGTAATGGGAAGTTATTGGCAGATCTTTTATAAAGATCATTTTAGCACTCTATGAAAAATGGGTGAAAGGAAGATGTTCTGAAACACAGAGGGCTCTTCAAGAAAGAAGACGGCTTGACATATGCTGGAAGTGAATGGAAGGGAAGAGAGACCTGAGATACACAGCGGTTACAGTGACGGAGCTGGTGTGTGACTTGTGTGTTAACAGATGTGAAAAGAGGTAGAAAGAATGACTCCACTTCTATCTTAGGCTCCAGATATCATGAATGATGGAGCAAGGTTGATATAGCATCAGATTTTCTCCTGATGCAACTGAAACACAAAGACATTCTGGCAAAAGAATATTCACATGGTGGACCACACAGCAGAGAGTGTGTAGAAAAACCCACCTCTCCCGCATGTTTCTTCTTCACACTTATACAGTTATGCTACCACCATACTCACAACACTTCTGGCACCATGTGTGTGTGTGTGTGTGTTTTAATCCTACAGCAAACAATTCTCTCTGATATCTCTGAATGTCCTGTATTTCAGTGCAGTCCTGACACTAACCAGAGTTAGTGCAGAACGCATAGGTTAAGGGCTCAGTTCCACAGGACTGCCGCTACGTGAGAACCAATTGCAAGCAGTAGGTCACCCGGTTACCCACAACTTCCATCTGACTTGGCACACTTCAGAGGTTCACATGAACCCCCCATCTTAAATTAGATTATTCGCTAGAATAGCTTAGTAAGTCTCACGGACACACATACTTCAGTTTATAAGCTCAGTCGTGTACGACTCTTTGCCACCCCATGGACTGTAGCCTGCTAGTCTCCTCTGTCCATGGAATTCTCTAGGCAAGAATACTGGAGTGGATTGCTGTTCCCCTCTCCAGGTTGTCTTCCTGACCCAGGGATTGAGCCCAGATCTCCTGCATTGCAGGCAGATTCTTTACCATCTGAGCATCAGGCAAACCCTGTATGAAAAAGGATACAGATGAATTTCCAGATGAAGAGTATATAGGGGAGGTCTGGAGGTGTCCTGAACACAAAAGCTTCTGTCCCCATGGGGTTAGTGTTTGCTGCCCTCTATTACATGGATATGTTCAGCCACTTGGAAATCTCTATACTTCTGGAATTTTTATGAAGCCTTCATCATGTAGGCATACTTAGTTGTTCACTCACATCTCAAACCCTTCTCCCTTTCTCTGAGGATGTCAGGTGGGGCTGAAAGTTCTAAACTAATCATGGCTTAGTTTTCTGATGATTGACCCCCATTTTGGAACTAGCACACCAAGAACTACCTCATTAGAAAAAAAAAGATACTTCTGTGACCTAGGAAATTCCAAGACATATAGGAGCTCTATCTAGTCAGGAACCAGAGTCACAGAGTCTAAATATTAGAACAAAAGATGCTCCGAGTCCTCTTATTACTTAAAAATTCCAAGGGTTATGGGAGGATTATGCCAGAACCATGGATGAAGACCAAGTATATATTTCTTATTATAAATCACGGTATCTCAGAGAGGCAAGTGAAAAGAGAACTTCTAGGTCATGATTAGGATAGTGTTGTATTTTGCCTTGATACGATTTCAAATCTTCCTTGTTTATGACCTAAGTGAAGTTTTTTTAATCCACTTGTTTATGGAAAAATGGAGGTTGTTTTTAGAGGTAAAACTGTCTTGATATGAGAAAGCAGTAATTTACATCAGTGTCACCATCTCATCTGTTACAATCAATAAGCAGTCAGTAACTCCAGCTGCTAGTCCCTCCACTGGGATGGGGATGCTTATCATTAAAAAAACAGGTTAAGAAGCCACAATGGTGAATGGACATAGATTATAAATACCCAGAGTTTGTGAAGATAATCTGAGAATTGAGGTCTGAGCAAGGTGACTCTTTGCTGATATACCTTGCTCTTGAAACACCCTCAGGACATTAGCTCCTACCTTGGAAAAGACAGATCTTTTACTAGCAGTGACAAAAGCTGTTAAGGTACTCAAGAGGATGGTGTTGCTGCCAGCACTGATGCCATTGTCCCTAGCAACATGCTCTAGCAACCAGGGACTTTTATTTTGACAGCTGGAAGTCAGCTCTAGGTTGGTCAAGCATCTCTCTGAAGTACTAACTCATAAATGTACACCTCAAACTAAATTTGGTTTTTAATCTTTTCATCTCCCCTTATCTGGAACAGTAGTGTGATTAATCTATCACTGGATTGGAGTGTTATTTCTTTTTAAAGAGACATTACCCTGTATGCTATTGACTTGTGAAATTATTGTAATTCGCACAGTGAACCTGGATTTAAGTAAAATATTGCCAAAGACAATCTCAGTCTTTGAGCATAATTGGCTTCCTCCCCTAAACACAACATATAGAACGCATTCTTAGTTTAAATATATTAAATAATACGATAGTCAGATACCAGAAGTTGGTGTAGTTAAGTTTTGAACTGTGAGGTTTGTGTAAATCAGTATCGAGGAATTCTTGTTTCTTGTATAAGTCCAGTGTTCTTCAATGCCAGTAATCAGATAAACTGCTTAAGTCAACTAAATTCATCACTTATTAGTAGAACTCTAGAAGAGTGTGTGGTTTCCCTTGTAGCTCAGTCGGTAAAGAACCTGCCTGCAGTGCAGAAGACCCAAGTTCGATCCTGGGTTGGGAAGATCCCCTGGAGAAGGAAGTGGCAACTCACTCCAGTATCCTTGCCTGGAAAATCTCATGGACACAGGACCCTGGTGGGCTGCAGTCAATGGGGTTGCAAAGAGTCGAGTTGGGCACGACTGAGTTACTAACACTTACTTAATTACACTTAGAGTGTGTATCAGTTCTTCAGTGTCAAATGACTGACTAGAATATTTGCATCTGAAGTTAAGGTAAAGTCACTGCCTTTTGTACATAACGTAATGATCTTACATCTTTTAAAAATATCTCAAATATTTTATTTTTTGTTTATTATATGCTTGGGTCCGTGCTAAGTCGTTTCAGTTGTATTTGACTCTTTGTGACCCTGTGGACTGTAGCCTGCCAGGCTCCTTTGTCCATGGGATTCTCCAGGCAAGAATACTCTCCAACCCAGGGATCCAACCCGCCTTTCTTAAGTTTCTTACATTGGCACAGGGGGTCTTTACCACTAGTGCCACCTGGGATTTTGTTTAGTTTTATTCTTTTTCAGCAAAAGCAGGGGCTTAAGACTAAATATAATGTAGGTGTAAATGAGGATAAAATTTTTAAAAAACATATATTTTAGTGTAGTTTTCTCATATGCATTTTACTCATTTGAGCATATTATGATTTCAACATGATTTGCACTTGAATTATTCATGTTTGTTCATTGCCATGCTGCTGCTGCTGCTAAGTCGCTTCAGTTGTGTCTGATTCTGTGCGACCCCATAGACTGCAGCCCACCAGGCACCGCCGTCCCTGGGATTCTCCAGGCAAGAACACTGGAGTGGGTTGCCATTCTTTTCCAATGCATGAAAGTGAAAAGTGAAAGTGAAGTCGCTCAGTCGTGTCCGACTCTTAGCGACCCCATGGACTGCAGCCTACCAGGCTCCTCCATCCATGGGAACCTCCAGGCAAGAGTACTGGAGTGGGGTGCCAATGAGGTTCCTCTCTAATTGAGAATTAAGTATCTTTTGTTCAGAATTCTGTTCATTGTATTGAAAATACTCCTTTTTAATGTTGATGTATTGTTGTATGTGTGTATATGTTTGGATTAAAAAAAAAATAAAGAATCCTTTTACTATGAAAAAAATTTGAGGTAATACCATGTTGTGCGGTTTAATTAGGTTTTGTTTTTATTTTATTTTAGACTTTTCTGCTTTCCCAACTTCTAACCATATAGTCATAGGGAAAAATATGTCCCACTACTAGAAAATCCATACGGATCCCCATCCATGTCTTTGAAATTTTGTGGGATGTCTGAGGCCACCCTTCATGCAGAGGGAGATGTGGGAGAGCTGTGGTGATCTGTTTGTTAACTCAGGTATTTGTCAACCTTAGGGAATGGGTGCAGTTGCTCTAATTCTCTGCTGTCCACATGGCCTGTCAATGCCCATAACCACAGTTGTTTTAGAGAAAGGTTAAAGTTGTGTGTAGACGAGGACTATAATGATATACCATTGAAGTTTTCTGTCCATCACAGGAGATATTGTATTTATCAATCAAAATTAATCATGAAAAAGGGAAAAAAATGAAAATGAAAGCAAAAAAGATTTTTTTCAGGGAAACACACAAAGTATCCAAAGAGGTGGTAAATATGAGAAAGGTTTCTCCTGGAAACCAAATTAATTAACTGGAAGGCTGGCAGAATGAACATAACTACAAGCAAAAAGACAGTTTATAAAGGAGAAGATGAGACACTAAGGATAGATCCTGGGGCTCAACTCGTAGCTAATAATTGGCATTTTTGAAATAGAGAACAGATGTGCAGAAGGAGGAGAAATAATAGATTACCATTCCCCCTGAGCAGAACTAATTCTTAAAGTCTTCACATTAAATGAACCTACCACAGGCTGGTGAAGATTAATGAAAATAAAAACTTTTAGACACATCATGGTGTAAACCTTGAATTCCAAGGATAAAGAGAAAATTCATATACAAATTCACACTTAAAAAATAGGTTGTTTACAAAGAAGCAAGAATTTGTTACCTAATTTCTCATCTGCAACACCTATGCTTATGGACAGTTCAGTTGCTCTCCAGAACTCTGAGTGGAAAAACGGTTGCCACCCTGATATTCTTTAACCAGATACTCTTTCTTATTATATGAAGGGAAAGAGTACATTTTGATACATGAAAGGACTCGAAAGTATCTCCGAATGGGTTGCTTCTTAGAAAAAAAAGAAAGGAAGAGAAAGGAAGAAGGGGCAGGGGTGCCGGGACGACATAATGAAGCCATGAAATACTGTAGCTAAACTGAAAATGTATCAGAGTAGATTCTACATGGAAGAGGAGGACGTGGTTTCTCATTCTGGGATGCTGCTCTAACATTAGCCCTGGGCTGACTGTGTTAAGATCACGAGGAGACTTTTAATGCTGATTCTTAAAGTCCAAAGTTAGTGATAAAATGTTTAAATCTGAGATAGGACCCAACAGTCTGTATTTTAAATAGGTTCCCTGAGTGATCTAACACCCAGCCTTATTTGGTAACCTATGAATAATGAGTCCAATAAAATATATAATTAAGTGATCATTGATAATGTCATCATGAATGTTAATGTAATGGTTTAAGATAAAACATAGAGAGTCTTCAACTAGGAAGAACATAATGTAAATAATTATTTTACTAAAAATAAAAGCTTACTTTAGAAGAAGCTAGGTAATTTGTAAATATTGTGGTGTAAAGGTTGTACAGGGTGAGGGGATCACTGAAGAAACAGAAGCTTGTGATTTCTTAGCCTTTTTCTTAATAGGAAGTTCTTCAGTCAGTCAGTTCAATCAATTCAGTGGCAAGTTCTTAAAGATGATTTAGTTATTGAGATTGATGGAGAATTATGTTACGTGTGCTTATATAATTTTATTATGCTTCACAGATATTGCATTAAAAAAAAAAACAAATTTAAGGTTTGGGGTAACCCTGTGTTGAGCTAATCTGTTAGCACCATGTTTCCAAAAGCATTTGCTCACTTCCTGTTTCTGTGTCACATTTTGGAAATTCTCAAAAGTATTTCCAACTTTTTCCTTATTTTGTATATTTTGATAATGTGTGATCAGGGATCTTTGATGTTACTATCATTTTGGGGTGCCGCAAACTATACCCATATTAGATGTAAAACTTAATCGATAAATGTTAAATGTGTTCTGGTTGTTCCACTGACCCGCTGTTCATCCATCTCTTTCCCTCTCCTCAAGCCTCCCTATTCTCTGAGACCCAACAATATTGAAGTTAGACCAATTAATAGCCCTGTAGTGGCCCCAAAGTGAAAGAAAGAGTCTCACGTCTCTCACTTTAGATCAAAAGTGAGAAATGATGACACTTAGGAGAGAAAGCATGTTGAAAGCCAAGACAGGCTAAAACCTAAGACTCTTGTACCAAACAGGTAACCAGGTTGTGAATACAGAGGAGAAATTCTTGAAGGAAATTGTAAGTGCCACTCCAGTGAACACAGGAATGATAAGGAAGCAAAACAGCCTTATGCTAATATGGAGATAGTTTCAGTGGGCTAGACAGAAGATCAAACCAGCCACAATGTTTCCATAAGTTGAAACCTAATCCAGAGGAAGGATCCAACGGTTTCCAGTTCTATGAAGGGTGGGAAAGGTGAGGAATCTGTTGAAGAAAAGTTTGGAGCTAGCAGAGGTTACCTCATGAGATTTAAAGGAAGAAGACTCGTACTTTTCATGTCAGAAAAGTACGAGTGAAGCAGCCAGTGCTAATGTAGAAGCTTCAGCAACTTATCCAGAAGATCTAGCTGAGATAGTGAATGTAGGTGGCTACATTGAACAACACATTTTCAATGTAGACTAACAGCTTGTTTCAGGGGAAGATGCCATCTAGGACTTGCATAGCTGGAGAGGAGAAGTCAGTACTTGATTTTCAAGTTTTAAAGGGCTGTTAGGGGCTAATGCAGCTAGTGACTTTCAGCTGAAGCCAGTTCTCATTACTGAAGTGAAAGTGAAGTGAAGTCACTCAGTCGTGTCCAACTCTTCTCGACCCGTGGACTGTAGCCCACCAATTCCTCCGTCCATGGGATTCTCCAGGCAAGAATGCTGGACTGGGTTGCCATTTCCTTCTCCAGGTTGCTCATTAACCATCCCCCAAATCATAGAAACCTTAAGAAATACACTGAATATACTCTGCCTGTGTTCTAAAGTGGAAAAACAAAACTTGAGTGACAGAACATCTATTGATAGCATGGTTTACTGAATATTTTAAGCCTACTGTTGAGACCTAATGCCTAGAAAATAATGTTCATTTGAAAATATTAGTGCTCATTGATAGTGCATCTGGTCAACCAAGAGCTCTGACAGAGAAGTGTAACATTAGTGTGTGTTTCATGTCTGGTGACACAATATTCATTCTGTAGCCCATGGATCAAAGAATAATTTTGACTTCCAGCATTTAAGAAATACATTTTCTAAGGCTATAGCTGCCATAGACAGTGATTCCTCTGATGGATTTGGGCAAAGTAAATTGAAAACATTTTAAAAAGGATCCACCACTGTAAATGCCATTAAGATCATTTGGGATTCATGGAAAGAGGTTGAAAAATATCAACATTAAGAGGAATTTGGAAAATGTTTCTTCCAGCCTTCATGGTTCACTTTGAGGGGCTTAGGATTTCAGTGGAAGAAGTTAACTGCAGAAGTGGTGGAAATAGCAAGAGAATTCAAATTAGAAATGGACCCTGAAGGTATGACTGAATTGCTGCAACCTCAAAATAAAATTATAAAGCATGAAGAGTTTATTCTGAGGGATGAGCAGAGAAAGTGGTCATGAGATGGAATCTTCTCATGGTGAAGATGATTGAAATGACAACAGAAGGTTTAGAATATTATATCAACTTAGTTGATAAAGCAGCTGCAGGATATGGATGAATTAACTCCAATTCTGAAAGGAGGTAACTGGGTATAAAATGCTATGAAACAGCACTGCATGATACAGAGAAATCATTCAAAAAAGGAAGAGTTAATCAATGTGGCAAACTTCATTGTTGTCTTATTTTAAGGAATTGCTCCAGCCACCCCAGCCTTTAACAACCTCAATGCTGATCACTGAGCAGTCATCAGTATAGAGGAAAAAACCTCGACTACCAAAAGATGAATACTCATCGAAGGCTTAACAATGGTTAGCATTTTTTAGCATAAAAGTTTTGTTTTAATTAAAATATGTAAAATATTTTTCTAAATGTTATACTATTGCACACTTAATAGACTACAGTACAGTGCACACATAACTTTTATATACACTGGGAAACCAAAAATTCTTTACTATGGTATTTGTTTATTGTAGTTTGGAACCAAACCTGCAATATCTCCTAGTTGTTGCTGTGTATTTTAAGATAACTAATGGGCTTCCCTGGTGGCTCAAATGATAAAGAATCTGCCTGCAGTGCTGGAGACCCGGGTTTGATCCCTGGGTCAGGAGGATTCCCTGGAGAAGGGAATGGCAACCCACTCCAGTATTCTTGCCTGGAGAATCCCATGGACAGAGGAGTCTGGCGGGCTGCAGTCCATGAGGTCACAAAGAGTTGGACATGACTGAGCGACTAACACACACCAGACTGGAGACAATGGTGCAAAAGAGATACAATGGATTTCCATAATGACTACAGATAGGAAAATAATAATGAAAAAAAGAAAAATTTAGTAATAGAGTAATAATTTTGGGGAGGAAAGCAATAAGAAAATGTAAACAAAAACAAGTGAAATGATAGAACATATGAAAATTATAATTCAGTAACTTAAACTTTAATTGGTTTAAAATTAACTGGTTCAAAATTGGGAAAGACTGCATGTTGTCACCTTGCTTATTTAACTTCTGTGCAAAGTACATCGTGTTAAATGCCTGCCTGGATGAATCACAAGCTGGAATCAAGACTGTAAAGAGAAATATCAACAACTGCAGATATGCAGATGATACCACTCTAATAGCAGAAAGCAAAGAGGAACTAAAGAACCTCTTCTCTTGATGAGGGTGAAAGAGGAGAGTGAAAAAGCTGACTTAAAACTCAACATTCAAAAAAAATTAAGATCGTGGCATCCAGCCCCATCAACTCACGGCAAGTAGATGGGGAAAAAGTAGAAACAGTGGCAGATTTTATTTTCTTTAGCCATGAAATTAAAAGACGCTTGCTCCTTGGAAGAAAATCTAGACAGCATGTTAAAAAGCAGAGACATGTTAAAAAGCTATAACAAATCTAGGCAGCATGTTAAAAAGCAGAGACATCACTATACAGCCCCTCAACAAAGGGCTATATAGTCAAAGCTATAGTTTTCCCAGTAATCATGTATGGATGGATGTGAGAGTTGGACTGTAAAGAAGGCTGAGCACTGGAGAATTGATGCTGTCAAATTTTGGTGCTGGATAAGACTCTTGAGAGTCCCTGGGACAGCAGAGAGATTAAACCAACCAGTCCTAAAAGAAATCAACCCTAAATACTCATGGGAAGGACTGATGCTAAAAGCTGAAGCTCCAACACTTTGGCCACCTGATGAGAAGAGCCAGCTCATTGGAAAAGTCCCTGATGCTGAGAAAGACTGAAGGCAGGAGGAGAAGTGGGCAACAGAGGATGAGATGGTTGGATGGCATCATTGACTCAATGGACATGAGTTTTGGCAAACCCTGGGAGATAGTGAAGGATAGGGAAGCCTGGCGAGCTGCAGTCTGTGGTATCTCAAAGAGTTGTACATGACTGAGCAACTGAACAAGAACAAACTTTAATTACAAAACAGATGTTCTTACATTAGATAACCCAGTTACATGCTGTTTTAAATAATAAAGTATTACAGTGTTACAGGACTGTGTTTATTGATAACACTTCAACCAAGATATAGTAATTAAACCTTTATGCACTGAAAAATATGCATTAAAGTATGATGAATTAGAATCTTAAAAATCTAAGAAATAATTAATACAACTGCTACCAGACTAGGAAATTTTAACACAAAACCTATCATTTTAACACAAAATTTTAACACAAAACACAAAAACAGTACTATCATCAAAGAAATCCAAAGTACAATTTTAAGTTCATACTTCTTTGGTAACAGAAACCTCACCTTTTCCTTTAAAATGTCATTCCAATTTTAAAATAAATCAAAGTGGTGACTAAGAATAAACTAAAGCTTCACAACAGAATATTTTGTTGTTTACACATCCCTCCTCATCCATTTTTTTCTTCTTTCATTTTTAAAAGAGTTTTAGGTTTCTATTTTCTGATTCTCTATTCTCTTTTCATTTGATAATCACTGATTTTGAATATTATAATTCAATTAGGATTTATTTCAAAGGTACAGGTTGAAAGATTGTACTCTACAAATGTAGCCTCTGTATTATTGTCCAAGTGTGAAATGTTTATGAAAATTGATTATATGATATATCTAAAGGAAATTTGGCATTTAAAATTTAAAAAATCTCACCTGTTCTCAAAGGAGTAATAAAGCTGTAAATTAACAAGTAGCAAAAGTGGAATTACTTGGAAATTAAAAGAAAACATCAGAGTGGCTCTTGGGTTGAAGAGGAAATCCTAACTAATTTTACACTGTCTTAAAAAAAGCTTACTAAAGATACTTGTTTAATATTTTGATATTTGGTTAATTTCACACTCAGATTTTTAAATAAACATTATTGCTTCCATTTTTTAAATATAAGAGACTGAAATTAAGTAAACTAAATAATTACTTAAGTGGCTGAAAAAACAGAAATTACAAATGAAAAGAAATTAGTAAAGAGTAATTAGTAATTGAAAAAGCAGAAATTAGTGAAATGTTTCAGATTCATTACCTTCTTAGCCACCAGGGAAGCCCTGTATTACATATAAAATATATAGAATTAAAAATACCCATGTTTTGAAAACAGTGGTAAAATCAAAAAGGTTTTGTCATGTGTGATTTAGAAAACATGAGAAGTCCACATATATGTAACGTTAAGTTTAAAGGGTATAGGACCATAGATATGTGATAACTTTTTTTTTTTAATCATAAGTAATTTTATTGATGTACATGCAAACAAAATTGGAGATTTGGGGAAAAAAATAGCACAAATTTTTTTTTTTCAAGAAAAGAAAAATTCCTAGTTAAAAGCATTTCCTAGGGTAAAGTATAACAAAATACTGTCTTAAATGTAACTTAACTGCTACAAAATGCACAGACTCAAGTGGCTTTAGAGTTAAGTGCCAGAAGCAGTTTAAGAACCTAATCATTACTAAGTGACTTAAAATATTTCAGAATTTTAAAACTTAAAATTAGAGCGACCACTTTCTATTTTATTTAAAGTCCACAGTTTGAGAGGCTAACATAAAAGTATATTGTCAAATATGGGAAGAGCTGCACCAAGTAACAACAAAAATTATAGACAATTTTCCTTATGATTGCTGATGTAAGTACTGGTGAATCACAGTCTTTATTATGTTAAAAGTACTATAAACTTATCCATAGTTTATGCTAAAAATGTAAGAGAAGTTCAATATTCAGAGGTATGTTAATATAATTTTTATAGTATATTAAAAAGATAACTTCTTTATTATTATGTTGATAGTTGTTGACAGCTTTTCAATAAAATTAAATAGACATTTTCCAATAAATCTCTTAGCAAACTAGGGAAAATAAAAGAAAATTTCTTAGCATGATTATGATTGAGGGTATCTGTGAAAAATAGTAGTAAACCTGACAGTTCATTGTGAACACTAAAAACACTCCTGTTCAAAATCAGAAATAGGACATAAATGTTCCTTATAAATGCTCTCATTCAACGATACTCTGAAGACTATAGAACGTAAAATGGAAACAAAATTAAGAATAAATATTGGAAAGGTACAAATTATCACTGTTTTCAGATTACTGTTTGGGGTTCTTCAGTAGAAGTTTTACAATTACTTAGAAACTTTTAGAATTAATGCTAGTAATATAGCAAGCTATAAGATAAAACCAGTAGTTTATGTATAAGAATCAGAAATGTAAAAGGAAATTAAATTACCCTTGACATTTTTCACAGGGTAAGGAACAAATAATCCTAAAATTTATGTGGAACCACAAAAGGCCCAGAATTGCCAAAGCAATCCTGTGGAAACAGAACAAAAAGCTGAAAGCATAACCTTTTCAGACTACAGGAGTCAAAACAGCATAGCATGGTAGAGTTCCATGTGCTATACGTGGAATTCTTTGATGCTGTTTCAGCAGTGCTCTGTGTTATTTGGCAGCCTGGATGGGAAGGTAGTTTGGGGGAGAATGGATACATGTATATGTATGGCAGAGTCCCTTTGCTGTTCACCTGAAACGGTCATGACATTGTTTATTAATCGGCTATACCCCAATACAAATAAAAATGTTTTTTAAAAACCAGCATGAGAGTGGCACAAAAACAGACACATAGATCAATGAAACAGAATAGAGAATCCAGAATAAACCCATGCACCCATGTTCACTTATTCTGTGACAAAGGAGGCGAGAAAATACAATGGAGAAAAGATAGTCACTTCAGCAAGTGATGATGGGAACGCTAGAGAGCTATGTGTAAATCAATGAAATTAGAACACTCCCTCATACCATGTAGAAAAAAATAAACTCAAAATGGTTTAAATACGTAAATATAAGACATGGCACCATAAAACTCCTAGAAGAGAACAGAAGCAAAACATTCTCTGACATAAACTGTAGCAATATTTTCTTAGATCATTCTCCTAAGGCAAAAGAAATAAAAGCAAAAATAAACAAATAGGACTTAATCAAGCTTAAAAACTTTTGCATAGCAAAGAAAACCATCAAAAATGAAAAGACAACCAATGGAATGGGAGAAAAATATTTGCAAATGATGCAACCAACAAGGGGTAACTATCCAAAATAAACAGCTGTGTAACTCAATGTTAGAAAAACAAACAACCCAATCAAAAAATCAGCAGAAGACTTAAATAAATATTTTCCCAAAGAAGACATTCAGATGGCCAACAGGCACATAAAAAGATCCTCAACATCACTAATTACTAGAGAAATAAAAGCACTATTTACAATAGCCAAGATGTGGAAACAACCCAGATATCCATCAATAGATGATTGGCTTAAGACGATGTGATATATATATATATATGCGCAGTTGAATATTACTCAGCCATAAAAAAATAAAATATTGTCATTTGCATCAACTTGTGTAGACTTAGTATTATACTTAGTGAAAGAAGACAAAGACAGATATGATATCACTTATATATGAAATCTGAAAAATGCTGTCAATAAATCTGTAAACACAACAGAATCAGACTCATAGACATAGAAAACAAACTTATGGTTACCAAAGAGGAAAGGTAGTGGGGAGAGGGACAAATTAGGAATATGGGATTAACACATATGAACTACTATATATAAAATAAATAAGCAACAATATTTGCTGTATAGCACAGGAAATGATATTCAAGAACCTTTCATAACCTATAATGGAATGTAATCGGAACAAAAAGCCTGAATCACTTTGCCGTACACCTGAGACTAACACAATTTTATGAATCAACTATATGTCAATAAACAAACAAAAAAACAGAGAGAGAAGGAGATTTAAAGGAAATATATTTGCAAGAGAAGCAATTATGAAAAAGAAAAAAAAGTAGACAGAACAGGAAATGCTACTATAGGAAGGCCTACATGAAGAAATGTATTCCTCTTTATTAAGTAATGTAAAACAAATATTTGATTGAAAAGTAAAGCACGCTTTCCTCCTAATTTGCAAGACCTTTAGGAATATAAGTTGTGCATAAATTAATATACATAGTTATTGGAATTCTGAATAAAATCTTAACAGTTCTGTTTCTGTATGTATGTATGTGTATGCGTGCTCAGTTGTGTCCGACTCTTCACAATGCCATGGACTGTAGCCCACCAGGCTCCTCTGTCCAAGGAATTTTTCAGGTATGAATACTAGAGTGGGTTGCCATTTCCTTCTCCAATGTATGTATGTATGTATTTTTGTACTTTGGTTTAGGGCAGAACTTAAACAGTGAATCTAAATTTGATCTTAGGGAAAAGTCCTTAAAATTTTTTGAGGGATTTAGAAGAAGGACATTGTGTAAAAGGGGATAGGGGACTTTATGGAATATAAACTTGAATTAAAAAGCCAAAATTTAAAAGTACTATACAATACAAAATTGTGCAGAAATAGGTAGATCAATAGAAACACAAATGATATTTAGGAATTTAAGTGTATATGAAATGTGTCTTATAGAAGGAACAATACTATGGATTGGTAACTCAAGAAATTCTGCAATAAAAAACACTTGTTTAATAAATTTCTATTCCAAACAAAAATAATTTATATTAGCTTAAGATTTAAATATAAAAATAACCACATTGTGTAATAGGAAAATATAGATTACTTTTGAGGGGGAGGATCTCCTTGCATGATTCAAGAGAAAGGTAAATTAAATTTTCTTAAAACTTTAAATTCAATAAAATAGAAGTTCTCCATAAACACAAGGCATATGTAAATAGGAATAGTTTTGATTAACCCCTGCCAAAAAATTAGGCATCTAAATATCTACCAAGAAATGGGTACTTAAATAAAAACCATACATTCTTAAAAAAGAATGTTTAAGGGAATCAATAATGATGAAGTGTGTCTGTATGTATTGACTTAGTAAATATTCAGTACAATTGTCAGAGGAGAAAACAGTTGCTAAACAGTGATTTGTGATCTCACTCTTGTAATCTATATCTTCATCTTTGTGTCTGTCCTTTGTGTAAAGGAAAAAAAAAGTTACAAAAATGAAAACCAAACTTTTAAGAATACAGGAGCTGAAATGACAGAGTGGAGATTTTTAACTTTATTTCATATAGTTAACATTCTAAATTAGTTGAATTTTTTTTACTGAGTATTCACTGCTTTAAGCACTGGAAAAAGTAGAGCTGTTTTCATTTTAGGTAAGAAATTCAGCAGGAAGTTATAGTCTATATTCTTCTGGTATAAGTAAAATCCCAGGGCAAATTACATTTCTTGAAGGTGTTCTGATTGACATATGTCAGAGCTCATGTAATCATGCTCACTGTTGGTGTCTGTTCACAGGTGTGAGAAAACTTAGTCTCCAACCATAACAAAACCTATATAGGACAAGAACAGATCATTTGTATAATGTATTTACTTGAGATACTATATTGTTCATCAAGTTCTTGATGTTTGGTGTTAATATTGTCTGTGATACTCTAGAGAAGTGGTTTTCAAAGAGTGCTCCTTGGACCAGGAGCACCCAAGAACTTACTAAAAAAGGAAATTCTCAAGCTTCACCCTAGACCTACTGAATCAGAAACTGCTGCATCCTATCCCCAGACTCTGTTTTAACAAGTGCTCCAGCTGACTTGATGGGTCCTGAAGTTTGGAACCATGGACCTGGTATATGCAGGGTAAAGCTTTTAACTACATCAAGTTTTAAGTTAATCTTCCCCTTAGATAGTATCAGGGAATTTATTAGCAATGATTAGAAAGTCAAGTGGAGAAGGAAGTGGCAACCCACTGCAGTGTTCTTGCCTGGAGAATCCCATGGACAGAGGAGCCTGGAGGGCTACAGTCCATGGGGTTGCAAAGAGTCGGAAATGACTGAGGACTAGCTCTTTCAACTTTTCAACTTCCAGAAAGCCAATTGCTAAAAAGGCCAGTCCATGTGAGCGTTTAAATATTTAGCTAAGTGAGTTGGAGTTTTTTGGTAGAAGATAGGGAATGTAAATGTTTCTGAGAATGGGATGGCTAGGAATGGAGATGTCTTTCAGGCGGCAGTTCCTTCCAGTGGTAGTGTGTAACACGTGGATTGTACGGGACTGCCACTGGTGATAGAGACAAGTTAGGAGGCTATTAGATAGACAACTAAGAAATGATAAAAACTGTAGTAGAGAATATAGTATTGGAGAAGAGGAGACAAATGAGAGAGATTGTGAAAGTGAAAATGGGACTTGCTTACTGATTGCATCTGGGGGCCAAAAGAAAAGCAGAGACGATTGAAATTTTAAGCTTATGTGACAGGTACCATTGACACTACAGATCAGAAAGATTATCAGTGATCTGCAAATTGGTAGATTGTGTTTGTACTGAATTCAGTTCAGTCACTCAGTCATGTCTGACTCTCTGCGACCCCATGAATCCCAGCACGCCAGGCATCCTTGTCCATCACCAACTCCCGGAGTTTACCCAAACTCGTGTCCATCAAGTCGTCAGCCATCAGAAAAACGATTGGTTTGTTTGGATGTCTAAATTGGGATTTTCTGTGCATCAGAAGGGTGGTTAAAATATTCAACAATTAGCATTAGAACAAAGGAGAACACAAATACAGTTGAGTACTTTGCCAGACTCATCAAATATGATTTTGATGGGTTAAGAACTCCTAATGAGAACACAGTGATCAACTGAGCAAACAGACCATTTGGCTTGAAGGGAAATGTCAACATAGGCATAATCTACTAACTTGCTGATTAGGGATGATATTAGCTGATGGATGTACTTTAGCAAAACATGGAATGGTGGGAAGCTAGAGTGATAAAACCTCTGGGAATCTGAAAGATCAATGATTTTTTCATCTTATAACCTAATTTGCCTGCATGAGAGTATATCTACAGAACTAAGCACATCTTCCTCAGAGTTTACACAGTATTTTATTATGTTTTTTATTATGATGGTGGTTTATTAACCTTGAGCAGAGCTTCTTGTGGACTATAGAGCTATTAATAGCTATCAAGGAATAAAATGAATATTTGGGGGAAGTGGATGAGGGGATCCTTGTGAATCAAGGTGTGTATATGTGTCTCTGTGTGTATGTTAAGGAGTATAAAGTATATATGTTAAATATATAATGTAATAAGTAATTGGTTCACACACTTGTGGAGACTGGAAAGTCTGATATTGGGTAAGCTGGCAAACTGGAAACTCAGAGTTGGTGTTGAAGTCTTGAGGCTGAAATTTGTAGAGGAGACCAGCAGAGGAGACCAGCAGTCTAGAAACTCAGTCTGAAATCTGTAGGGTGGAGTGGCTAACTGGCAATGCAGGCAGAATTTTGCTGTTACAGTCGTTAGGCAGAATTCCTTCTTTGGGAAAAATCTTATAAGATTTTGGTTATAAGACCTTCAACTGATTTGATGAAGCCCATTCACGTTATAGAGTATAGTCTCTTAAATTCAACTGATTATAGATATTAATGACATCTACAAAATACTTTCACAGCAATATCAAGACTAATATTTGAACAAACAACTGGGCACCATAACCTAGTCAAGTTGATGCATTAAATTGAACCATCACACATGCCTTGTGATAGAAATTTTCTCATCCGATTGATGTATTTGCATTCTCTGCCTTATATGTCCATACTCGACATTTCTGAACTTCAGTATCCTTCAAGCTCCAGCTCATTTTCTCCCTCCATTGCAAAATCATTACTGTTCACTTCATCCAGGAATAATATAGCAAGCACCTGTGAAATTCTGTACCAGGATGCACCACTCTTACAGCATGCCTTTCATGCTGCTTAGTATTGAAATATATTTGTGTATGGCTTTTATACGTAGGAGAGCTTTAAGCTTCTCAAGGGCCAGGGTTATAACACATATGTCTTTGCACTGAGTTATTGTATAATACATTGCTCCACCCAAAGGTGTTTATAATTTTTGTTTTGTTTTCTGAAGTACAGAGTGTTATTATAAGCCATTATTAAAGAGTTACAGATACATTCTAGCATACAGTGGGAGTGTGATACAGCATAGTGTTTCACAAAGTTTGGTAGATATTCCACAGAATACTGAATAACACTACAGAAAGTAGTGTTTATGTTAACAGATGTGTGCTTATTTTAGTGTGATTTAGATAAATGTGATTAACATGGAACTAATACGTTTTCAGATATTAGTGTTTAGGATGAGATTAAGATATAGACCTATGTTAGGTTTGAGTCAATATGTAAATATGGCAACATCATGAAGTAGTAAGCAAAGGAATTAGATTTGGGAAACATTAGTGTAATATAGCCCTAGACTGGAAGTTGAAAAAAAGTGAACTCGCTTAATCATGTCCGACTCTTTGCAACCCCATGGACTGTAGCCTACCAGGCTCTTCCATCCATGGGATTTTCCAGGCAAGAGTACTGGAGTGGATTGCCATTTCCTTCGCCAGGGGATCTTCCCAACCCAGGGACTGAAACTGGGTCTCCCCCATTGCAGGCAGACACTTTACTGTCTGAGCCACCGTGGCGCTAGACTAGAAGTTAGGAGATCAGAAATCAGTTCTCTCATTCACCATTGTGTGATCTTCAGACATTTTACCTCTCTCATCATCTGTATCCCTTTTTCATATAGATAGCTCTGTTAATTTATCTTCTAACACTAAAAGTGTGATTTATTACTTAGATGCCTTTAAATATACAACACAGACTACCATGCAGATGGTGCATACGTGAAGAAGATCTTGATTGGTAGACTAACCCAAATAGTCTGTGCATATATTGAGTGAAATAAAGCCAAAAATTCACTACCAGCGGGCACAGAATATCCTTCGGCTTAGAACAGGGACAAGTGGATTTATGATCTCATCTTACTTCCTCTGTGACATTCCTGGTAAATAAATGTCCCTGATCCTGCCGACCTACTCACATTTCTGATGTGCTCATAGGACTCCAAGGTAATCATGATTGTTTGCAGTTATAAATGTCCTGTTATCAATTAATTTGCAGTTCACCGGTAACCATCTGATTATCTGCAACAAAGCTGCACTGGCATGGTAATTACATTGAAAGTAATTATCATGTAATTGCAAATAATTATTTGTACCTTATTAAGTGCTCACATGATTAAAATATTTCTGGTCAAATAAAAATTATCCATGGGACTATTTTTTTTTTTAATAAGAAAGGTTGTTTCTTAGTCTTCTCTTCTGTGGGTAAAGTAGAGCTGTCAGGGTGACATTCCCATACACTCCAAAAACAGTGAATTGGAAAGGAGAGGAGAGACTTAGATTTCATTAATAGGATTCCTTGTACATCCAATGAAGTTGAGATAATAAACTTCAACTTTTAACATGGATGAATGCTTTCCCTCTTGTAGCTGTGACAAAAAATATTACCCTATTAAGAGTATACACTATGAATGTCATGAGGACAATGTGTTTTTCATGTCCAACACCACTGTTAGTGATTTTACAATGAATTTTTATTTTTCTCACATTGTTGTTTCTTCAAAATCTTTAATATTCACCTACTCATATACAGTGTGCATTTCAGTTTTCAAAGACATTTTTTTTGAGAGTGAGGCAAATTACATGTATGAATCTGAAAGCAGCTCACAGATTTGTTTGTTCAGACATCCATTAAAGATTATATATATATATATATATATATATATATATATATCTTTCCCAGGTGGTTCAGTGGTAAAGAATCTGCCTGCCAGTGAAGGAGACACAGGAGATGTGGGTTTGATCCCTAGGTCAGGAAAATACCCTGGAGGAGGATATGGCAACCACTCTAGTATTCTTGTGTGAAAAATCCCATGGACAGAGGAGCCAGAAGGCTACAGTCCATGGGGTCGTAAAGAGTCAGACATGACTGAGCACACAGACATACATAATGTATATATATGTACATGTATATATATATCAGCACTGTCCTTCAGAATTGTTATATGAGCCACATAACCAATTTAAATTTTTCTAATAGTCACATAAAAAGCTACAAGAAAAAGGTGTAATTAGTTTTAGTGGTGAATTTTATTTTAAAAAGTCATTAAATCAGAAATATTCAGTTAAAATTGTTAAAGAATTATCTTGCACTTTTTATAGTAAGTCATTGAAATGTGGTAAGCATTTTGCTTACAGTGCATCTCCATGAAGATTAGCCACATTTCGGAAATAAATGAGTATGATGTCCAGGTCATTAAAGACATTGCAGTTTTTTCACACCTGTCAGAAATGCCATCATCACAAAGAACACAAATAACAAATGTTAGCGAGGTAGTGGAGAAAATGGGATCCTTGTACATCGTTGGTCCTGTAAATTGGGGCAGCCACTGTGGAAAACAGTGTAGAACTTTCTCAAAAAACTGAAAATAGAACTACCATACAACCCAGAAATTTCCCACTTGAGTATTTATTTGAAAAAGTAAAAACCCAAACAGTGATTCTAAGATGCATGCACCCCAGTGTTCATAGCAGCATTATTTACAATTGCCAAGATATGGAAGCAACCTAAGTGCCCAGCTATAGATGAATGGATTAGGAAGATGTGATATCTATATATAATGGAGTACTACTCAGCCATAAAAAGTGAATGAAAAAATTTTCCACTTGCAACAACAAGGATGTTGCAACAACATGGACAATATTAGAGAGTACTGGTGGTGTTTCAGTCTCTAAGTCATGTCCGACTCTTGCAACCCCATGGACTATAGCCCGCCAGGCTCCTCTGTCCATGGAATTTTCCAGGCGAGAATACTGGAGTGGGTTGCCATTTCATTCTTCAGGGGATCTTCCTGACCCAGGGATCAAACCCAGCTCTTCTGTGCTGCAGGTGGTCTCCTCCATTTTTTTTTTACCAACTGAGCCATCAGGGAAGTCCTTAGCAAGTATTACACTAAGTGAAATAAGTCAGATAGATGAAGACAATACTGTATGGTATCACTTATATGTGAAAGCTGAAAAATACAGCAAACTAGTGACCATAACAAAAAATAAAAGATTTATAGATGTAGGGAACAAACCAGTGTTTACCTGTGGGGAGAGGTAAGGGAGCAAGGGCAATATAGGGGTAGGGGATTAAGAAGTACAAGCTATTATGTATATAAAAGCTACAAGGATATATTTTATAACACAAGGAATATAGCCAATAGTTCATAATAATATCTATAAACGGAGTATAGCCTTTAAAAATTCGCAATACTATACTGTACAACTGTAACATATTGTATTGTGTCAGAACTGTACTTCAATTAAAAAAAAAGACTTTGCAATTTTTGCCTAGCCATCTCTTTGTTCACTTGTTCTGGGGGAAACCAGTGGCCTTTGTGGAGCCTTAAGAGCACTCAAGCAGACCTATGTAGATGTCCACATGACAGAGAACTAAGGCGTCTAGCCACAGGCCAGCACTGCCTTGCTGGTCATGTGAATGAGTTGTCTTGGAAACAGATCCTCTAGTCTAAATCAAGCTTTGCGATGCATCTCTGGATGACATCTTGACTGAAACTTCCAGAACCACCCAGCTAAGCTGTATCTGGATTCCTGATGCACAAAAACTGTGTCAAATAATAATTATTTATCATTGTTATAAGCCAAAAAAATCAGCCGCATTTTAGTTGCCCAGTGGCTATGTATGGCTTGTGGCTACTGAATTAGACAGCATACGCATATTGATTATATTGATCATATGTGCATGGTATAAATATGACTCATATAGTTTATGTTCTGATTTATATGTATTTTATCAGCTTATGTTTCAGAATTTGGTAAAACGTGCCTCCTACCTAAAATAGCTCCTATATTTTATAGTCAATTTTACTAGAAGATAATGATGGAACTAACATTTATGAACTATTTTCTAGGTTGTATACGTTGCTAAGTATACTAACAAGTATTACCTAATTTAGTCTTCATATAGCCCAGCAAGGTAAGTTGTATGTCTTAATTTTACATGTTCGAAAAGTAAGGCTCAGAAAGTTTTACTTTACAAACTTGTATGGCACATAGTAAACTGGGCCCACATTTGTCTCTTTTTGACAACAAACTTTGTCTCATGGTTTCCCAATTAGAAATAATTATTTTTGGTCCACTTGCTTCTTGGCAGTCCTAGGAAAAAGATTTTGAATGACCTGTATTTCCTTAAATATTGTGTAACAGGCTTCAATTTGAAACCTTTCAAATAGAAACAATTTGGTTGTTTGATTAGTTGATTAATATGATTCTTAGGGTTACTCTTGACCTTCCTTATCAGTTGAATTAAGTTCTGCAATTCAGTTCCTTGAGTTGGACTCTCCTGACAGCTAGCTCTGGCAAACTTATCTCAAATAGTATGAATTGTCTTTCAGTGGCATTTTAAATGAAAGTTTGTTGACTGCCATGTACACTCCTAGAAAGCATTTTGTTGGGGATGACCCAGTGACTGACAGTGATGGTTTAGCAACCATCTGATTGTAGTTATAGAGGAAATTTACCTTGGATTGAAGAATCACATGTCATTGTGATTGACAGAGTCTGTAAGACAATCAAGGTCAAATTCAGAGTGAATTGCGTACGTGGCTATGAGCATTGACAGATAAGTCATGTGTCAAATATTGCCTAGACATCTGGTTACTGCTCATGATTAGGCCAGACTCACTGTGTTTAACATTTTACTGAAGGCAACTGTGTGGGGAATTTGTTTGTTTTTAGTTTATCAGTGGAATGCGCTTTATCTGCTAAAACAAACTGGTTCTGCTTAAAATAAACATGAAAAACTATTGGCTATTATGACTCCAGCATGACTTTCAAAAAAGCTTCTTTTGGAAGATTGCCGTAACATTTTTTTTAATTTATTTTTTTATTGAAGATAATTGCTTTCCAGAATTTTGTTGTTTTCTGTTCAACCTCAACATGAATCAGCCATAGGTATACATATATCCCTTCCCTTTTGAACCTCCCATCTCCCTCCCCATCCCACCCCTCTAGCTTGATACAGAGCCCCTGTTTGAGTTTCTTGAGCCATACAGCAAATTCCTGTTTTGTAAAACGTTTTCTCATCATTTTAAAATGACTGAGGCATTGCTGAAAAAAAAAAAAAAAAGTGCTGAAAATGGCCTTTAGTTAATTGGTGCATAATTCCTTCAACAATAAAAAGACAACAAAATTGGCCACCCCCAGGGGTTTTAGAAGGTGCCAAATGTTTACAAACTTTTAGCCAATCTGCTGTTACTCAGATACATGGGTGGCAAAGGTGATGGGGTGTCACTGATAAGCCATGCATAAAGGGATGCGTGACTTGTGTGAAATTCTGAAAATTTACATTCAGCAGAGTGTGTCAAGAACCAGGAGTCATTTGAGTGAAATTCTACTAGCAAATATTTGGTTTCATTTTTGAGGAAAAGATGAAAACACAGGACAGGAAGATGAAATCAATTATCCTTTGTCATATTATACTGAGAATGAGGCTCCCAGTCTCCTGACTAATAATCCAGTATTATTTCCTCCTATAAATTTGCTGTCTTTATAAATGATTCTGTTTTAGTACAATGGCTGGTTGGCTTGTCAATTAATGTCAAAAAAAGGCCAAAGTTCCTTTTAACCACTGATGAATTAGTAAGTTTCACTCCATTTTGAACTACCATATTTCCTTCTAACTAGACTATTAAAAAAGAAAATGTAACCTGCAGATAACAGGTTAAATGGACATGTGGTAGGGGTTGATCAAAGATAAATTTCCAAAGAAAATAGAAATAACACCAGGTTTTGTGGTTTTGGTTACATTTCCATATACAAAATGAAACAGTAGATAAGCAAATACTAGGAACCAATTTTAATTGGTGATCTGTGTATTATTGCTGGTTCCCCTGCAGTAATAGGTATTGAATGCCTCTAAACGTTGATAGTAAGCACAGAAAATCCATTCCCAACAGTGATGGATTCTTGAGAAAACGATAAAACCAGTAGGTTCTAGTGAGGTGTAAATTATCATCGGTTATATAGTGTTCCACCAGGTTAACACTTATGCTTCAAAGTGTTTTGCATAGGACTGCTGAGGCTGGCGTTCTCAGCCAGTACACTAGATGGTGCCTTTTTCAGGATGTAGCCAGTGATAGCCGTTTATAAGTGGAAAATCAGTTATCAGCTATACTTTCCTTTTTCTTTTACTCAAGTTAGTCTGTTTATCTGTCTATCCATTTATCCACTTACCTACCTTCCTACTACCCATTTATTGTTGGTAGCTATTCAAAGGCAAGACTATAAATAAATTCACAATATTAACTTCATAGAGATGATGTCAAGTTGTTAATCACTGTCAATGAAGTCTGGAGATAAAACATTAGTTATGTCTTGTTTATTCCTTTCTTACTAGGTAGTTTTATTTCCATTAGGCAACCAGTATATCATATCTACCATCTATTATTATGAAGGGATTCCATGGTGGCTCAGATGGTAAAGAATCTGCCTGCAGTGCAGGAGATCTGGGTTCAATCCCTGGTTTGGGAAGATCCCCTGGAGAAGGAAATGACAGTCCAATCCAATATTCTTGCCTGGAGAAGTCCATGTTCAGAGGTGCCTGGTGGGCTACAGTCCATGGGGTCGCAGAGAGTGGGACACAACTGAGCAACTAACACTTTCACTTTCATTATTATGAGCTATTATGAACATTCTATTTCCCTTGTGGCTCCGCTGGTAAAGAGCCTGCCCTCAATGCGGGAGACCTGGGTTCGATCCCTGGGTTGGGAAGATCCCCTGGAGAAGGGAAAGGCTACCCACTCCAGTGTTCTAGCCTGGAGAAGTCCATGGACTGTATAGTCTATGAGGTCACAAACAGTTAAACATAACTGAGCAACTTTACTTTCATGAACAGTCTGTACTAGTATTTAATATTATAGGATGGCCAGCTGAATAGGCAGCTCATTGTATATGGTAAAAATTATCTGAGTTACTATTTAAAATTATGGGTCAATCAACCAAGAAGATATTGAATATATAACTCATTATAACATTAATAAAAGTAAATATACCTTCCTATAACTCAGTTATTGGTTATTTGGAAGGTATTTTCTAAGCAAAATTTCCCCATAAGTTTGATTTTTGTCTTGGTTGAGAAGAACTGTGGTACTTTTGAGATAAAGACACTAGCCCAGCATGTGTTTTTTTTTTTTCTCCTGAATGATTTTGTTCAACTTAAAATGACTGTTCCTAACAGCAGGTGCTCTGTTCTTTGTTTTGAATTATATCGAGCATGCCTTTGGTGTTCACAAATACTGGCAAATCAACTCTAAAAATGGTGGATAAAAAAGAGCTATATACATATAACAGAATAAAAATTTAGCTCTAATTCACATCTTTAGGGATTTTTCACTAAGTTCAATGACTCACAACATATATTCCATCTTTCAGGGAATCCTTAGATTTACTTATAAAATATAGTTAAGCTTCAAACAATGTGGGTTAGAATCCCCACATAGTTGAAAATCTGGGTGTTATGTCTTCCTCAAAAACAAAGGAATTGATAAATGACTCACCCAAGAGCAGGAAGCTGAAACAGTTTTCATAGACTCAGGACTCAAACTCTAGTTCTTTCAAATCCACATATTGTGATCTCTAATTAAACACAATCATGTCCCCACATTTAGTTAAAGATCTACAAAATGAAAATGCAGGTATTGTATTTATTGCAGTGGAGTGTGCAGGTTTAAACCCATGTTATTCAAGGGTCAAACAGGAAACAGGAAGCATGACTAGCTCCCTCATTATAAGTAAAATAAACTCTTTTACACCTGTCAATTTTATCTTTGTGACAATTATTTTAACTTTTTAAAAAATTGATTATATTTTACAAATTCTGGAGATCTTCCACTGATATATCCAATAGGTTCAGCAGACACAGGTAAATTTTGTCACAAGAGAAATATAAGTACTTCATGGGAAAATTAAGTGAACTTATGCCTTTTCTTGACTTCAGGAGAGACAATAGATTTTTCTGAGTTTGTTTTTTTTTTTCATCTTAATTTTTTTCTCTGCTAACTTTATGGGTTTTTATTTTTTTGCATTTTTTTTTAACGTGGGCAGAAGGGTGTCTTTTTAGCCAGATAAGTTATTTCTCATTAGCTTCAAGAAAGATTGGCTGTTTGGTGTTATGGTCTCACCATTTGGTGAGCTCTGCAAGTAGATTGATGGTTTATAGAGATCTGTTCTCTGTTGGATAACAGGCAATAGAGAATCTGGTTTGTTAGTCTTTATCTGTTTGTCAACTTGGAACTCAAATCAATTAAGACTTTTGTGCCCACTTGAAAGGAGAACAGCTCTTTCATAACTGGACTGTATATAATGGGACATAATGGCCATGCAATCAAAGGCTTGAGTAGAATGTCATATTTGAGAATGATGCTTACTTAATCAGCCCAAACTACTGAGAGTATAAACTTCAATTGCATGTGCAGCAGAGATAGAAGACACAACTCTCTCATTAGAAGAAACAAATGTAATTGGACCAAAAAATATTTTGGGATAGAAGAAATAAAGACTGTCTCTTTCAGAAAACAAGCTAGTGAAATACATTTTGTCCACAGGGACTAAAAATTTTCATTGACAGTTATTTCCCTTCTAAGATGGAACAGAGGAGGATTTTCAGGCACACTGAAAATGCTTGGCTTAAAGACAGAGCCCAGAGCAGGAGTGAGTGCAATATCTTGAATCCTGGACACTTGCTGGTAAGGTCCAGGATGGGGACACAGACTCCTTGGGAACATAGAAAGAGGGTGCCTCAGACACAGTTGACCTCGGTGTTTCTAGGACATCAATCCGTGACGTCTTGACTGACTGTTCTGAACTGTTTGTTTCTGAACCAACTGTTCTTCCTAAAGAAAAAAAAAAAAAATTGCGATTCTTAGAATCTATGTGAAGCCTATAGATGTGACACTTATCACTTTGCTTTGCTTAAGGAAGAAGGAGGGTCTGCATTCACAGAGTTATTCAGCCCTGGGCTCTGCCTGAGCCTGGAGTTCATCCATGTGTTGGCCATGCTCTCTTCCTTGAAATTTATGCCTCAGACCCAGTCTCCTCTCCGGAACCAGGCCCATGACAGATCTATGTCCTTAGTCTTCAGAGACCACGCTAGCCAAACAACACCTGTGATTTGAGCAGGGCCTGGGCTCTGCTCAGAGGCTGGAACTGAATTGGCACCTACAGGGCACATTACTGACTTCCTTTGTCCTCTCGGATGAATCAGTTCAGTTCAGTTCAGTCAGTTCAGTTGCTCAGTTGTGTCTGACTCTTTGCGACCCCATGAATAGCAGCACGCCAGGCCTCCCTGTCCATCACCAACTCCCGGAGTTCACTCAGACTCACGTCCATCGAGTCAGCGATGCCATCCAGCCATCTCATCCTCTGTCGTCCCCTTCTCCTCCTGCCCCCAATCCCTCCCAGCATCAGAAACATGGAGACAAATGTCTCATACTTTCTCTGAATCTCATTTTTTGAGAAACCTATGCCCTGTAGGGCAGGAATTGGGATATCTGACTCAGCCGGGCCTCTGCTGCCCCTTTATTCTTCATAGGGTGTCTCTTTCCCTCCATGTGCGAGGTCACCAACCTTGTATTCCCTTTAGGATTGTCCACTAGTTTGTGGCTGCTCAGTTAAGTTCAGTTCAGTCACTCAGTCATGTCCAACTCTTTGCGACCCCATGAATTGCAGCATGCCAGGCCTCTCTGTCCATCACCAACT
>NW_011495035.1:8515708-8532102 GCF_000754665.1 Bison bison bison
GAGTCGGTGATGCCATCCAGCCATCTCATCCTCTGTCGTCCCCTTCTCTTCCTGCCCTCAATCTTTCCCAGCATTCGGGTCTTTTCCAATGAGTCATCTCTTCGCATCAGGTGGCCAAAGTATTGGAGTTTCAGCTTCAGCATCGGTCCTTCCACTGAACACTCAGGACTGATCTTTAGAATGGATTGGTTGGATCTCCTTGCAGTCCAAGGGACTCTCAAGAGTCTTTTCCAACACCACAGTTCCAAAGCATCAATTCTTCAGTGCTCAGCTGTCTTCACAGTCCAACTCTCAATCCTTATTTTCTTTAGTTGGGTCTAAATTAGCATCTAGATCTTTTTCAGGATCTGAAATTTAGGAGATCCAGACTCCTATTACCTTAGGGCTTGATCTTTACTCTTTGGTATTTGTGGCTTTAACAATTTAGTAGCTTTGAGAATTTAGCACTTTCCCAGAAATGTTTGCTAATTCTCAGCATTTCAATTCCTTTATTCTCATCTTAGGCTTCCAGATTTAGTTTTTTCTTTTTTCTTGTATTAACTCAGATACAGACCTCAGCTCTTACTTCCCCCACTTTGAGTTTACCCAAAATGTTATATTTCCATACAAACACGACAAATCAGTAAGCATCATAGCCTCTGTATTAAAGATGCTATAAGAGAAAAAGAGCTGGAGAAATGTGTGAGTTTACCTCATAGCGGAGCATGTAAAACCTTCTCTAAGTCATTGTTTGCCATTTTTCTCCTCAGAGTCATTTGCCCTGATTCCTCCCAAATATCCCCCTCTACACTGTCTCCCCAGTATTAAGAAAAAATACATAATGAGAGAAAACAGGTATATGTTTGTATGTATGTTTTCCATGTGATCCAGGCATATTACAGATTTCAAATACTTATAGCTTTACTGTTAAGATTTGTTGTTGTTAGTGTCTAAATCAGGGCTTCCCTGGTGGCTCAGTGGTAAAGAACCTGCCTACAATGCAGAAGACACAGGAGACGCGGGTTCAATACCTGGGTTGGGAATATCCCCAGGAGGAGGGCATGACAACTGAATCCAGTATTCTTGCCTGGAGAATCCCATGATCTGAGGAGCTGAATCCCATGATCTGAGGAGCCTGGTGGGCTACAGTCCATAGGATCGCAAAGAGTTGGACATGAATGAAGTGAATGAGCATGCATGCATACAGATGCAAAGTCGTGTCTGACTCTTTGGGACACCATGCACTGTAGACCGCCAGGCTTTTCTATCCTTGGGATTTCCCAGGCAAAAATCCTGGAGTTGGTTGCCATTTCCTTTCCCAGGGGATTACAGACTGCTTAAATCAAGCACCGTATAATATACTTGCTTTGACTACCCTCCATTTCTGTGGCGCCAGCTTTGGGAGGACACCTAAACCTTTCCCATTCATAGGATGCATCTTTACTGGAGCTGACTTGCTTCCTCTGCCCATATTCTCCTGAAACAGAAGTTTTTCCATAGTTGCTGTTCCCCAAATACTTACTCTATTCTTCCTTTACTGCAGCATTTCTTTCTGTGTGGAGAATGTCCTCCATATATCCTAGCATCTCTGGTATTGTCAATTATAGAGTGGTCTGGCCCTGATTGGCTCTAAAACCTCAGGACTCCCCTTGCCTTCTAAATCTGAAGGATTATAAACTCTATAAAGATAATATGAAGGTGATATAAAGGACTGTAAAAATGGCCCATCAAATTTATTTTTCAAAAATATCAATATCATAAAAGAAAAAGAAAAGCTGGAGAACTTTAACAGATAAAAAGATATAAGAGATATGTGATGACTAAATTGATATAGCCTGGATCTTAAAATATAAGAAATGCAATATTATAAAGCATATTAATAGCTGAATTAACAAGACAGAAATGAAACCAGCAGATTAGGTTAAAGTTCTGTATACATACTCATTTTAATGCAGTAAGTAACTGAACTCTGTGTATAGTAGGAAATATCCTTTTTTAAAGAAATATTGAAATATTTAGGTATAAGTCCATGACACCTATCTCAAATATTCTAGAAAGAATAATATGAATATGTATGAAGAAAGCAAATAGGACACAATGTTATAAGTAGGTGTTAGCAGTTGAATTGTGCCCCCTAAGAAAAGACACATTGATGTTCTAATCCTTAGTAACTTGGCATATGCCTTTATTTGAAAATGTGTTATTGTGTATATAATTATTTAAGATGTGGTCGTTGTAGGGTACCATGGGCCCCTGATTTAATATCACTTTTCTTTTGCTGAAATGGGTTTGTTTATTCAATAACAAAGAGCTTAAAAATGCCCGGTCCCACAAAGGAACAGAACCTGACCCAAGACTTATGATGCATCTTTACCCCACAGAGCTGAGGGCTGGGCCAAGTACAGCTGAAGGCAGCACACATGGGAGTAAGACAAGCTATGGGAGATGATGTTGTGTGAGGACCAAGTTGCAGAGCCTGTTCAGGTCTTGTTAAGTGTCCAGAGCAGATCCAGAAGGCTGAGGGGGTTGTCAGTGGGCCAGGCAGCCCACACACTCCGCCCATTATGGGCCTGCAGAAAGTTTGTTGGAGGGCAGGTGAAGACGCAGAGCCACACAGGGAGAAGGCCATGAAAACAGAGAGACTGAGATTGGAGTTATGCAGCTGCAAACTAAGGAACACCAAAGATTGTCAGCAACCCCTCAGAAGCTAGAAAGAGACAAGCAGGCACCCCCTTGCAGGTTTCAGAAGGAGCCTGGCCCTGCTGACACCGTATTTTCCCACTTCTGGCCTTCAAATATGTGAGACAATACATTCCTGTTGTTTTAAACATCTGGCTTGTGGTGCTTTGTGACAGCACCTTAGGAAACTAATACAGGAGGTGAATCTGGGTAAAGGGTTTAGAGGTAAAGAATACCTCTAAATTCTTGCAACTTGCAGTATTTTTGAAATGACTGAAAGTTTAAAAATACAAACATAGAAATACACATACACATGTATATACCACATATTCTGAAATAGAAAGTCCTTTACCACCTTCACTTGCATTATCTTCTGCTGAGTCACTGTCGTCTCTATAGACCAGTGGTCCCCAACCTTTTTGGCAGCAGGGTCTGATTTCATGGAAGACAGTTTTTCTACCTACTGTGGGGGGATGGTTTCAGGATGATTCAGGTGCACTGCATTTATTTTGCACTTTATTTATATTATGATTACATCAACTTCACCTCAGATCATCAGGCATTAGATCCCAGAGGTTGGAGACCCCTGCTATAGCCTTGTCATAGCTCTCCTGCTTCAATGTTTACCCCACTTGCCCAATCACCGTTGTCTCGTTTCAGCAAAGTGTGATATATTTAAATTGTGTGTCAAATCATGGCATTCCTTAGCTGAAACTTTTGCATTCACCCTCCGTTTCACTCTGAGTGTAAGCTTGAGCCCCCACAACAACCTACGGGGTTTTATAGGGTATAGCTCCTCAATTTATCTTCTACTACTTTTCTCTCATTCTGCTTCAGCCACAACGACCTTGACCATACTATGCACAGACCTACGTTTTTGGTTTTCTCTGAATCCTCTTACTGACTTACTCTTTTATCCCTCAAATTATTTTATGTTTTTACTCAAATTACATCCCCTTACATACATGTGAACACCTTTATTTAACACTGCATCCTTTCCTTCCCCCGGAATCTCTCTAATAGTCTCACCTCTCCTATTATGCTCTGTAACCTTCTATCATACTGTTCTCCTTGCTTATTTACTCTTACAGGTTATTGTATGACTGCCTCCACTGTATTAAAGGCTTCTCAAGACTAAAGGTCTTTTTTCTTTGTATTTTACTGTATCTCAAATGCCTAGCACATAGTGGGTATATGGTAAAATCTGTTGAATGAATGGCATTTTAAATGCAGTTGACTTAAATCATACTATTACACTGATCGTTGTTGTTGTCTCTCAGTAATGTCTGACTCTTTGTGATGCTATGGACTGCAGTGTGCCAGGCTTCCAGGTCCTTCTCCATCTCCTGGAGGTTGCTCAGACTTATGTCCATTGATTTGGTGAGGTCATCCAACCATCTCGTCCTCTGTCAACCCCTACTCTTCCTGCCTTTAATCTTTCCCAGCATCAGGGTCTTTTCTAATGAGTCAGTTCTTCCATCAGGTGGCCAAGGTACTTGGAGCTTCAGCTTCAGCATCAGTCCTTCCAATGAATATTCAGTATTGATTTCCTTTAGGATTGACTGTTTTAGTCTTTCTTGCAGTCCAAGGGACTCTCAAGAGTCTTCTCTAACACCAGAGTTCAAAAGCATCAATTTTTCGACGCTCAGCCTTTTTATGGTCCGACTCTCACATCCATACATAACTACTGGAAAAACCATAGCTTTGACTATACAGACACTTGTTGGCAAAGTAATGCCTCTGCTTTTTAATATGCTGTCTAGGTTTGTCATAACTTTGCTTCCAAAGAGCAAGCGTCTTTTAATTTCATGGATGCAGTCACCATCTGCAGTGATTTGGAGCCCAAGAAAATTATTAAAGTAATATAAATTTAGTAATGTCTTCCTCCCCAAGTTACCTGAGAAATAATGTCATTTTGTTCAAAAATACACAGCTATCCTAATGACTCTTTGTGGTAATGAATTATTGGTAAGTAACTCTAATTACTTACAGTAGAATTTCTATAAGTGCATCAAGTATACAATTCTCTTGGTTCTGTAGAAAGTAGTGTGGGTCTTCCATCATTCTCACAATACTATCTTACTATAAAAATAGAATGTCCCTTCAGAGGAGCTATTTCCTTAGCCTATGCACATCTTTTCTCCTGTCTCTGCCCGGCCAGTCATTGCTCTGCCATTCCATGATCTGAGAATATTATTAGGAAGCTGTTGGCTGCAGGTGAAAGTAAGTGCTAACTCAGCAGGCCTACAAATGAGTATCTTTATTATTTTACCTAAAAAGAAGCTCTGGGATAGGCAGGTACAGACATATCTCCCAGGTGATAACTCAACTGGTAAAGAGCCCACCTGCCAATGCAGGAGACACAAGAGACATGGGTTAGATCCCTCGGTTGGGAAGATCCCCTGGAGAAGGTAATGGCAACCCACTCCAGTATTTTTGCCTGGGAAGTCCCATGGACAGAGGAGCCTGGCAGCCTACAGTCCATGGGGTTGCAACGAGTTGGGCATGACTGAACGCAGATGCATACAGACATATCAACAGTGAAAAGAAGAAAAGGGATTATTTCTGTGTGTGTGTTTCTCTTGATTAGTAAGGAAGCTCTCTCAGAAGTCTTCATTGATTTTTCTATTTACCTTACTGGTTAGGATTGTGTCATATGTGTTGATTCAAACCAGTCACTGGTGAGTGGAAGGAGATGATTAGGATTAGCTTAACCAGTGGGTAGCATACTTTCTGTAAAGGGCCAGATAATGAATACTCTAGGCTTTGCAGGCAAAATAGTCTTTGCTGCAGTCACTCAATTCTGCCAATGTAGTGAACAAACAACCAGAGACATATGTAAAGGAATGGCATGAATGTGTTCCAATAAAACTTTATTTATACAACAGATGGCCCACTTTGCTTCTTTTGATTAGACAAATCTGGGTTTATCCATTCTTCACATCCTCAAGTTTGCGAAGAAAGAGATAAATTCTCAAACAAAACCCATGCTCTTCCTCTAAGTAAGAAAAGGATAATATCTGATAGATTAGCAACTAATATGCCACACACAAGGACCTTCATGTTAAATTTAAGTCTTTTTTCTTGCTATTAAAATAGAGATATGTAAAAAGTCTTTTAAAAAGACATTAAGAAACCTGTGGTTCACTTCTGAGAACTGAGATGTGGTAGTTTCCTACCCTATGTAAGTAGAGATGGATAGTCAGAGAGGTAGTTACCTGGTTTTACTCCTTTTAATTTTTTTCCAGTATATAGATGTCCCCTTATAATCAACCCTAAATTTCTCACTAAATCATGAGTCAGAAAAGAGGAGAATTGTGCTCTCAAGTCCGTTCTGAAGGAGATCAGCCCTGGGATTTCTTTGGAAGGAGTGATGCTAAAGCTGAAACTCCAGTACTTTGGCCACCTCGTGTGAAGAGTTGACTCATTGGAAAAGACTCTCGTGCTGGGAGGGATTGGGGGCAGGAGGAGAAGGGGACGACAGAGAATGAGATGGCTGGATGGCATCACTGACTTGATGGACGTGAGTCTCAGTGAACTCCGGGAGTTGGTGATGGACAGAGAGGCCTGGCGTGCTGCGATTCATGGGGTCGCAAAGAGTCGGACGCAACTGAGCAACTGATCTGATCTGATCTGAATGCTGGTTTCATTGGGGGTGTTGTTTAATGAATCAGAAGACATGTGGTGAAACAAATGGGTACAGATTGCTAAGATAAGACAATATAAAGATTATCACTGAAAACAAAACAGAGACCATGAGGGGTATATATGTTAAGAAATATTGAGCAGATTCTCTTTATGTTTTCTTGAACACAATCTTTTTCATTCATGATGGCATTATAATAAAAATGTTATTTGTCAGGAAATTGACTTTCTTGTAAAAGTTAAAGTTTTTTTCATATATTAGAATTTGAAAATAATTACTATTCTGATGCAATATATAATGTTAATGCCTACAAGAAAATAATGCTGTAGGAAAATTTTGAGTATTAGTTACTTATACAGAAGAACTGACTCCTTTTAAATGCTTAATAGTTCTGAATCCATAATATCAGATAAGCTCTCCACTGATAGGTGTCGTTCTTAGAATCGTGTGGATGTCCAATTCATGGAAAGTTGCCTTTGAAAACAAGGGTAGGTAGTTTCCTAATAGTTCAAGATAATACTTAAAGTGATAGTCACCTAGTTTGGCTTGAAACAATCTGGATCTTCTTTAAACCAACTGATTTTTGGAGAAAAATAATCCAGTCTTGAAGACATATCCTTTAATAGGGAATAAAAAAGTCAACTTTCTCAGTGAACTGTTTGTAAGAATTGTGGCTTTATCTGACATATTATTAAGCTTGTTATAAGTGCTCATATGTGTTTGTTTAAGTTCTTTTTGAGTATAAATTTTCTCCAGTTTCTCGAGGTGGCATGTGAATAAGTAAGCTTCTGTATGTAGGCCCTGTGATCAGTAGGGTTGGTGTCTCACCCACCTTTAGAAGACACTGACTTCTGTAGAGCAATATCATCTGTAAGTTATATCCTGCCAAGAAAACAGGCTGGAATTAACACCACTGTGCCACTTTTTAGATACTTAGCTTTTATCTTTTACTTGGAAAAAGATATTCTGAGGTGTGTGTCTGAAGGGCTGAAGATGGAGAGCACAAAAATGGTGCCACGGTAATTTCTGAAGTGGCCAACTTGATATTCTCACTTTCCTGCAAAACCTACCATGAATCCTGATTTTTGTCATGGACTTCAAATTATTTCCCTGGTAGGCATTCTGGAACATGCGTATTCTTTTATTCGTTGCTTGGTAGACTCAAAGGAACCTTTTTTATTTGTTCATTCCTTTATTGTATCATTTGTTCTTCACTTCATTTATCCCATGAAAAATATTTTATTGAGCATCTACTTAAGCACTTGATCTCTGCTTTCTTTTCCACTACTTTTGTTGGTGTCAGGCACTCATCATTCAACAAATATTAGTGCATACTGTGTGCCAGGCATAGTGGGATATGGTCAAATGATACCCTTCTTGTGAAGCCGCTGGCTTAGTTGAGTGTGGTATTTTCTCTGTGAATCACTCCTACCTGGTCTGTGCTCTGAGCAGTGATCCATTTGTGATCTGGTGAAAGAGCCACTGGACCTCTTTCACTTGCAAATTGAAGCACAGCCTTTCTTGAAGTTATAGCAACTTACAAGGAATCTTCACAATTTGGCATCACTTTCCTAGTTCTTCTCACTTCTGACTGGCTCCCCGGCTTCTCCTGCTTTTTATAGATGTCCATGGATGCTATTTACATGCATTCATCTTGTGTACAGTGGAGGGTAACTTCCCATTAAAAACTCAAAGTACTGCCATTCCCTTTTCATTCCTTCTTGGTTTGCTAGCTTGAATTGATTGATCTTCTTTTATGAAAGAAGAACCAAGAAAGAACACATCTGAGTTAGTCTACATTTAACATTTATTGAGTGAATATCATGTGCCAGGCTGCTGCTGCTGCATTTCCCAGTAATCCTCAAAATAATTCTTTAGGGCACGGGTTAATTTCTTCATTTTATAGATGAGGAGTCTGAGACTCCAACATTTGGTCACTGTCTCCTATTAATATATGTCATCAATGGTCAGATCTGGATTTGACCTCAAGGTTTTCTGTCGTAAACTTTCCATTCTTTTAATGGGCTTCCCCAGTGGCTCATGGGTAAAGAATCCACCTGCAGTGAAGGAGACTCAGGAGATGCGGGTTCGATCCCTGGGTTGATCCCCTGGAGGAGGGCCTAACAACCCACTCTAATATTCTTGCCTGGAGAATTCCATGGACAAAGGAGCCTGTCAGGCTACGGCCCATGGGGTCACAAAGAGTTAGACACAACTGAAGTGACTGAGCATGCACACTATCCTGAGAAAAGATTATCAGTCTTGTGAAAAAGATGAAAGCTGATAGGCACATACTTTTTAATATAGAGGGTTTTCAATAATACGTAAATTCTCTTGAGGGAATAATGCAGCAGATATTTTAGTTTCCCACATGGGGTTCTTGACTAGTGACAAATTCCTACTAAACCATAAATCTGTACTCCTGTCATACAAGGAGAAAGATGTATTTG
Source organism: Bison bison bison (assembly GCF_000754665.1). Lineage (NCBI taxonomy): Eukaryota > Metazoa > Chordata > Mammalia > Artiodactyla > Bovidae > Bison > Bison bison. The sequence goes on from NW_011495035.1 coordinate 8,524,463, forward strand.
TCTTCATAACAATGCTCTTTTTAGCTTTGGAAAAATTTTGGCTTTTCCTGTTAACTTGGTTGTTCTCAGTTTTATTACAATGTGATATACATATTTTCTCACATCACAGCAAAAGAAAATAGTGCCTTTGGATGACTCAATTTTAATATTCAAAGAGAGTAACGCATAGAATTCAAGCTGGTGTCAGTTTTCAAGTTGATATGATGCTATTTTTTAGATGCAGAATACCAAACTGTTTACATCATGTAGATTTTACCAACTCTGTAATAATTTAACTTATGGTTGTGAAATCATATAGCAGATATATCCTATCACAATCACTAAATGCTTGTTCTAATTAAAATCCCCCCAAACCTTTATTTCTAAATATCCAGATTTATAAATAACTTTGGACCTCTGAATCAGCATGCAGTTAGTCAAGAAGAAAAAAAAAAGTACAGTCAGAGAAATAAAACACTCCTCCTCCTCCCTCACTCCACACAATCATCAGGGACTTGCATAGAATATACTTGAGACTTAATTTGCTTCATTTTGAGTTTCACTTTAGAAGCTATTTCTTTTCCAGGCTTCCCATTACGCTTTATTTGAAAACCAGCTCTTATCATTTTAGTCATTATTGCCACAGATTCCAAGTTCTTAAATTATGCTGATCACAAAAGATACCAGTTTTATGTTCTCATCTCATTCAGTGCTTGTTCCAATATCCCGGCCGAGGGCCACACTGGTGATGTTCAGCGCAGATGACAGCTTTTGTTCTGAGAGAGCACATAAAGGCATGGCTGGGGAAGCTGAATCGCATTTCACTTACATGAAAAAGGAACGTCTCTCTGGGTCATGCAGCCCATGGTCAGGAGATGTCAGAATACCTACAACAAACGTATAAGCAGTATAATAGCTTCGAGTCTCTAACTGGTGGTATCCCTCAAGTATTAATAATACTTGGCATTATTAATCCAGGTATCCTAAAAGCCAAAGCGTTGACAGCCTGCAGTTGTCTGAAATACATACTGACCAATGCTTTATTCAAGATGCAGCTTAAGCTCACCTCTTAAATTCAGACTTGCAGGATCCCACTCACCCTCTACGTCTTTCCCACCGTTCCTTGTCCATACCATTATTTTGGCATTTCACTTATGTGCTTTTTAAAAAAATGTGTGTGTGTGTGTCTGCGCACGCGCGCGTGTGTGAGAGAGAGAGAGAGAGAAAGAGAGGGACTCTCCCGTAGACTGTGAGCTTTTCCACTGCTGGTTTCCCCCTTTATTCACCTACTTTTCACCATGTCCCTACCTTATTTCTGTCATAAATATTTTTATGAATTGATTGCTTTGAAATGACACTTTTTAAATAGTATAATGGAAAGAGTCATCTGGATTCCTGTTCTGACTCCATGACTTCTTAGTGATTAATTAATACTTTTATTCAACATGCATTAATTGATGCATTGTTGATTGTTCCCGGCCCCAGGAATATAGGTGTGAATACAACAGTCGAGCTATAGACTGGACATCCCTGCTGTTCTGGGATTTGCACTTTATGGAAAAGACAGCTGATAAATAGCACATGAAAATAATCAAGGCAAATATCAAAAGAATGGTATGCAGGGAATTAAAATAGGAAATATATAAATTATTATGGCTCAGACAAAATATGCCTGTGATGCAGGAGACCCAGTTTCAATCCTTAGGTTGGGAAGATTCTTTGGAGTAGGGGAGGGCTAGCCACTCCAGTATTCTTGCCTGGGAAATCCCATGGACAAAGGAGCCTGGTGGATTACAGTCCATGGGGTCACAAAGAGTCTGACATGACTGCGTTACTAATACACACACACTCACGGTTAATTAAGATATGACAGAATCAACCAAGAAGGTGAGAGAAAGGGCATTCTTGACAGAGGGAACAGTTTATTTAGAGACTCTAAGAATACTTGGAGAAGGAAATGGCAACCCACTCCAGTGTTCTTGCCTGGAGAATCCCATGGACGGAGAAGCCTGGTAGGCTGCAGACCATGGGGTCGCAGAGTCGGACACGACTGAAGCGACTTAGCAGCAGCAGCAGCAGCAGCAAGAATACTTGTCATATTCTAAGAAAGTGAAGATCATTGTGACCAGTGGGCTGGGTGAGATACCAGAGAGATAAGAAAGATGAATTTTTAGGATTTTATTGCACTGGGATAGCATCTTAGGTTTCAAACTGCATAGTGTTGGTAGTCTATTTGTTTTAAAACTATTACTGATGCAGTATGTGAGGAATGGATTTGAGAATGGGGAGAAATATTTGGGTTCCTAGATTGGACATTACTGCAACAGCCTAAGCAAAAGATGGTGTCATAGGTCTAGCTGGTGGTAATAGAGTTGAAGATGGGTGGCTAGATTTGAAGATATGTTTGAGGTCAAATTATTAGATTGGTGCAACAGTAATTGTGGTTTTGGAACCGTGAATTTTAAATCATTATAACTCAGTTCAAACACATCTTCATTAATCAAAATAGAAACCATTACAACAAAGACACGTTTGCCAATGATAAATAAGTTTGTTTATTCCTATAGCATAAAAATACGTGCTTTGGAATTCGATGAACTCTTGGAAAGAATATTCTGCATCCTGCTGGTTGTGGAAGCATTTTCCCTGCAAAAAGTTGTCTAGATGCTTAAAGAAGTGGTAGTCAGTTGGTGAGAGGTCAGGTGAATCTGAAAGATGAGGCAAAACTTGATAGTCCAGTTTGTTCAACTTTTGAAGCATTGATTGTGAGATGTGGTCAGGCATTGTCATGGAGAAGAATGGGGCCCTTTCTGTTGACCGATGCAGACTGCAGGCACAGGTGTTGAAGTTTTCAGTGCATCTCATCGATTTGCTGAACATGCTTCTCAGATGTAATGGGTTTGCTAAGATTGAGAAAGCTGTAGTGCATCAGATTGGAAACAGACCACCAAGTAGTGACCATGATCTTTTTTGGTGCAAGTTTGGCTTTGGCAAGTGCTTTGGAGCTTTTTTTTTTTTTTGATCCAACCCCTGAGCCGGTCATTGCAGTTGTCATGTTCAATCCACTTTTCATTGAATGTCATATTCATGACATTCAAGAAGTGATTCATTGTTGTGTACAATAAGAGAAGATGATACTTCATAATGACAGTTTTTTTTTATTTGCAGTCAGCTCAGGAGGCACCCACTTATTTAGCTTTTTAACCTTTCCAATTTGCTTCAAATGCCAAATGACCATAGAATGGTTGACATGGAGCTCTTCAAGTTCTTATGAAGTTGTAAGAGGACTGGCTTAGATGAAGGTTCTCAGTTGGTCATTGTCAACTTCTGATGGCCAGCCACTATGCTTCTCATCTTTAGGACTCTCATCTTCTTTGCAAAACCTCTTGAACCATCACTGCACTATACCTTCATTAGCAGTTCCTGGGCCAAATGGGTTGTTGATGTAGCAAGTTGTCTCTGCTGCTGTATCACCCATTTTGAACTTGAATAAGAAAATTGCTCAAATTTTCTTTTTGTCTAACATCAATTCCATAGTTTAAAATACATATAAAATAAATAGCAAGTAATAAATTATTAGCAAAACAATAAAGTGAAAACTTAAAGTGATATATAACATAATCACGTTTGTTTAACGATATTTTCCAATATAAAATGGCAAATTTCAACAATGCAAAACCAAAATTACTGTTGTACCATCTTAATAAATATTTACTGATAGTTTGTGGAGGTTAAGTGAAGAGAGGAATCAAAGTCTTTGTAAACATGGATAAGTCACTTGAATTTCTAGTGATGGACCCTTCATAAAAATCCAAATTATATATATGTCACTAGTTCTATGGAGAAGGCAATGCAACCCACTCCAGTACTCTTGCCTGGAAAATCCCATGGACGGAGGAGGCTGGTAGGCTGCAGTCCATGGGGTCGTGGAGAGTCGGACACAACTGAGCAACTTCGCTTTCACTTTTCACTTTCATGCATTGGAGAAGGAAATGGCAAACCCACTCCAGTGTTCTTGCCTGGAGAATCCCAGGGACGGCGGAGCCTGGTGGGCTGCCGTCTATGGGGTCGAACAGAGTTGGACACGACTGAAGCGACTTAGCAGCAGCAGCAGCAGCACTGGTTCTAACTGGGGTTGATTTGCTATCATTCCCTCCTCCCCAGATCCTGGAGACATTTGGCACTATCTGGAGACAATTTTAATTGTCACAACTGTGTCTGGAGTTGACGCTCCTAGCATCAAGTTGGTAGAGGCCAGGGGCCAAGCTGTACATCCTACAATGCATAGGACAGCTGCCTCTGCAAAGAAATCTCTGTCCTCACATGTCAATCATGCCAAGGTTAAGAAATCTGATAGACATTTACCCACCTCATAGGGTGGTTGTGAGGATTTACTTAAATAATATGTTGTAAAGTCCAATGGAGGCTTTAAATTCTATATGAAGTTTTATTGGTGCCACAATTTTACAGTATCTATTGGAGCAAAGACAACAAATTCTTACAGTCAAGTGATCACAACAATCTCTTCTCTTCTGAATGAATGAATATGGTTCATTTTGAATATGGTACTTTGTGCAGTAGTCCCCAGCAGCCTTCAGTAGAGTAGCAGGAAAGAAATGGAAAAAAAAAAAACTGCTTCCAGATTTATTCTGACTCCACAATAGCCACCATTTTAAATTGTTTTGCAGAATGACTGATTATAAAATTCACTGAAAATGAGTTGGAAAGTATACTTTTATCTTTAAAAGAAAATGGTAGGTGGGAGAACATGAGACTTGAGGGGGCATTGTGAGACCTTTCACCCTGAGAAATGTCAAGGGAATTAAAGAAGCTGGATAGTGAGACCAGAGGCAGCAGCATGTTCTCCATGCCTTCCTTCTCCAGCAGTGAGCATCCACCCCACGCTTTGCTGTGTACCAAGCTCTTGTTAGTAACCTCCCACAGGACAGGGCAGCTCCCTCCCAGAAATTATGCCTCAAAATGAGGGAAACAAGCAGCTATTCTTGTGATTAAGAACACTTCCTACAATGAAAGAAAGGTTAAAAAAAAACCTGCCTCAATGAGTTCTTAATTGGGTATAAGATAATGTTGGTAAAAGCTTAAAATATTTAACTAGCCATAAATATTCAAGGCAGTCATTTGAAGTAATCAATGGCTAGGTGAATGCATACATTAGCTGGCAGAGCATCACTTAATCAACAATTCAAATAAACAAGAGGAGAATTAAAAATGCAAAACTTCAAATATAGAGAATTAATTAGCAAAGTTGCTAATTACCTCCAGGTTCTTTCTTCCTCTACCCATTGACTACTTAAACTTTTGTCAGAGCATTGCTAAAAATAACCAGTTGTCAAGAGATTCATTTCTTTTCAGAAGGCCTGCTTACTCAGAATGATGGCCAGGTCAAGCAGATAGCTTAGAAATACCCAAGATTTAAGTGTTAGGAAGTGATCTCAGAATGTAAAGCTTGAGAATCCTTCAGCTGACATATATTGCTGGCAAGAAAAGAACATCCCCCCCCCACCGTTTTTAGCCTTTATCGCTTAAAAGCTTTAGACTTTTATATCTGCATCCAAATATTGTATGAGAGAATCTATCAGGTAGAGAGAAACATTCATGATAGTTTACTGATACTGAAAAATTACATGATTTTCTTCATTTGACAAATCCTTAGTATCTTCCTGTTTCAATCCTCTCAAGTTATTATACACTCTGCTATATATAAATTATATTAAAGTGGTTTAAATATCATAGAGGAGGCTACTTTCAGTGTCTTCAACTAGAAGAACAAAGCTCTCAAGCTCTTAGGCTCATTTGTTAAAATGAGACTTCATCCTACAGGCATTTTTCTTTTGCTTTTTGAGGGAAGTATGACTTTTTTCCCTTCGAAGAGCACCTCTGGTTTCTTCCTCTAGCTTCAGTAGCTATTAAGCAGTTCTTTGTTTTGAAGAATATATATCAGTCCCAAGATGTTTTCTGGTTGAAGAAAAACAGTGCATTTTTCTAAGGTTGCTTGACATTGAGGCTCCTAGTTCTTATTTAAAGTTGCAGGATTATCAGATTAATGTGTTCTTGCACATACTTTTCTTGGAAAAATTTTGGAAATGGGAGTTAGAAGTATATGTTCTAATTTCATCATTATTACTTTTTACCTCTGTGACCTCGGGCAAGTCATTTACCTTTAGTTTCAACTTACATTCAGGGATGTTAAAGAAGAAAGGGTCAATTTGTTAAGTGGATTTGGGACCTAATGGAGGGTAAGAACCCTACCCAAATGAATTTGAAACCTGATGGGGGTGTTAGAACCCACTGAGGTCAGGTTTTTCCAAAATCTAAGGAGATAACATTCTTTTACACCATTCTCCTGGTGTTTACTCATCATTGAAAATTCATTTCCTTCAATTTTCAGGGAATAAAAATGTAAGATTCAAAGAAACTAAATAAATTGCGTAAGGTCACATAGTCGGCTAATGATGGCACTTGGACTTCAAATGTAATCCTCTGACCTGCAAAACTGTTTGTTTTTCTAATTTATTAGTTGCTTATTCAATCTGGGGATGACCATGCCTTTTGGGGTAACAATCACAATTCAACATAAAAAATACATGCACACACTGATACATTAAATGAACTGGGTATACAGGAAATATATATAACACAATAAAGACTGTACATGAAAAGCCCACAGCTAACATCATACTCAGTGGTTAAAAGCTAAATGCTTTCTTTTAAGAAAGAAACCACTGTTTCTGTTTGAGACAGAAACCCACTGTCACTATTCTTTTCAATATAGTACTAGAAGCTCTAGCTAGAGCAGTTAGGCAAGAAAAAGAAATAAAAGACATACAAATCAAAAATGAAGAAGAAAAACTGTTTCTATTTGCAGAAGACATGATATTATATATAGAAATTTCTAAGACTCCACCAAGAAAGTGTTAGAACTAATAAACAATTTCAATAAATTTGCAAGATATGCAGTCAATATCCAGGGAATTCCCTGGCGGTCTAGTGGTTAGGACTGTGCTTCCACTGTACGGAGTCAAGGCTCAATCCCTGATCAAGAAACTAAGATCCCTCAAGCTGTGTGATGCAGCCAAAAAATAAAATAAATCAATATACAAAAATAAGTTGCATTTCTAGACACTAATAACAAACTATCAGAAAGAATTTACTTTTTAAAATCCCATTTACAACTCAATTAAAAAGAGTAAAATACTTAGGAATAAATTTACCCAGGAGATGAAAGATCTGTGCACTGAGAACTCTAGGATATTGATTAAAGAAATTGAAGAAGACACATAAATAGAAAGATATCCTGTGTTCATGAGTTGGAAAAATTAATATATTGTTAAAATATCCATACTACGCAAAGTGATCTACAGAGTATATGCAATCCCTACCAAAATTCCAATAACATTCTTTTCACAGAAATAGGAAAAAATCCTAAAATATTAATGGAATGGCAAAATGACAAATGCCACCAAGAGGAGAGTGAAAAAGTTGGCTTAAAGCTCAACATTCAGAAAACTAAGATCATGGCATCTGGTCTCATCACGTCATGGGAAATAGATGGGGAAACAGTGTCAGACTTTATTTTTGGGGGCTACAAAATCACTGCAGATGGTGACTGCAGCCATGAAATTAAAAGACACTTGCTCCTT
>NW_011495035.1:8532202-8544420 GCF_000754665.1 Bison bison bison
TTTTTGGGGGCTACAAAATCACTGCAGATGGTGACTGCAGCCATGAAATTAAAAGACACTTGCTCCTTGGAAGGAAAGTTATGACCAACCTAGATAGCATATTCAAAAGCAGATACATTACTTTGCCAACAAAGGTCCATCTAGTCAAGGCTATGGTTTTTCCAGTGGTCATGTATGGATGTGAGAGTTGGACTGTGAAGAAAGCTGAGCACCGAAGAATTGATGCTTTTGAACTGTGGTGTTGGAGAAGACTCTTGAGAGTCCCTTGGACTGCAAGGAGATCCAGCCAGTCCACTCTGAAGGAGATCAGCCCTGGGATTTCTTTGGAAGGAAGGATGCTAAAGCTGAAACTCCAGTACTTTGGCCACCTCATGCGAAGAGTTGACTCATTGGAAAGGACTCTGATGCTGGGAGGGATTGGGGGCAGGAGGAGAAGGAGACGACAGAGGATAAGATGGCTGGATGGCATTACCAACTTGATAGATGTGAGTTTGAGTGAACTCCAGGAGTTGGTGATGGACAGGGAGGCCTGGCATACTGGGATTCATGGGGTCACAAAGAGTCAGACACAAGTGAGTGATTGAACTGAACTGAAAGCAATCTTAAGAAGAACAAAGCAAGAGGTATGCTGCTGCTGCTGCTCAGTCGCTTCAGTCGTGTCCGACTCTGTGCGACCCCATAGATGGCAGCCCACCAGGCCCTGCCGTCCCTGGGGTTCTCCAGGCAAGAACACTGGAGTGGGTTGCCATTTCCTCCTCCAATGCATGAAAGTGAAAAGTGAAAGTGAAGTAACTCAGTCGTGTCTGACTCTTAGCGACCCCATGGACTGCAGCCTACCAGGCTCCTCCATCCATGGGATTTTCCAGGCAAGAGTACGGGAGTGGGTTGCCATTGCCTTCTCCAAAGCAAGAGGTATTGCACTTCCCTATTTCAAGCTATATTTTAAGCCTATAGTAATCAAAACAAACAGTATGGTATTGGCATAAAAGTAGATACATAAATCAGTGGACCAAACTAGGAAGCCCAGAAATGAACTCATGGATATATGGGCAGTTAGTTTATTAATACAACAAAAGAGCCAAGAATATACAGTGGAGAAGGGATAATCTCTCTATTAAATGCTGTAAGACAACCACATGTAGGAGAATGAAACTGGACCCCCTATCATGCACAAAACAGTCAACTCAAAATTAATTAGACTTGATCATAAAACTCATGAAAGAAAACATAAGCAGTAAGTTCCCTGAGATTGGTCTTGCCAATGATTTTTCGGACTTTACACCAAAAGCCAAGGCATTGAATAGGAGAGAACATTTGCGAGTCATATATTCAGTAAGAGTCAAAAGTATATAAAGACATTAAACTCAATAGAAAAAAGACAACTCAGTTAAAAATGGTCAGGGGAACTAAATAGACTTTTTTTAGAGGAAGGCATATGAAGGACCAATGAGCACATAAAAATGTCCTGAATATCACTGGTCATCAGGGAAATGTAAATTGAAGATACAATGAGATGTTCCCTGGCATACCTTAGAATGGCTATTATCAAAAAGACAAGACATAACAAATATTAGTGAGGATGTAGAGAAAAAGGAACCCTGATACACTGTCGATGGCAATGTAAAGTGGTTCAGTTTCTTTGGAAAATAACATGGAAGTTCTTCAAAAAAGAAAAGACAAAAATACAGCTATCATGTGAACCAGCAATTCCAGTTCTGGGTATATATCCAAGGGTAATGAAAACAGGATCTTGAATAGATATCTATATTTCCATGTTCATTGCAACATTTTTCTACAATAGCCAAGACATGAATGCATAAAGAAATTGTGTATGAGGGCTCTTACTTCCCCAGCCAGGGGTTGAACCCACACCCCCTGCATTGTGGACCACCAGGGAAGTCCATGATCAGATCTGTTCTTGTGTAGGTGCATGTACTATCTACCATGCATGGAGGTAGGGGGACTGTGTTGAGTCAGCTCATTATCCCAGACAGTCATATTGAGAGAAAGAAAAGAGAAAAAGTCAGAACATTATAGGTTCCCTAACCTTCCAAGCCCTTTGAAAGCTTTACTCAAAGGAGATGTAACCCAGTTAACGCTCTACAGTTGTCCAGCTCAGATCAATTATAGTCCTTTTCCTAGTCACTAAACAAAATACTGGGCACAACCCCTTTACACAGATAAGAACACTAACATATAGGTTTAAATTACAAGCCTAGAATTGTTTTACCATAAGGACAGAATCAGAATGTGGACCAGGATATGTAGTTAATATACAAAATATGCTTTCTTCAAGTTTTTTTTCTCTTGCAAAGTCATCATAAACTTATGCATATGAATGGTATCTATAAATTTTAAATCTATATATTAAAAGGTTCAGCCTTATAAATGTAAGAATTGTAATTTCTAAATTATTAAATTTCAAAGAAAATTAAATTTCATAATTTGTATTTTGTATTCATTCGTTGTTTTAATCCATGAAGAGTACTTGTGAATACTTAGAAATGCAGACAAGTGGTTAACTTTTAAGATCGTTGATGTACAGAACTGAATGGATAGGTTCAGTAAAATTCATATTTCTTGATGTATTCATTACTCAGCAAAAAATGCATACATCTCTTTTAATTATTCACAAAGTTACAGTGCCTTACAATCTTAACAATGGATTAATGCCTTTGATGTTACTATACACATTAAATAAAATTATATTTAATACAACTGCACAGAAATAATATACGACTCTTTCTTTTGATCCTAAAAATAGGAAATAAAACTATTTCTTTGGCAATTATAGAATTTGTTCACAGATTCTTCCTGAAGTTTTGCACTTTTCTGCTTTTCTGCTTGCTGGTTTATTGGGTAAGTGAAGTAAAGTTTCTGGGTGCCTTTTAAAACTATATACATGTTTATAAACCTGCTTTTTAAACAAATAATGTTATATTAAGAAAGAACAATTATTTTTTAAACCTTTTCTCTCTAGTTAGACTAGTGCCTGTTCAGTGACTAAGTCATGTCTGACTCTTTGTGACCCCATGGACTGCAGCATGCCAGGCTTCCCTGTCCTTCACTATTTCCCAGGCTTTGCTCAAAGTCATGTCCATTGAGTTGGTGATGCAATCCAACAGTCTCATCCACTGTGGCCCCCTTCTCCTCCTGCCCTCAGTCTTTCCCAGCATCAGGGTGTTTTCCAGTGAGTTTGCTTTTCCCATCAGGTGGCCAGAATATTGATTGGACCTTCAGTTTCAGCTTCCGTCCTTCCAATGACTATTCAAGGCTTGATTTCCTTCAGGATTGACTGGTTTGATCTCTCTGCTGTCAAGGGTATATCAAGAGTCTTTTATAGCACCACAGTTTGGCACTCAGCCTTCTTTATGGTCCAGCTCTCACATCGGTACATAACTACTAGAAAGACCATAACTTTGACCCTGTGGGCTTTTATAGGCAAAGTGATGTCTATGCTTTTTAATATGCTGTCTAGGTTTGTCATAGCTTGTCTTCTAAGGAGTGAGTGTCTTGTAATTTCATGACTGTAGTCATCATCCAGTGATTTTCAGTTCAGTTCAGTCACTCAGTCACGTTCAACTCTTCACGACCCCATCAACTACAGCACGCCAGGCTTCCCTGTCCATCAACAACTCCCGGAGCTTACTCAAACTAATGTCCATCGAGTTGGTGATGCCATCCAACCATCTCATCCTCTGTAATCCTCTTCTCCTCCCGCCTTCAGTCTTTACCAGTGCAGGGTTTTTTCCAATGAGTCAATTCTTTGCATCAGGTGGCCAAAGTATGGGAGTTTCAGCTTCAGCATCAGTCCTTCCAATGAACATTCAGGACTGATTTCCTTTAGGATGAACTGGTTTGATCTTGCAGTCCATGGGACTCTCAAGAGTCTTCTCCAACACCACAGTTCAAAAGCATCAATTCTTCTGCGCTCACTTTCTTCATAGTCCAACTCTCACATCCATTCATGACTACTGGAAAAACCATAGGTTTGACTAGATGGATGTTTGTTGGCTAAGTAATGTTTCTGCTTTTTAATATGCTGTCTAGGTTGGTCACAACTTTTCTTCCAAGGAGCAAGCATCTTTTAATTACATGGCTGTAATCACCATCTGCAGCAGCTTTGGATCCCAAGAAAATAAAGTCTGTCACTGTTTCCATTGTTTCCCCATCTATTTGCCATGAAGTGATGACACCAGATGCTATGATCTTAGTTTTCTGAATGTTGAGCTTTAAGCCAACTTTTTCACTCTCCTCTTTCACTTTCATCAAGAGGCTCTTTAGTTCTTCTACAATTTTTGCCAGAAGGGTGGTGTCATCTGCATATTTGAGGTTATTGGTATATCTCTTGGCAGTCGTGATTCCAGCTTATGCTTCCTCCAGCCCAGCATTTAGCATGATGTACTCTGCATATAAGTTAAATAAGCAGGATGACAATATACAGCCTTCACATACTCCTTTCCTGATTTGGAACCAGTCTGTTGTTCCATGTCCAGTTCTAACTGTTGCTTCTTGACCTGCATACAGATTTCTCAGAAGGCAGGAGGAAGGTAAGGTGGTCTGGTAATCCCATCTGTTAAAGAATTTTCCTCAGTTTTTTGTGATCCATCCAGTCAAAGGCTTTGGCATAGTCAATAAAGCAGAAACAGATGTTTTTCTGAAACTCTGTTGCTTTTTCAATAATAAAACGGATGTTGGCTATTTGATCTCTGGTTCCTCTGCTTTTTTTTTTTTTCTTTTTAAGATGGTAAACATGGTATCTCATTTTATTTTTTAAATTAAATTAAATTAAATTTTATTTCTAACTTTACAATATAATATTGGTTTTGCCATATATCAAAATGAATCTGCCACAGGTATACATGTGTTCCCCATCTTGAACCCTCCTCCCTCCTCCCTCCCCATACCATCCCTCTGGGTCGTCCCAGCCCCAAGCATCCAGTATCGTGCATCGAACCTGGACTGGCAACTTGTTTCATATATGATATTATACATGTTTCAATGCCATTCCCCAAATCATCCCACCCTCTCCCTCTCCCACAGAGTCCAAAAAAACAGTTCTATACATCTGTGTCTCTTTTGCTGTCTCGTATACAGGATTATTGTTACCATCTTTCTAAATTCCATATATATGCATTAGTATACTGTATTGGTGCTTTTCTTTCTGGCTTACTTCACTCTGTATAATAGGCTCCAGTTTCATCCACCTCATTAGAACTGATTCAAATGTATTCTTTTTAATGGCTGAGTAATACTCCATTGTGTATATGTACCACAGCTTTCTTATCCATTCATCTGCTGATGGACATCTAGGTTGCTTCCATGTCCTGGTTGTTATAAACAGTGCTGCGATGAACATTGGGGTACATGTGTCTCTTTCCCTTCTGGTTTCCTCAGTGTGTATGCCCAGCATTAATGCCCAGTGGGATTGCTGGATCATAACGCAGTTCTATTTCCAGTTTTTTAAGGAATCTCCACACTGTTCTCCATAGTGGCTGTACTAGTTTGCATTCCCACCAACAGTGTAAGAGGGTTCCCTTTTCTCCACACCCTCTCCAGCATTTATTGCTTGTTGACTTTTGGATCGCAGCCATTCTGACTGGCATGAAATGGTACCTTATAGTGGTTTTGATTTGCATTTCTCTGATAATGAGTGATGTTGAGCATCTTTTCATGTGTTTGTTAGCCATCTGTATGTCTTCTTTGGAGAAATGTCTATTTAGTTCTTTGGCCCATTTTTTGATTGGGTCATTTATTTTTCTGGAGTTGAGCTGTAGGAGTTGCTTGTATATTTTTGAGATTAGTTGTTTGTCAGTTGCTTCATTTGCTATTATTTTCTCCCATTCTGAAGGCTGTCTTTTCACCTTGCTTAGAGTTTCCTTTGTTGTGCAGAAGCTTTTAAGTTTAATTAGGTCCCATTTGTTTATTTTTGCTTTTATTTCCAATATTCTTGGAGGTGGGTCATAGAGGATCCTGCTGTGATGTATGTTGTAAAGTGCTTTTCCTATGTTCTCCTCTAGGAGTTTTATAGTTTCTGGTCTTACATTGAGATCTTTAATCCATTTTGAGTTTATTTTTGTGTATGGTGTTAGAAAGTGTTCTAGCTTCATTCTTTTACAAGTGGTTGACCAGTTTTCCCAGCACCACTTGTTAAAGAGATTTGTCTTTAATCCATTGTATATCCTTGTCTCCTTTGTCAAAGATAAGGTGTCCATATGTGCATGGATTTATCTCTGGGCTTTCTATTTTGTTCCATTGATCAATATTTCTGTCTTTGTGCCAGTCCCATACTGTCTTGATGACTGTGGCTTTGTAGTAGAGCCTGAAGTCAGGCAGGTTGATTCCTCCAGTTCCATTCTTCTTTCTCAAGGTAGCTTTGGCTATTCGAGGTTTTTTGTATTTCCATACAAATTGTGAAATTGTTTGTTCTAGCTCTGTGAAGAATACCGTTGGTAGCTTGATAGGGATTGCATTGAATCTATAAATTGCTTTGGGTAGTATACTCATTTTCACTATATTGATTCTTCCAATCCATGAACATGGTATATTTCTCCATTTATTAGTGTCCTCTTTGATTTCTTTCACCAGTGTTTTATAGTTTTCTATGTAGAGGTCTTTAGTTTCTCTAGGTAGATATATTCCTAAGTATTTTATTCTTTCCGTTGCAATGGTGAATGGAATTGTTTCCTTAATTTCTCTGTTTTCTCATTATTAGTGTATAGGAATGCAAGGGATTTCTGTGTGTTGATTTTATATCCTGCAACTTTACTATAATCATTGATTAGTTCTAGTAATTTTCTGGTGGAGTCTTTAGGGCTTTCTGCTTTTTCTAAATCCAGCTTGAACCTCTGGATATTCACAGTTCATGTATTGCTGAAGCCCGGCTTGGAGAATTTGGAGCATTACTTGGCTAGCGTGTGAGATGAGTTCAATTGTTTGGTAATTTCTACATTGTTTGGCATTGCCCTTCTTTGAAATTGGAATGAAAACTGACCTTTTCCAGTCCTGTGGCCACTGCTGAGTTTTCTAAATTTGCTGACATATTGAGTGCAACACTTTCACAGCATCATCTTTTAGAATTTGAAATAGCTCAACTGGAATTCCATAACCATCACTAGCTTTGTATGTAGTGATGCTTCCTAAGGCCCACTTGACTTCACATTCCAGGATGTCTGGTTCTAGGTGAGTGATCACACCATTGTTGTTATCTGGGTCATGAAGATCTTTTTTGTATAGTTCTTCTATGTATTCTTGCTACCTCTTCTTAATATCTTCTGCTTCTGTTAGGTCCATACCATTTCTGTCCTTTATTGTGCCCATCTTTGCATGAAATGTTCCCTTGGTATCTCTAGTTTTCTTGAAGAGATCTCTAGTCTTTCCCATTCTATTTTCTTTTATTTCTTTGCATTGATCACTGAGGAAGGCTTTCTTATCTTTCCTTGCTGTTTTTTGGAATTCTGCACTCAAATGGATATATCTTTCCTTTTCTCCTTTGCCTTTGGCTTCTCTTCTTTTCACAGCTATTTGTGAGGCCTCCTCAGATAACCATTTTGCTTTTTTTGCATTTCTTTTTCTTGTAGATGGTCTTGATCATCACCTCCTGTAGTGTTACAAACCTCCATTCATAGTTCTTCAGGCACTCTGTCTATCAGATCTAATCCCTTGAGTCTGTTTGTCACTTCCACTGTATAATTGTAAGGGATTTTATTTAGGTCATACATCAATGGTCTAGTGGTTTTCCCTACTTTCTTCAATTTAAGTCTGAATTTTGCAATAAAGAGTTCATAATCTGAGACACAGTCAGCTCCCAGTCTTGTTTTTACTGACTATATAGGGTTTCTCCATCTTCAGCTGCAAATAATATAATCAATCTGATTTCAGTATTGACCATCTGGGGATGTCCATGTGTAGAGTCTTCTCTTGCATTGTTGGAAGAGGGTGTTTGCAATAACTGGTGCATTCTCTTGGCAAAACTCTGTTAGCCTTTGCCTTGCTTCTTTCTGTACTCCAAGGCCAAATTTGCCTGTTATTCCAGGTCTCTCTTGACTTCCTACTTTTGTATTCCAGTCCCCTATGATGAAAAGGACATCTTTTTTTGGTGTTAGTTCTAGAAGGTCTTGTAGGTCTTCATAGAACCATTCAACTTCAGCTTCTTCGGCATTACTGGTTGGGGCATGGACTTTGATTACTGTGATATTGAGTGGTTTGCCTTGGAAACAAACAGAGATCATTCTATCATTTTTGAGACTGCACTCAAGTACTGCATTTCAGACTCTTTTGTTGACTATGAGGGCTATTCCATTTCTTCTAAGGGATTCTTGCCCACAGTAGTAGATATAATGGTCATCTGAGTTGAATTCACCCATTCCAGTTGTATTTAGTTTGCTGATTCCTAAAATGGTGATGTTCACTCTTGCCATCTCCTGTTTGACCCTTTCCAATTTACCTTGATTCATGGACCTTACATTCCAGGTTCCTATGCGATATTGCTCTTTATAGCATCAGACTTTACTTCCATCACCAGTCACATCCACGACTGGGTGTTGTTTTTGCTTTGGCTCCAACTCTTCATTCTTTCTTGAGTTATTTCTCCACTGTTCTTCAGTAGCATATTGGGCACCTACCGACTTGGGGAGTTCAGCTTTCAGTTTCCTATCTTTTGCCCTTTCAAACTATTCAAGGGGTTCAGAAGGCAAGAATACTGAAGTGGTTTGCCATTCCCTTCTCCAGTGGACCACATTTTGTCAGAACTCTCCACCATGACCTGTCCATCTTGGGTGGCTCTACACGACATTGCTCATTGTTTCATTGACTTAGACAAGGCTGTGGTCCATGTGATCAGCTTGATTGGTTTTCTGTGATAGTGGTTTTCATTTTGTCTGCCCTCTGACGGATAAGGATAACAGGCTTATGGAAGCTTCTGAGGGAGAGCCTGACTGAGGGGGAAACTGGGTCTTGTTCAGCAATTTTTAGAGCCCAAGAAAATAAAATCTGCCACTCTTCCTAGTTTTCCCCCATCTGTTTTCCATGAAGTAATGGGACTGGATACCATGATTTTCATTTTTTTCATGTTTAATTTTAAGCCAACCTTTTCACTCTTCTCTTTCACCCTTGTCAAGAGGCTCTTTAGTTCTTCTTCACTTTCTGCCATTAGAGTGGTATCACCTGCATATCTGAGGTTGTTAATATTTCTCCCAGCAGTCTTGATTCTTGTGATCTGGTACTTCAGCATTGTGCATGATGTACTCTGCATAGAAGTTAAATTAGCAGTGTGACAATATACAGCCTTGACATACTCCTCTTGCAATTTTGAACCAGTCCATTGTTCCATGTCTGTTTCTAACTGTTGCTTCTTGATTTGCATACAAGTTTCTCAGAAGACAGGGAAGGTGTTCTGGTATTTCCATCTCTCTAAGAATTTTCCAGTTTGTTGTGATACACACAGTCAGTCTTAAGTTGTGTCTGACTCTTTGCAACCCTGTGAACTGTAGTTCACGAGGCTCCTCTATTCATGGGATTTTCCAAGCAAGGATACTGGAGTGAGTTGCAATTTCTTTCTTTTTCCAGGGGATCTCCTGACCCAGGGGTCAAACTTATACCTCCTGCATTGTAGGCAGATCCTTTATAACTTGGGCCATAGGAGGGCTTGTCCATTTAGACCTAGGGCACATAAGAAAAATGTTCTTGTACTAATCTTGTTTCAGAATCCTTGTAGGAGGTGAGATACCACTTTGGATAAATTTGATGTGGCCAGAGAAATAGCAACCCTGTCAATTCTTGAAGTAACACTTGGGGTTTGAAATAGCAATTTGCTGAGTGGATGACTGAGAAAGCTGAGTGAGGACAACATTTCTGGAGCTGTATTTTTTTTAAAAAATGACTGGTCATGTCACGTGGCATGCAGGATCCCAGTTCCAGCCAGGGATTGAACACTCGCCCTGCACAGTGGGAGCACTGCATCATAAAGACTGGACGTCTAGGGAAGTCCAGGACGGCATTTCATGTCTGAATAACATCAACATCTTATAACTGTCAATTTAGAATTATATGATATATGTTTACTTTGAAACTCACTAAAGATATTATTCTGTTTAAGTGTTTATTTGTAGCTGATGGATGTAGAGTGGGATATAGTTAGGATTTCCTTACAATAGTCACTTTTTTCAAATCATGAGTTATTATTATTAAAAATGATGAGGAAAATACATGTAAAAATGAATTATCTTTAACATGATTTTAGAATTGTCTTTTCCTATGAAGTGTTGACTTTCAAAAAACTTTTTAGCCTTATTACTATTCTTTCTATTATTTGAATGATTTTCTGTCATAGCCAATGTATTACTTAGTAATATTTAAATAATAAAAAATTTTAAATTACTAATTACCACTAGTTAACTTTTCTTCTGATTATGAAATACTCTGAAAATTAAAAATATGGTCACCGATTTAAGTGGGATGCACCAACTTAATTTTACTCTTATTTTTCTCCAACTGAAACTTCCACCAGGTATTTAAGACTTGATCTGTAGTAACTTGTATATTCCTGAAGCCAATTTGGGTCTCAGATACAACTCAGTCAAGTTCTTACTTAATTACAAGTTTTCAAAGAGCAGGGATCATATCTTTTTTATTTTTTAAAGACCCTAATGCATATCAGGCAAATAGATGAGGAAACAGTGGAAACTGGCTGACTTTATATTTTAGGGCTCCAAAATCGCAGCAGATGGTGACTGCAGCCATGAAATTAAAAGACACTTACTCCTTGGAAGGAAAGTTATGACCAACCTAGACAGCATATTAAAAAATAAAGACATTATTTTGCCAAAAAATGTCCATCTTCAAGGCTCTGGTTTTTCCCAGTGGTCATGTATGGATGTGAGAATTGGACTGTAGAGAAAACTGAGCACCGAAGAATTGATGCTTTTAAACTGTGGTGTTGGAGAAGACTCTTGAGAGTCCCTTGGACTGCAAGGAGATCCAACCAGTCCATCCTAAAGGATCAGTCCTGGGTGTTCACTGGAAGGACTGATGTTGAAGCTGAAACTCCAATACTTTGGATACCTGATGCAACGAGCTGACTCATTTGAAAAGACCCTGATGTTGGGAAAGATTGGGGGCAGGAGGAGAAGGGGATGACAGAGGATGAGATGGTTAGATGGCATACTAATGGATATGACTTTGAGTAAACTCTGGGAGTTGATGATGGACAGGGAGGTCTGGCATGCTGTGTTTCATGGAGTTGCAATGAGTTGGACACAACTGAGTGACTGAACTGAATGAATGAAAAGTGTGCTTGTGCACTTTTAACAGTTCTTTCCCTCTGAAGGTCAAACAATAATACTAGAAACACAGAATCCAACAGAAGTAATATTTGTCTCAGCAAGTGACATGTATACAGTTCTCAGAAAACTGGCTGTTTCTCCCTTTGTAGTTGTGTAAGATTTTTAAATAAACTTTTGTACTGAGTGGATAAGATGGTGTATCCTATGCAGATAACCACAGAAACACTTAATCAGCAATTGTGAGAGATGAAATTCTCATTTTGAGGAAATGCAAAATGGTTGAATACATTTCAATACTTTGCCCAAGTATTTTAGCTCTTTTGGTTTTTTTTTTTTTTTTTTTTGTAGGCACTTATGTTTACTGACAGGTGAGAATGTTTCACCTGTATTTGTTTGGCAGAAGTAAACTCTTACAATGTGCTTTTTCCTTCCATGGGCCCTCTCTCCTTCTTCTCAAGTAAGTTCTTGAAACAGGATTATTTTGAAGTAAAGTGAGGAAGAAGAGAAGTAATCGCTTTCTGCCTGCTCTTTCTAAACCATACGGAAAGATCAAAGTTAGGATCAACACTAATATTGTCAACCTATAAAAGAGCCTGTTCATCATGTCTAACTTTCCTTGACAGTATCTACAAAGGCTTCTGTATCTAAGAATGATTTTATTGTCAATATGCAATCAGGCAGGTCAATGTTCATTTCATTTGTGAAGAAAACCGCATCAAGCAAATTTCATTATAAAACCTAGAAATCAATATATGTTCGTGCCAGTGTGCTCTAAATAATGAATGTGAGTTCTCCTTTACCGTGAAATAACATTTTTAAGCATTGAATTTTTACTGAAAGAAGGAAAAAGCCGTACTTGTTTCTTCTTGGACAGTATTTGGATTTGTTAGTCAGTAATATTAAGAATGACTTTAAGAGTCTATTTTTTTTTTTTTT